>NC_046610.1:5302816-5618649 GCF_900324465.2 Anabas testudineus | reverse complement strand
TGCCTCGCACTGCTATTTGCCTGCACGTTCCTAACAACAGTCACAAAATCTGCTTTGAGCGTGTTTTGTGGATCATACTGGACCACGGCCGTATCTGCTACATATTCGTTTTATTTCCTGATATTTTGTCAGGTGGTGTCTCTGAAGTCAGGCTGGCAGTGCAGCTGCGACTGACTTTCAAAGAGACATTTCCTGCAATTACAGTTTGTATTGTATGATGAATATAAAAAAGGTTTTTCCAGGAGAAAATGTCTTCACAGTGAAGCAGGGGTGAGATGTTCTCTCCATTGAAATGCAAAGATGACATTTCAGAAAGCATGGACAGGAGGAGGTTTTTTTCTACTATTATTCCTTAATGAAGGGAAGCAGGATTCAGATTTTATCTTTAATGTTTTCTCCAGGGGCATAAAACTGTAGAATTATATATTTTTTGACAGAATCTTGCAAAAATGAAACACATAGTCTTATATAATCTGCAGATTTATGACACTGAAACAGAGCAGAGATAATCCATATAATTTTACTGTCAAACATTGGTGTCTTTGCATACAAGAAGTTGCATTTTGACTAAATACGACTTGTTTTCAGAGGTTTATATTGTTATTATTATTAGAGAAGAAAAGATATGTCGAAACCATTAAAATATCTTGTCTCACAACAAACAAAAGAAAAAAAGAACATGAAACAAACATCAGGGTGACAGTCAAAGATACGAGCGACATGGAATAAACATTACAGGAGAGCGCGACATGGTGACACATGATAAACGACAAGGCAAATCAAACAGATTTAATTATGGTTGATGTTTGGAAAGTACGTGGGACCGTGTGTGTCTGTGTGTGTGCTGCAATTCAACAGACCTGAATCACAATTGATTTATGCGATGCCTTTGTTTTTGAATGACCTTTAAGGTGTCATTTCAGATTTGTGCCTCTGCAGCAGAGCGGTCCTGGAAATTGGTATTGTATTGTTGAACTGCAAATATACTCAGTCAACTTTCTATAGCTTAAAAGAAAAGGATTAGTCATAATTTAGTATTAAGGTCTGTCACACATGTGGACAGAAGTGTCACCTCTAGCAGCGGATATAAATCTGAAAAAGGAAAAAAAAGGTGATCAAATATCAGCTAGAAGGTTTTTTACTCCTTTCACCATCAGTGAGCTGTTCTGGTCAGTGACTCAGTGGTAACACAACCACTCTAGCTTGACTCCACCTGTTTCCTATCAATCTGCGGAAATGCATTTCTCCCAATGACTCCTTTTGTTCTTTGTTGAGCAGTAAAATGTGTAACATTGAGAAAACACCTGTCAGTATAACACAATCCTGTTCAACAGCACTGCGACTACAGTTTCCAACACCGCTGTGCGCTTAAATAAACACCAAACACTTTCAATAAAAACTGACCATTATCATCTTTGTGAAGGGAAAATTACAGCACGACTGTCGTATAAGGCTGCAGTTTTAGCTGTAGCAGGTGTACCAAACAAACTGTCAACTAAGTGCGTGTTTGGGATATTTTTGGTTGCTGTAATTGCTCCCTCCCTCTGTTCTCACTGGCATCTATGAATCACCTGGTAATTTTCAGTGCAATAAAGAACAAAATCAGCAATCGGTTTTCTGTACAAAAAAAGCACCAGAAACTCGCCTCACAGACAGTTATTTGAAAAGCTGTGTCCAACCATTTCTAGAACTTTCTGAAACCAACGATCCCACATTCACTTCACAGTGAACTGAGCCGAGATCGGAAGAGAGCCACGGTTTGCACTTTTTATTGTTTCACATCTGTATGGAAAACAACACTATGAATGACTTCCAGAGCGCACAAACTGAAAATGATTTCTGAAATGTTATGCCCGTATTTAAACCATATTATATATCGTAATAAACTTTTTACTCCACCTTTGAGTTCTTGCTGTTTGGATCAGGCACAAACACATTTGATTTCCAAAATGGTGTACAAACGACTTAGACAAATTTTATGGTCTTTTAATCTTTGTGTTACTATGCCAATGCAGTGGCTCAGCGGGGAAACATACACACTTTACAGATTCCAGCTTTATTTTCCTAATCCAGACTCCCTCCCGGTGTTTCCACAAACACCGTGGCAGAAACATAGTAACACAACAGTGTAACTTTGGAAGACATCCAATTGTCTAATTCAGACTGCTGGAGCCTGTTTTACACAGAACAAGGAGAAAAACCTGTTTCAGTGTTCATAAGGACACTTGACTATTTTGAGAAAAAACAGTAAAACTATCCTTTAAGTCATTGTACTTACTGTTTGTTAGCTAATACTGTATGCTGTGTTTTTTATTTTAGCAGGATTAACTCACTAGAGAGGCTTGGAGAAATTCAATATATTCACCAGATTGCATACAGTCACATTTTGTTTGAATATTGATTAGTTTACAAGTTGGTATTAGTATAAGTTAGTCATGTTGAAAAACACAAATACACATTTAGGAATATTTATGCTGGTAGTCTGATAAACATGAAATTGTATTTTTATCCCACTAATCACATGTACTTATTACTTTTATGAGGGGGTTTGTTCTCCAAACAGTTTGTGGTCATGTTACCACTAACTAAGAGGTACAGAGTGATTGCCTGAGGCCAAGGCGCTGTTACCCTCTTTGTCTCATTGTTAAACCTTTCTTAGAATAATATGAGAGATTAAGGCATTCAATTTATGAGAGAAGCTAAAAATGTCTCTAGTAAAGTGATGGTTCATTAGATCTAAAGGTTTAAGATTATAATTTAGCTTTACTGCACAGGTCTGTGGAGCTGAACAAAGTGTACAAAAAGTTTGGTTAACATTTCAATGAAATGCAGTTTTGATGGTGGATTTGAATTACTTCATGTTCAGACAGGTTGTGAAGGTACATAGCGAGCTCTTAAAAACCAGGCGGGTCGATTCTTGACAAGCTGATAATGAAACAGCAACACTATGGAACGCTTTGTGTTCTTGGTAGAGGTGAAAGTGTAAAACAAAGTGTCAAAAAGCTCAGTTATTTTGCCCGTGCTTTAAACTCCTTGCATAGATAGATTTAAAAAAGCTATTTAAAAAGAAATCACAACAAAGAACTAACGTTCGTTTGCATTGCTAGTTTGAATTATCTAAGCTTTACTGAAAGCATTGCAAATCACCTGACCTGGAAATACAATTAAAGTCGGGGTTCCACATGCTGATGAATCTCGATCTTGAGATCTGAAAACATTATTGAATATTAAAATAACTTAATTTCCCACCATTGGCACCCCGTTTACAACACAATCAACCTGTATAAAGAGCACAACTTTCTAGTATGAGATTTTTAGTGGTGGGATATAATTAAGTACATCTACCAAAACTGCACTTAAGTCAGCTACAATTTCATGGCTCACTATTTGTTTGATAAAGAATTGTCTAAAATATATCCAAAATGATGAATCTGAATTTCCATAATCACCACAAAATTGTATAGTGTACATTAAATATACAAAATTATAAAATATATAAATAAATATAGGTAAAACTAGCTCCACCATCATTGATTAATCAGTATAAACTTCATTGAGTGTCTTTTAGCTGTTTTCATTAACTGTCGTTGTGATTATTATCTAAACTAGACAGCAACCACATGAGGGCGCTATACCCCACAATTTGAAATGAATTGTTAACTTTCTTTTAGACAGACGCCCCCTTCCCTTTCACACACACACACACACACACACACACACACACACACACACACACACACACACACACACACACACACCGAGGCTTCAGCTCACTATAAAAGCACTCGCTTCTCTTTTTTTTTTTTCTTTTTCATCAAAGCACATCACACCTTTTACAGTCAAAAGGTGCACAATGGGGAAGCCATAGACGGGGCAGAGTCAGGAAGTGAATGAAAGAATGAATTTCAGCCAGAGTGATGGGTGAGTGCTAGGGGAGCTGAGGTATGGGGTGGGAAAGAGAAGGGGAGCTGCAATTTGAGGAAAAAATAAAAAACTGGCTGAGGGGAGACCATTAGCATCTGTCAAGTGAGCGTGTGTGTTGTTTGTTTACTGATCCAACCAGTGGACACCTCCACAATCAATCTTATTTAGAGCAGACAAAGAAATTGAAGAGAGGCCACAGGGGATAGGAAAGGTAGAGAAGGAAAATATGTTAGTGAAAGAAGCAATCAGAGCGGTGGGATGAAGGTCAAGACGGACAAGAGGTCGAAGATTTGTAATCTAGTAGTTATATTAAAAGAGACACTTAAGAGTGAAGGAGCACGGGTGGACAAAAGAAAGAAACAGTCTGGTTGTAATGTGACAGTAAGTGGCACAATACACATTTTCTAAACTGTCACACACATAAGAGCATACAAATGCAAACACACACACAGAGGGGAGCACGCATTTTTGTAACCTACTCTGTCAGTTGTGTTATTGCTCTCCTAATCATGCGTGAGATTAGGTGGCAATACACAAGCAGAAAACAGCTTTTGACACGTCCTATGCCATTTCCTCACACACACTGACGCACACACACACACACCGACACTGTCTGTTTTAACTGGTCCTCCACTTGAATAGAAACTGATTTGCTTTCGGGACAAATAGAGGAGTGAAAAAATGTGGTTTATCACTTCGTAATTGCGGGGTGGGGATGGGAAAGGAACAGAGACATAGCAGTGAAAGGGATAAAAGTTTCTCAGAGTTGTGGAAGTGTAACAGATAAGTAAGAACAAAGAACACATTGATGGCAATTTAGGGAGAGGAGCTTTGCTGGCTGCCTCTCCCTGGTCTGGTTCTTTGTTTAAAAAGAACTTGTGGGAGGATGAGGGGTTTGACTCGGATGAAAGGAAGAGCTGGAGTGAATCTCAGCTGTGGAGACAAGGAGGAGGAAGTCTCACTCTCAGAGGTGAGACTCTGAATTAATACCCAACATTTCCCATCACTAGTCTAAAGAAATGTAGTCACTTAATGTATTCTACACTCGAAGTCTATCATACGTCACATGACACATATGTGAGAAGTGAAAATGAATTCTCAAATTCATTTTCATCTCTTCGTCTTCAGTATTTTGGGATTCCCAATGTTTGCTGTCAATGCGACGGGGATCTCAAACCAAACACATACAGTATGTATAGGAGAACAATCCAAATTTGTTTTGGAGACTTGGAGAAGGAAAAATAAACAGCTCACAGGCACACAAGGATAACACAGACTCATCATTTAGCACAAGGTCAAAGCACAGGGCCAGAAAATTAGCATTTGAGTAAACGGAGTAAAACAATACACAATAAGTGGACAGTAATAGATGGGCTATAAAAACTAATAAAAACAAACTGAACCAATCAATATTTTTATATTAACAATGGGTCAAAACACTAATGTGAAAGAGGTTGTTGGTTGTGAGAGAATTATGTAAATTACAGAAAATTATGATTGTGCTGTTTCCCACAGCTCTACAAATTATTTTGAGCACCTTTTAGCTAATTTATTTTTCAATATTATTTTTTATATTTATTTACTGCATATAGTCTTTTACTATTTTCTTTCTGTTCAGCCACTCTGATAAGAATTGTTTTCAACAAAAAAGCTTTGCTCACATCATTTTACCTGACAGGGACAAGACAGACAGACAAGTTAGTGACTACAACTACAAAAAGTAACTTCAGGGAGCTACATGGATGACACTCCACACTGTCCCTGAATGCCTCACACACTGTGACCTAGAGCTGCTGCTGAGAAGCTGCTCACACTACATGGTGTTCAAGCATGTTCACATCATTAAGGGAAAATGCCTTTTGTGCATATTATCATTGTTTTGGATGTGCAGTGTGCTGAGCAGAGTGGGACCTCTTTCCCCAGAAAGATTTTGTATATAATTTGCAGTTAGGGAGTCACTATTAATACATGGGAGACTCCTGTAGCTTCAGAGAAAGGTGGGATGTCCGTGATGAACAGCTAGCATTTTTAGCAGCTCAAGAATCAGATATACAGGTGCAGCAGTTTGTTGTTTGTTGCACATAGGTTTTAACATTCTCATTCTCCGTGTTACCAATCAAACACAGTCACCAACATGGGAATTGGGAAACATTTAGTTGATTTTGATTTCGACTACAACTTCCAACGGATGTGACACTCAGACAGACCTTCATAAACACACACACACACACGGAGCAGGGCAATGGATGATGATAATCGCAGCCTGTGATGGCACTCATTGCCACAGTAATTTTATGAATTTCCAATTTACAAGGCCTCTGACTTGGCAAGATAGGAGGCAGTTACCATACACAGGCAGTTTTTCTCAAAACTGCCTGTGTTATCATTATTGTTGGTATCTCTGACTGCAAAATGCTGTGGATAGATAGATAGATAGATAGATAGATAGATAGATAGATAGATAGATAGATAGATAGATAGACTGGCTGAACCCATAGACCTTTCAGACAGCTCTGTACTGTGTTACACGCTCTTTCATCATTCAGCAGGATGTACAAAAGCATGCACTCCTTTCTTTCTGTCTTTCAGGCTCTGTGTTTTTCTCTCTCTCACACACAGTGTTAAAAGTAATAGCATGCTGTGTAGACTGTGTTTCAGATGTGTATATGTAGTTCTGATTTTTAAAAGATTATCCAAACTTTGCACATGTGGTTGTCTCGGGGCAGCTGCTAATGACGGGGTGCAGCATCTTGTGTCATGTTGTTATGTCGACATAGCATTTATCTGACATCTAATTAAGTTTAAAAATTAGTTGTACTACTTGTTTTGTATCTGACTCTTTAGCTATTAAGTTTACTAGACAGTGGCTAACTTTGCTTGTCACTTGTTGTGCAGACAATATAGAATATCGTTTTTTGTTGACAGCTGCCTGCTGTGGTTAGAAACTAGATTGATGAGAGCTACAGTATGAAAGTGAACAAAACAGTAAAGCTGTGAGAGAGAAAATCAAAACTCAAAAATCAAAGCTGCAGCCAAGGGAACCTGAAGAATATGGTGACAATTCTTATTAGGTTTAAGCTGCTCACATCACACACAGCCATTTGATCCACTGCTATAAAATACTGATTAGTGCAGCTTTAAATGTGTGTGCTATTTACTTTAATACCCGTGGCATTAAAGTCGCTTGCACCTTAATGCCAGTGACATTAAAGTAAACCACAACAGGTGTGACAGTCAGTCTGATAAACATTTGTCAGTATCAAAGTATTGAGAGCAGATTTCAGGTTCAAATATTTTATTAACTGAGCAACACAGAGATATTTCTGAAATAAATCAGTTCAGCAGCTTTAACATACAGTTTGACTTAATATAGGTTTGTTTATTGAAGTTATGTCTGTTTTATACTGTTGATCTGACTCTGCAGCCATGATTTAAAGTTTAAATGGAGTATATTTCCACAGAGATGAAAAACATTTTCTGTGTTGCCACTTCATTTAACTGAAAAATGGCTTTCAAGGAGTGCTGGATCTATATTTCTGGCTTGTTCTGACTGGATAGACCAGATGTATTAATCCATTTTTCATTTAAACACATTTTTTAAATTTAAAAAAGTCAAGGACAAAAAGTTTTTTTAAATGAATCAATCTAATGGAAACACCACAAGTAAAACATGTTTCTATGGTTCCTAAAATATCTTATTTTTAATTAAAATAACATAGACTGTTGGCCTAAAAATACACAATGTCCCATTTTTGTTTATTCCTTTACAGTGAGAAGATAATATCCACACAAAGTCACCACTATCAGCATCAAAATGTTCGTTAAGGGAGAAAAATATTACTCTGTCTTTATTCCCCATTGGAAATTATAAATAGAATCTTAATTCCCTCAAAGGGCAGAACTGTCAGCACAGTTTGTTATTGGTCTGCTATGGAAATGTGCATGTGCAAAAGTTTGAATTCCATGCAAAAAAAAAAATGCCTGAATTAAGCTGCATTAGTGTCATAGTAACACCTGGACTTATGTGGACTGTGAAAAGGTAAATTCAACAGAAATCAACTGATCTTACACCAAACTTCATAGTTTGCCGGTGTGATGGAGCCCAGCTGTTGCACAGTTACCACAGTGACATCTAAAACGAATCAAAGTGAAACTGAACTTGTGTTGCACTAGACTACACAGCTCCACCAAATCTAAAGACAACAGGTTTTTTTCTGAAGGTGTGTACTTAAGTTTGGCTCGATAATCTTGGAGAACCAAACTGTCTGGGTCGTCTCAAATGGGCCAGTGGAAATGGACTGACTGGACTGCATTTGCTTGGCCTGTGACGGTCTTTCCATCCAGTTACAGCTCGGTTCAAGTTTCACTTTGAACTACTCTCTCTACGGCTCATGAGCTGATTCATGCACAGTAATAGCTCATGTATCATCAAGTAGCTGTGTTGTTGATTGTGACGCAAAATGCCAAGAAAACTTTATGAGTCACCGTTAAATAAAGTTATGTACACCTGAAAGCGCACTTCAGTAATGAGATTGACTCCCCCACAACTTGAATTATAAAACTCTGACCTTGTTTGGGCTAATTATAAACTGCTGTTTACATGGCAGTTTCCTTTTGCACCTACAGTTTTTATTGGATGAATATTGCTATCGAACTACTGTATGTGACATGTGTAAGTGTATTTTGTATATAGTTCTGTCCATGTAGTTTGGTTATATTCAGCTGGTGCATGAGCAAGACATGAGAGTGACACTAACATAAAAAAAAGCGCATTAATTATGAAGCGCCATTTGTTGCAGGCATATGAACGCACACATAAGCATAGACAAGTACCTTCCCACACAGTGCATTAGTTGGCCAGTCAGTCTGATGCCAGCCAGTACATCAATCAGTCAGCTAGTTGAGAGGCCAGACAATTTGATGCCAGTCACTTCATCGGTTACCTAATCACACAGTCAGCTTTTTGCTCACTTTTCAGCGCTGCTCTCAGCATGACTCCAGAGATTTCAGTTATTTGGTTCACCACTTCAGTGAACAGACCTTCATGGTGTCCACAGGATGAATCTTACTAACTTGTCTTTCCTCTATCAAACCATGAGATGGTCATTTGAGGGTTTGAGTGAACACCTACTGTATGAATTTCTGAGAAGGTTTGTCGACATTCAATGTCCCAAAAAGACAAGAGTCTTGTCGACATCTACGGTATGGATTGGCACACAGTTTTGTACAGATATTCAATGCTCCCAGATAGGTAAAGATGTAAGTGACCTCTCCTCTCCTTGATATATGTGGTTTCAAGTGAGCAACTATCGGATGGATTGCTATGACACTTTATCTAAACATTGATGTTCCCTTTAGAGTGATTTGTAACCTCTTTAACGATCCCTTCTCCTATTGCATCTTGTGTTTGTCTAACTTTATTTATTGTTTATGACCAAATACCTGTTAAATGGATGATTTCCAGAGCGCCGCTGGTTCTCATCCCCTGATTTTGTTCTTTTCTGGTTGGGATAAGAGAAAAAAGCAGTGTTTGGCCCTGCTCAGTGTCAGACTGTGGTCATGTTGAGCAGCATCGAGGTGTGACTGCGTGTAACTGTGATCAGATCAATGTTCCAGCTCAAAAGAGACCTCTCAGTGAAGCTATCCTGAATTGTGCTAATTTGCAAATTTTAACATGCTACAACTAAAATGAGATGGGATAACATTTTATGTGCAGTAGAATGAGACGATGCTTGTGAAAACAGCTACCCTGTTGGAATATTCAGAGCCGATGGGAAGAGACTAAGAAACTCAAACTTTGTCATCAAAGAGCTTGTACTTACCACAGTGTGACTTGACTGCTAAGTCATCTGTAGAGAGTGAAGTAAGGGAACACCAACACAACGGGTCCTTCTCGTCACAGAAGTGATATATTGTAAGGCACTGAGAGATAGGAATAAAATAATTGTGCAGGAGATAACTGCACATACATTTTTCAACCATGGTGTGAAATGTATTGATTCAAAAAGTTTTCAGGTCGTGACATCACTTGCAGTGTCCCTCAACTAACCTTTTCTCCATGTCTGTGTTCACTCTGTCTTTTCAACCTCTGTCTTTTAGCATTTATTTATTATGATCCTGCTTTTCACTTTTCCCTCAGAACTCCCATCTCTCTGTCTGTCCCACTCAGTGTCCTCTCTCGTCACTGCTCAACCATCTCTGCAGTTGAAGTCTGAATCATAACTCTGCATCCGGGCGTATGATGGTCCGGTTATGTGCTCCAGCTAAAACAGTTTGTTGTCAGGGCTACAAGATTTCATTACCACTAAGTTTTAGCAGCTACTATTAAAAAAGAATCAGACTTTATCTGAACTGCAGTGAACTGAAATAACTAATTACCTTCTGTATCATTCACTAGAGTTCACGGTCAGGCCACTCTGATCAGGTCAGCTTGTCCTCTTCCAAATCCAAAACATTTCAGGGCTGATGGTTATTACCCAGCATGGTCTAAAGAAAATCACGTCTTTGCATTCACCTGCACCATGCCACGTCTCTCTGTGGCGTCTGCTCTCAGGCTCGCTCACATTGCTGTATGTAAAAACCAGCCATCTTGAGACTGGCAAACAGTAAGTAGCACTATTGTGCATGCTCAGTCACAGTCATGGATTACTGAGGCACTAAATCGAACCGAGACTCTGGACGTAATATCATATGGGAGGTGCATCATCAGTCCCAAATTCATACTCTTGCATAACAATGACCCAAACACAAAGCCTGAATGATAAAGGACTACATTCAGAGACAAGAAGAACAAGGAGTCCTGCAACAGAGCCCTGATTTCAACACCATGGAGCCAGTCTGAGATTACACAAGGAGACAGAGACACAGACAGAGACTAAATCCACTGGAGAAATGTTGAAATAACCTACAGTACCTGTTGAGTACTGTGACTACAAGTTTACTACAAGTTCACTGAGGAGGGTGGTTTTCATAGTAAAGCGTGGTCACACCAAATAACCCATTGATTTGTCTTTTGTGTACTAAACTTAGCATGAGGTTAATTGATAATGATGTTATTGTTGTTTGTTTATATATATAGGACAGTGCAGACTAACCAGCTTAGCGTCTAATCACTATAAAGAATCAATGAATAGGCAGCCCACCTGCTCCTTTTTATCTACCTACTCATTTATGTCTGTTTTACGATGTAGCTATATTATTTACTTTGGTTTTACTGTGGTCTTTTGGCAAAGTTTCATACATTTTCATAGTAGTACATTTTTTAAATAGTGTAATTTGTTCTTCTATGCACCCCCTTATATGAATCATTTAATTGACAATAAGAGAATATTATTAAGATTGCAATAAAATTAATTGATTGTAATAGTTTTCAGTCTCTTTTGTGCTGGTGGTCTGATAAAGAAGGGATAGGAAGCCATCTACAAAGCTCGATGGCAGATAGTTGGATTTTATTTATTCAAACCAGGTTCCAAGTTTTAAAGTTTTGATGAACTTGGCAACAAATACATATTTTATTATTTCTGTTCATTATGTGCTGTGTTACAGTTTAATGTTGCTCTAAAGTTAAATGCTTCATTACAAGGAAATGCAAACAAAGGCTTTAACAAATATTTTAACAAATAAATAAACAAAACAAGTGATAGTCTTTTTTGTTTTTTCACTTTTAATAATATCTGGAAGTTTAGTCATGGCAACTGGACTTCCTTTAGTTAGGTGAAACGTTTCGCTACTCATCCAAGTAGCTTCTTCAGTCTGAAGATAGTTGGTTAGAGGCCGCAAATTTATGCTCCAAGGCTGGTTTCACTCCACCCCTTGCCCTGAATAGGCTCGTTAGGTGAAACAAAGGATGGGGGGGATGTGAAGGATGTAATGATCACACCTCAGCCCACCCCCTCGTAACACCTAAATGGGTCGTTAAGTGTGTCCAACCTGGTGCAGGTGTGAACTGTTTCTGGCCTTTTTGGGGATAGATGAAAGGGCAGCATGATAAATAGAAGACAGGTTGTGTCTAAGTCCTCCACCTCTGTTGAGAGAGGGAGTGTTGATTTGCACATGCACGGCTTCCCTCACCCCTCTCTCAAACCACTTGTCCTCTTTGTCCAATATTTTAACGTCACAGTCCTCAAATGAGTGTCCTTTATCCTTAAGATGAAGGTACACAGCTGATTCAGGACCTGAGGTGTTACTCCTCCTGTGCTGTGCCATCCTCCTGTGTAGCGGCTGTTTGGTTTCTCCAATGTACAGTTCAGGGCATTCCTCACTGCATTGGACCGCATACACTATATTGCTCATCTTGTGTTTTGGAGTCCGATCTTTGGGATGTACAAGTTTCTGTCTGAGTGTGTTAGTGGGTTTGAAATAGACAGGGATGTTGTGTTTTCTGAAAATCCTCTTCAGCTTATCTGAAACCCCAGCCATGTAAGGTATGACCAGGTTTTTGCGTAGGACCTGAGACTCCGACTGTTCCCTTGTTCTTTTCCTGGAACAGGTTCCTGCTTTGTTAAAGGCCCACTTGGGATATCCACAAGTCCTGAGCGCTGTCTTCAGATGCCTGTCTTCTTTCTTTTGGGCTTCTATGGAGGTGGGGATGTTTTGCGCTCTGTGGTTCAAAGTCCTGATGACTCCTATTTTGTGTTGTAGTGGATGATGTGAGTCGAACAACAGGTACTGGTCCGTGTGGGTGGGTTTTCTGTAAACCTCTATTTCCAGTCTTCTGCCTGCCCCAATGATGACCGCGCAGTCCAGGAAGGCCAAACGGTTATCTTTGGTGTCCTCTCTAGTGAAACTGATGTTGGTGTCCACTGAGTTTATGTGGTCTGTGAAAGACTGTAACTCCTGGGTTTTGATCTTCACCCAGGTGTCATCCACATATCTGAACCAGTGGGTCGGTGTCGTCCCTGGGAAGGAGTTGAGAGCTTTCTTCTCCACCTCTTCCATGTATAGGTTTGCTACAATGGGTGACACTGGGGAACCCATGGCACAGCCGTGTCTCTGTTTGTAGAAGTCCCCTCTGTACGTGAAGTACGTGGTGTTGAGACACAGGTCCAGGAGCAAACAGATCTGGTCGGGGCCGAGGTTGGTTCTGGTGCTGAGGGAGCTGTCTTCTTCCAGTCTTCTCTTCACCGATGTCAATGCGTCCGTAGTGGGGATGCTGGTGAAGAGAGACGTAACATCAAAGGATACCATGGTTTCATCCGTATCCAGTTCCAGGTCCCTGACCTTTGCCGTAAAGTCCTCTGAGTTGTGGATGTGGTGGTCCGTGTGTCCAACTAGTGGGGCCAATACTGTGGCCAGGAATTTGGCAATGTTGTATGTTACTGAGTTAATACTGCTGACTATAGGTCTGAGGGGGGCTCCTTCCTTGTGTATCTTGGGAAGGCCATAGAGGCAAGGAGTGGCTTCCCCAGGATACAACCTGTAATAGGTTGCCCTATCAATGGCATTTTTCAGTTCCAGATGTTTCAGGCAGTCTATTACCTTCTTCTTGTAATTGCTGGTGGGGTCCCTTTTCAGTTTTTCGTATGTGTGCTTATCCTCCAGAAGCGAAATCACCTTGGCGTGATAGTCTGTTGTATTCAGAATGACCGTGCATCTTCCTTTGTCCGCAGGAAGGATGGTAATAGTCTCATCCCTGCTGAGTGATGTCAGTGCAATTCTCTCATCCTTGGTGAGGTTGGAATCTGGTGGTTGTGCACTGGAGAGAGCTGCAGAGACTTTGAGTCGAAGTTCTTCTGCTTCTGCCAGTGGTAGGTTGTTGTTTCGGATGGCGGTTTCAGTCGCTGTAATGAAATCCACAACAGGAACTTGTTTTGGGGTGACTGCATAGTTTAGGCCTTTGGATAAGACCTCCCTCTCTGGAGGGGTTAGTTCTCTGTCTGAGAGATTCTTAACCCATTTCTCCTTGGTGTCCTCTGTTGTGGTCTCGTCATCCTTATTTCTCCATGTACGCTCCTCAGCGGTTTGCTTTTTGGTCAGAAGAATGTCAAACTTCTTTGTTTGCCTCTCCTTGCCTTTGCGATGCTGGGCCATCTGCGCTTTCTGGACAAACTCTACAACTGCCTCCATAGCTGGTTTAGGAAGAGCATCACATAATTTGTCGTGGAGGTTGTTGGATCTGTGTTCTAAAGTGTCCTTGGTGTAGTGTGTCAGTCTTATTCGTTCATCAAGCAGATGTTTCTGTGCTATCTGAAGGATCTTGGATGCTCTATGGCTTCTTACTGTAGAATGCAGCCGTAGGCTGACCGGCAAGATGTTCTGCTGTCTGCATCTGAGGTTGAAGCGAAGATGGTTCCTGTGGTCTGCTACTTTTCTGGCTGTCCTTTCATATTCCCGCACCAACTTGAGGGTTTCTGCCCCAAAGTGTGCAGTAATATGTCGGTGAAGATTCTCAGTCGTCCAGGTGAAGTTATCTGGAAGTTTAGTCATGGCAACTGGACTTCCTTTAGTTAGGTGAAACGTTTCGCTACTCATCCAAGTAGCTTCTTCAGTCTGAAGATAGTTGGTTAGAGGCCGCAAATTTATGCTCCAAGGCTGGTTTCACTCCACCCCTTGCCCTGAATAGGCTCGTTAGGTGAAACAAAGGATGGGGGGGATGTGAAGGATGTAATGATCACACCTCAGCCCACCCCCTCGTAACACCTAAATGGGTCGTTAAGTGTGTCCAACCTGGTGCAGGTGTGAACTGTTTCTGGCCTTTTTGGGGATAGATGAAAGGGCAGCATGATAAATAGAAGACAGGTTGTGTCTAAGTCCTCCACCTCTGTTGAGAGAGGGAGTGTTGATTTGCACATGCACGGCTTCCCTCACCCCTCTCTCAAACCACTTGTCCTCTTTGTCCAATATTTTAACGTCACAGTCCTCAAATGAGTGTCCTTTATCCTTAAGATGAAGGTACACAGCTGATTCAGGACCTGAGGTGTTACTCCTCCTGTGCTGTGCCATCCTCCTGTGTAGCGGCTGTTTGGTTTCTCCAATGTACAGTTCAGGGCATTCCTCACTGCATTGGACCGCATACACTATATTGCTCATCTTGTATATAGTGTATGCGGTCCAATGCAGTGAGGAATGCCCTGAACTGTACATTGGAGAAACCAAACAGCCGCTACACAGGAGGATGGCACAGCACAGGAGGAGTAACACCTCAGGTCCTGAATCAGCTGTGTACCTTCATCTTAAGGATAAAGGACACTCATTTGAGGACTGTGACGTTAAAATATTGGACAAAGAGGACAAGTGGTTTGAGAGAGGGGTGAGGGAAGCCGTGCATGTGCAAATCAACACTCCCTCTCTCAACAGAGGTGGAGGACTTAGACACAACCTGTCTTCTATTTATCATGCTGCCCTTTCATCTATCCCCAAAAAGGCCAGAAACAGTTCACACCTGCACCAGGTTGGACACACTTAACGACCCATTTAGGTGTTACGAGGGGGTGGGCTGAGGTGTGATCATTACATCCTTCACATCCCCCCCATCCTTTGTTTCACCTAACGAGCCTATTCAGGGCAAGGGGTGGAGTGAAACCAGCCTTGGAGCATAAATTTGCGGCCTCTAACCAACTATCTTCAGACTGAAGAAGCTACTTGGATGAGTAGCGAAACGTTTCACCTAACTAAAGGAAGTCCAGTTGCCATGACTAAACTTCCAGATAACTTCACCTGGACGACTGAGAATCTTCACCGACATATTACTGCACACTTTGGGGCAGAAACCCTCAAGTTGGTGCGGGAATATGAAAGGACAGCCAGAAAAGTAGCAGACCACAGGAACCATCTTCGCTTCAACCTCAGATGCAGACAGCAGAACATCTTGCCGGTCAGCCTACGGCTGCATTCTACAGTAAGAAGCCATAGAGCATCCAAGATCCTTCAGATAGCACAGAAACATCTGCTTGATGAACGAATAAGACTGACACACTACACCAAGGACACTTTAGAACACAGATCCAACAACCTCCACGACAAATTATGTGATGCTCTTCCTAAACCAGCTATGGAGGCAGTTGTAGAGTTTGTCCAGAAAGCGCAGATGGCCCAGCATCGCAAAGGCAAGGAGAGGCAAACAAAGAAGTTTGACATTCTTCTGACCAAAAAGCAAACCGCTGAGGAGCGTACATGGAGAAATAAGGATGACGAGACCACAACAGAGGACACCAAGGAGAAATGGGTTAAGAATCTCTCAGACAGAGAACTAACCCCTCCAGAGAGGGAGGTCTTATCCAAAGGCCTAAACTATGCAGTCACCCCAAAACAAGTTCCTGTTGTGGATTTCATTACAGCGACTGAAACCGCCATCCGAAACAACAACCTACCACTGGCAGAAGCAGAAGAACTTCGACTCAAAGTCTCTGCAGCTCTCTCCAGTGCACAACCACCAGATTCCAACCTCACCAAGGATGAGAGAATTGCACTGACATCACTCAGCAGGGATGAGACTATTACCATCCTTCCTGCGGACAAAGGAAGATGCACGGTCATTCTGAATACAACAGACTATCACGCCAAGGTGATTTCGCTTCTGGAGGATAAGCACACATACGAAAAACTGAAAAGGGACCCCACCAGCAATTACAAGAAGAAGGTAATAGACTGCCTGAAACATCTGGAACTGAAAAATGCCATTGATAGGGCAACCTATTACAGGTTGTATCCTGGGGAAGCCACTCCTTGCCTCTATGGCCTTCCCAAGATACACAAGGAAGGAGCCCCCCTCAGACCTATAGTCAGCAGTATTAACTCAGTAACATACAACATTGCCAAATTCCTGGCCACAGTATTGGCCCCACTAGTTGGACACACGGACCACCACATCCACAACTCAGAGGACTTTACGGCAAAGGTCAGGGACCTGGAACTGGATACGGATGAAACCATGGTATCCTTTGATGTTACGTCTCTCTTCACCAGCATCCCCACTACGGACGCATTGACATCGGTGAAGAGAAGACTGGAAGAAGACAGCTCCCTCAGCACCAGAACCAACCTCGGCCCCGACCAGATCTGTTTGCTCCTGGACCTGTGTCTCAACACCACGTACTTCACGTACAGAGGGGACTTCTACAAACAGAGACACGGCTGTGCCATGGGTTCCCCAGTGTCACCCATTGTAGCAAACCTATACATGGAAGAGGTGGAGAAGAAAGCTCTCAACTCCTTCCCAGGGACGACACCGACCCACTGGTTCAGATATGTGGATGACACCTGGGTGAAGATCAAAACCCAGGAGTTACAGTCTTTCACAGACCACATAAACTCAGTGGACACCAACATCAGTTTCACTAGAGAGGACACCAAAGATAACCGTTTGGCCTTCCTGGACTGCGCGGTCATCATTGGGGCAGGCAGAAGACTGGAAATAGAGGTTTACAGAAAACCCACCCACACGGACCAGTACCTGTTGTTCGACTCACATCATCCACTACAACACAAAATAGGAGTCATCAGGACTTTGAACCACAGAGCGCAAAACATCCCCACCTCCATAGAAGCCCAAAAGAAAGAAGACAGGCATCTGAAGACAGCGCTCAGGACTTGTGGATATCCCAAGTGGGCCTTTAACAAAGCAGGAACCTGTTCCAGGAAAAGAACAAGGGAACAGTCGGAGTCTCAGGTCCTACGCAAAAACCTGGTCATACCTTACATGGCTGGGGTTTCAGATAAGCTGAAGAGGATTTTCAGAAAACACAACATCCCTGTCTATTTCAAACCCACTAACACACTCAGACAGAAACTTGTACATCCCAAAGATCGGACTCCAAAACACAAGATGAGCAATATAGTGTATGCGGTCCAATGCAGTGAGGAATGCCCTGAACTGTACATTGGAGAAACCAAACAGCCGCTACACAGGAGGATGGCACAGCACAGGAGGAGTAACACCTCAGGTCCTGAATCAGCTGTGTACCTTCATCTTAAGGATAAAGGACACTCATTTGAGGACTGTGACGTTAAAATATTGGACAAAGAGGACAAGTGGTTTGAGAGAGGGGTGAGGGAAGCCGTGCATGTGCAAATCAACACTCCCTCTCTCAACAGAGGTGGAGGACTTAGACACAACCTGTCTTCTATTTATCATGCTGCCCTTTCATCTATCCCCAAAAAGGCCAGAAACAGTTCACACCTGCACCAGGTTGGACACACTTAACGACCCATTTAGGTGTTACGAGGGGGTGGGCTGAGGTGTGATCATTACATCCTTCACATCCCCCCCATCCTTTGTTTCACCTAACGAGCCTATTCAGGGCAAGGGGTGGAGTGAAACCAGCCTTGGAGCATAAATTTGCGGCCTCTAACCAACTATCTTCAGACTGAAGAAGCTACTTGGATGAGTAGCGAAACGTTTCACCTAACTAAAGGAAGTCCAGTTGCCATGACTAAACTTCCAGATAACTTCACCTGGACGACTGAGAATCTTCACCGACACTTTTAATAATACCTACTGCTTGCTATGCCCGTAATTTATCATCCTCTGTAGCTTTGTAAAACCAAACAGTACAGTTACGATGATAGTCAAGGGAACAAGCCAATGTGGGAAATAAAAAAAAGCCTACCAAGAAAAAAACAAATAAAATAAATAAATAAAACACATACGGGAGACAAAAATGAATCATTCAGGTGATGTTTTCCCCCCACACCTGTTTTATCATTTTCACAACAGAGCAGATAAAAGCACTTTTTGTCAGTATAGACTATATACAAATAGGCCCATCTATCTACAGTATGTGTGAGTATGTGATGAAAACTGAGAGCAGGAAGATGGAGAAGAGAGAATTTATGGTAAATCGCACACACACACACACACACACACACACACACACACACACACACACACACACACACACACACACACACACACACACACACACACACACGCACATGCTGTTAATCTCATATGGCCTTGTGTTGAGGAGGATTCTGAGGGAGCTTGAGTTCAGCCTTGAAGCAAAGGAGAAGCAATGATGGAGGAATGAAGAGAGAAAAAAGGAGAATTGAGAAATAATTAGAAGGGGATCATGTGAGCGTTTGGGGCTGTTCTCATTTTCTAATTTCACAATAGCGGACAGACACATTTATGCCTTTTTGTCATCTTATATGCACAAACCACACAGGCAATTGACGTTTTGTTGCACTCTTAGTCTGCAAGTGTGTTTTTGTATCTCCGCGTCTTGAAATTACTGGTGTGCAAATGAGCACTCATGCGTGTAAAGAGTTTATTACACATACTCAAAAGGAGCAGGATTGATTATGTGCTGTAAAGTGACACCCAACATATTGTGGCCTTGACATGCAGCCCAGCGACGAGCAGGAAATGAGATTGTGTTTTATGAGCATGTCTCTACTGGGTTTGCACATACACACACAAATACGTACACACAGAAAAAAAAGTTACACTCTCATTTCTATCTGAGAGACGAAATTCAACATGTGCTCATTAAAATTACTGTCAGTGTTGTAATGTGATATCCAGTGAAATTTTTTATCTCATGAGCTGTGTAAAATCTGAATATGCTGACAACTCTGTGTGTGTGTGTCTTTTCATGCAACATTTTTTTGCTCTTAATTTGAGCGCTTTATTTTCCCATACTGTCAGTGATTTAATATATTGTTGTCCCCTGCTGCTTACAACAATGTTTTACACCCATTTTCCTCAAGTGAATGTCTATAAAACGAATCAATCGCAGCTAGACATTCTACTAATGAAATTGAAATGAAGTCTATTCAAATGAAAGGCAGGCTTTAGTAAGAGTTTCTACTTATCTCTGGAGGTTTCCAGACTGACTCAGGGTCAATCAACATGATGCTCAGTTGATGTGTAAAGTGAAAGCAAATCCCATTTGTATTTTTAAAACTGAGAATAAAATCAGATAAATATAAGATATTTAAAACCATATCATTTTAAATGACAATGGTGTAAATATATCCTGCAGAGGATTTCACTTGCACCTCTTCTAACAACTGTGTAGACGTGGAATTTGACTGTGTCCTAAATCTCTCCCTATGCTTGGACTAGTGCACAGTGTATTGACTGTCAGCCCTTTTATTTGAGGGTGAAAGAGTAAGAACAAATAAGTAAGTAGATGTAGTAATTATGTATGGAGCAAAGGACAAATCTGGAGGCAAGGTCCACACAGGGAGGAGTTTAGGGTGGATGAATCGATAAAACACTAGACTCTAATATAGGAGACCTCTGTTTGTTTCTAATTTTTCCTTAACAAAGCCAAAACCATCCAATTGTGGCACAAACACACACACACACACACACACACACACACACACACACACACACACACACACACACACACACACACACACACACACAAACAATGCATAAGGCATCAGCTGTTGAAAAAATGCATCATTATGAAAATATAACATTTTTATTAGTTTCATGTTTTAATTTGAGGAGCGTTACACTCTCCATCAGTCCACATATGTTTTTATCTGTTACTATTTTCCTCTTCTTCAGTGGATGTTTAATTTTAATCATTCAAGGATGTCATAATTAATTAACAAAATCTGCTTCCATATTTCATTTTACACATACACCAACTTTCTGCCTCAGGCCATCATAAACTACTTTTGCAGTATCTCATGATGTTTTTTTTATTTAATTGTGATGTTTCTACTCTGAGGTTCTCTAAGGTTGAGGGAGCCTGGGCAGGGACGTGAGGGCTCTGGGCCAGCGAGCAGGCAGGAAACCCAGGTCTGGGTCTAATAAGTCAATCAAAAAGTTTCAGATAAACATTGAGCTTTGTTCTTTCAGCTATTGAAAAAAATATTATGCAAAAATTAAACAAACAGGAAGAAAACAAACATACCCTCAACTTAATCCAACATTACAGCTAATCATAACAAAAACAAAACCATGAAAACAGGATTACCAAACCTGCCACAGCAAATGAAAGAAACACAAATATATAAATCCAAACTGCTGCTCACTGAGTCTGTTGAATGGGATGTACGGGCATGGAGAAAGGTTTTGACACTGACAAAAATGTTGTGTGTATTGCAGACTTTGCTGCTTTAGTTTTTTACATTTACTAGCAAATAAATCTGATTTATGTAAAGAGTCAGTATTTACAGGGTTGACCCTTCTTCTTCATGACTGCTGCAATTCACTCTGGCACGCTGGATATCAGCCTCTGGGCCAAATCCTGACTGATGAAGATCCATTAGCTGCACCTCTTTAAAAGACGGTTTAATCAGCCAGAATAAGTGAAAACAAGAAGCTTTTAAAAACAAACAGATTGTACTCAAGAGTTTAGTGTCCTGGGTTGTTGAGATATGAGTTAAGCTAGTGGAGCAGTATTGATATGATCTGATGTATTGGACTGTGCCATTTACTCCAGGCCTATTTAGCTGGATTAAATAGTTTTAAAAACTATTCATTCTTGACCAAAATAGGAATTTGACAAAGACTGTTCTCAGCTGCATCTCACATCTGAGACTTAACTCAGTCTTCACAGCAGCTGAGACATCTCCTTGACAACTGAGAAAACTTCATCCCCTGTGAAATGCCAATGAAAATCCTGGAAAAACCTTGTAAGGTCTCCTTTAGTTGAATAGAATTTTTTTATTTTTTCAAACTTGACTCTAAAATGAACTTGTGGCCAATGTGTTGAGGCTGCTATTGAGGTAATTTGGATGGTGTACAGGAATGCTGGCAGAGCATTTTGAACAAGACGGATCAGTTCAGTGAAAACTTAAATTATAATCATGATGATCTAAATAATCTAAATCACTTTTTCCTGTTAAGGGTTGAGGGGCTGTGGGATGCACGATAACCTCTCACATTCACACCTATGGTGAATTTGAAATCACTAATCAACGTAAAACACAGAATCCTTAATAATCTAAATTAATATGATAATTGTAATAACATATAATAATGTAATGAATGAAGATTGTATCAGTGCTTCTGAGGTCAGTAATGAACCTCAATGTTGTTAAACTAAAGGAGAAGAAAAGATCTTTGGTGCACAAACTGAGATACAACAAAAAAAAAGTCACTGCAAGCCAGGTGATTACGTCCTTGCGAAAAATGCTGCAGAAATTTTAAGAAGATTGTTTAACTCAAGACTGTTCACTAAAAACACGGCATCAGGACCTGAGGGTGAAGCTGGGGAACAACTGCTGACGTGTGTGTGAGAGCTACAAACTAGAGTCCCGAAGACTTTTATAAATGTAAATTTTGCAAACATTGGTATGAATTAATGAGTCACAAAAAAAAAAAAAAAAAAAGGTGAAATGATGAATTGTCTCTCAGCTGATTAAATCACTGCTTATTCTAGTTCACTGGCCACAGACATAACTCACAGCTTGAACCAATAATAGACACACTGACCGGGGCTGGAGGCCCAGGCCTCTCATAATTATTACACCACTCTTGCTTGCGCGGAGTGAGCTGAACTGTAGCCTGTGAGGAAATACATAAACACATGCTCAGAGAGCCGTTTTGAATTCCCCACACACAGTGCTCTCCTTGTTCATAAGAGTGGAAGGTGAGCTATGCTGAGGGTTCACAAGTCCCACAGCTAGCTGTTTTTCATCCCAGATGAGATGCTCTATCCTGGGTGTCTTTTCTCCCAGTAGCCTCTCCTCCCATTACCCTCAGTAAACTAGTCCATATATCCTCCCCTCGACATTTATAGCGTGGCACTGTTGTACATCAGCTGCAAATACATGCTCTTTCTATAATTATCTTCCACATATGCACATGCTTCACGTGCACAGAATCACTTGGATGAAATAATGATCTGAGGTCAGCAGCAAGCTATCAGTATGAAGATTGATGTCTGTGGTGCTCGTGTTATTGTCATTGGCAAAGTTAACACAATCTGACTTCCACAGGTTATTATTAGTATTATCATATTATCTTTTATGATCTCCTAAATATCTGCTTTTGTAGATTTGACACTTATCTCTCTTAGGTATCACATCAGATTCAATTTAATGAAAGGCTGGTATAACAGGAAATTCATTTAGACACTGCAGTCTACAAATGACTTTTAGTATCAGTAAGATTGAATCGCAGTCACCTGGAAAATAAAGGAAGTGATGATTATTAGATTTCCTCCGGGGTTTGCTCAGTTTTAGTCAAATACAATATTCCTTCCTTACATGCTATTTTGGTTTTCTCTTGCCCAAAGACTAGCCACAGTAGCTGCTGCCCACCCTCAGAGCAGCCGTCGTTGCAGTTTGTGAACTGGAGCGTATGCAGTACCACATGTGAGGCTGAATAGCGGGGAGTGTATCTAATAAAACCTTGAATTTCTGTAAATTGTCATGCAGAGAGAGAGAGATGTGAGAGCTACTTCATGAGCAGATATGCAAATCTGGCACTTTTGAGTGCCAACGTGTCAAAGGAAGTCCCAGTCAGTACAGAGAATTTAAATGGGAATGAAATTGTTGGAGATCTTTCAGGCCTGGGCGTCACAAACTGTGCAGCTGCTCAGGCTCTGCTTTTAGAGGAAACACCGGAGCTACGAAGAAGAAAACTTCAGTGAGTCGCACAGAAAAGCAACATTATCAAGATGATGAGAGCAGGCTGTGCATCTTATGAGGATCATTTAATATGCCGCTAATGACATGTCATTATGGAAAGGATGCAAATTTTATGTGCATCATCACATAATGTGACACAAAACAGATTTAAAAGGTCACTTTACGCAAACAACAAAAAACAAACTCCCCAGCAGTTCAACTGTTCAGATGATTCTGCTGCGCAAGCAGTGCATTAGAGTATGTCCTTTATGGAGCGCGGCAACATGTAAGGGTGTGGAGGTCATGGTGATGTATGGGTGTTAAGCACATTGTGACTGGACACCAGAATTAGCTTCCCAATGCAGACAAACCTAGCCGGTTATTAACAGCAAATATATAAAATGATAAAAAAATATTTTATAAAAATATTAAGTCCAATTAAATAAAACATCTGCAAATAGCAAAACATTCACACAGAAAACATCTGATAATCATTTGCTTTGCTTTTCGTTGATTTCAGTTTTTTACCAACTCCTGTGGGAGTTTCTCGTCTCTTTAGATATATATATATAAAAAAAGATAAAAATCAAGTCGAGCCCTTTGGGGAATTTGTGGTTGGACAGCTGCCAAACAGTACATATTGGCAGCTTGTGTACAGACACCTCAACAAGAAGATAGGAGAAACCAGGAATTGAACCATTGACCCTAGGGTTCACAGATGACGCTAATCTTTAACTTCATTTGTTTTTTTTTTTGACTCAAAACTGTTTTGTTGCAATGCTGCACAGGGCAGGTAAAGTAGGATGATGGGTGCAACATCAAGATCTTGATAATAACTTTAACCCACATCCACAGCCTTTTCTTACCAACCTTAACAAAAAACATGTTATCATGCATGTACACTCTATGAGCTTTGTTTAAAGATAATAATAAAATATTTTTTTAGAATAACAGCGCTGTGTCTGACAACACAGTCTTACATGTTCCTCTGCCTACACATAGTGGAGGTAAATGTTTGTACTCTATACTAAATGATAAAAAATTATTTCATTAGAAAACATTTAATCTTTTTATCTACTTTGGCAGTTCAAATAAACTTTACAGAGAAATGTGTAACCAGGATGTTTTCAGTACTTTAAATCAATTTCCATTAATCTCTATTGTATTGCTTGTTTAAATGTTGAATAAACCAAACCATAATCTGGAGGACCAGATCCATACCAGTAATTGCGAGCAAGAAAATGGTCTTTGTAATTGAGGAGATCGTTTTTGCAAACGAAGAGAAGCTACTTACTTCAGCAATGCAAAGAGCTGAATTTATCACTGGGACCATTTTGTAAATTGTAGGCACTTGGGATTCCTTCACCATGGGCACCATGGCAAAGATCACTGATATCTCTGAAAGATTCTTGGATATTACAATCACAGGACATCTGCTGCTACTAATGCACTCCCTGAGGACTTACGAGGGCTGAATATTAAGGAATGAGTGGTGATAGTGAAGCTTATGATGAGCATTGAGTTTCTATTTAATCATGTCTGAGCTAATATTTTGAATAAGAGAGGAGTTTTAGTTATGACTGTGTGTCTTTCAAATAAACTCATTCATAAATAAAGTCATAATAATGACATTTAACCAAACTCATTTTCAAGAGGATACAGTTAACATACCTTAAGATTGACAGATGACCTTTAACCTATGGACCCTCCACCAGAAACCCTTTTGCAGTTGTGCCATGGTGCCAACATAAATCCCTGTATATCTCTGTCTTCTCAATGTTCAAATTTGAATGCAACAGCTTGCAGCAGACTATTTCATAACTGCTGCCAGTTCATTGTATCCACAGCTCAATATATCTTAATCAGTGTTAGCGTGTGTGGTTGTGCACCACAGATTATTGCAATTAGCCAACAAAATATGGTTCCTCTGTGGCCTTGTGCAGGTAACAGTTGTATTCGCTCACAGCTCATGTTAGACAAAGGTTCCTTGCAGCCTTTGTATGTGTTTGCACAGTAGCTACTGTATCCATGCATGCACTATAAAATACAAATGAATAGACAGACATTAATCAATGACTCTGCTGAAGTCTAATTTGCTAACAATGAAATACAATCATCCAACACTCTCATGCTTTGATATATACACACATATACACACACTGTGGAACAGAGCAATAGATTATTGTCTAAAAATCTGTGCTAAAAAATGCACGGATGAAATATTTGCAGACACACACAGATTGACACACACGGTGAGGGCTGGTGCTCTACATCCCTGTGAGAGCATGTAATTTCAGTAAACAACATGCAGCACCATAAAATTTAAGCCTCTTACAATATAATTAACAAGCAAACTTTAGAATAGAATATGATGAAACTGCACATTTCTCAAATGTTCCTTTGAAACACACAGCAACGGTGCATCTTGGATAAATAAGTCTAATAAAATAAGTAAACACAATCACGCTGTGATTTTGTAGCTGAACACGAAACAATTTGTGTGATCATCACTGAGCTCTGTTGCAAAGAAAACAGTATAACCTGAAAGGAGCTTTTCTTCTGTAGCTGCAGGCTATAAAGTCTGTACTCTGTGTTTATAGGTAGGTACACAACAAGATGGAGGTGTTTTTTATGGCTTTCTGCATGATCCAAAGTCACATCTAATCTTTATCTTTCTCCTTTTTTTATTGTCTGCATTTGTCTGTAGGTCTGTATTTCCCCGATCACTCTGTTGAGCAGAAATTAGTTATCTTATGTTTTAATATTTTAGCAGTGCGGATTAGCAACAGCCTCAACTATGTCAAATGACGTTCTGAAAATTAAAAGTTCTGTTCCATAGCAAGAGGTGCCAGCTGAGGAGGTGCTGATTTTCTTATTTCTTCCTGCCATATTAAGGTCTAATCAGGAGGGGTCATGTGTGATCACTGCTGAGGTGCCTTCAATATGGGCATTTCTGTAGAGCTACCTGGCATGGTAATTTCTGGGGAAATTGAGGGATTTTTCCAGTTAATGCTTTGCAGCTTGGCTCCTGTGACAGCTGATATAAAAGTCAAATTTATTTATAAGGCACAATGCACACACTGAAGAAGTTTTAATGATGGTTTACATATAGGAAATAGCCTACCATTTTACATATAAGAATCCATTTAAAAAGAAATTGAAATGGTAAAATACACAAATCCACACCTAAAAGTTTTAATGAACATTTTAAAGGGACAAGACAAACACTGGAGATTGTAAATTGTTCTACTGATAGAAGAGATCATACTGTCACACATTTATCAGAAATACTAACTGGATTTACATCAACAAATAGATTTTAAGCTAAAAGCGAAGCCTTTGATGATCCTTATATAAATATTACTTTGTCAGAGCACTATGAGCCTAGAACTTTAAAGATTCTGACTTCCTGTCTAAAAATAACAAAAAAGGTCGTCGATTATGAAGAATTAAATTATGTCTTTTTCTTCAAACGGTTAGAATGACAGCAGCTTTGAATTTAAGCCTGACATTTGTTATACGAACAAGAACATGATCTGTATGCAAGCAATTTCAGAGAATCCCAGTATATTTAAATTAACCTTACAGTGTATTCGTTTGGCACTTGGGAATATGAGACTCTCTCTGGTGTGACTGATCAGTAAGTATCTGATTAACTAACTGATCTCCCTTTTACAAAAAATTGTACCACCTTGAAAAACCTGGTCAGACTGTTGATTCAGTATAATGAGGAAACCACACTTAGACATGATATAATAAATCAACATCATATTCAAAAGTGAAGCACATTTCATGTGCATGCTCACATTGTGGAGAAGACATGATTTTGTCGGTGTTGCAGCATGAAAGTAAACGCGGCTCAAACTAATAGGTAGTGTAGAAGTAGGCCACTGCCTTACTTTTCTCTTTTAGACCATTTTGCTGTTAGATTGACAAATAGGTGACAGGAAATGAGGGGGACAGGAGGTCACTTGCTGGATCACACAATCAGCTTCTTGAGCCCTCAAGCCACCAGGATTTTGGGACAGCTTTGGCGAAACCTCAGTGCACTTCAGAGCTCCTAAGCTTGAGTTAATAAAGGAGACACCTATGCAGTGTAGAGGATTGGACATGCCTAATTGCTTGATTTGCATGAGCGACATAAGAGATGAAGCTCTTACCTGGTGGGAAGAGTAAATATTGACAGAATTTCTGGAGAGAGATTGGGGCTGCCTGCATTAGCAATCATTTTAGGATCATTCACAGTCAGTTGTGGTGGTTCCCACAAACACTTTACAATCTTTGAGTTTTAATCTTTTTAACTTCCCCCTGAAGAATTGAGCACATTAAATTGTATGTGCATGTTTTTTTAATTTCCAATGTTTAAATCCACAGAGAGAAAGTTGAGTATCAAGTTTCACTAATATTCCTTTATGAGATTCTGTGTTTTTCTCTGTGTGTGGGTGTTTGAGGGTAGCTGCAGGTAAAGCCCAAGGGCATATGCATAGCTGCAAAGCTTCTGTACTGTAAGTAGAAGGAAAAGTTGCACTAAATGCCATGAAAATGCTTTTAAGACTTTTGAAGAGGCATAGAAAAGCTGAAATAGCTTTACACATTTAGTATAATGGCAACACATACCTATTTTTCCATGTCCATCTTCTAACAAGCTTCACTTTGGAAGCTTACAGCAAGGTCAGTTTGTTTGCTGTTCATGTGCTTATGATCACGTCCCATGATAAAATCATTCTAGTTAAATAAAACAATAAAACGCAGGTCTTTCATTACATCAGTCGTATTTATATATTTCATTGTTATTCCATTGTCACATAAATCTGTTTGGCTGATTATATAACATATTGTATTTTTAAAAAGTTATAAACTATACATTTACACTTTTAACATGAAAAAGGATGGAAACTGAATCTTTCATGAACAGATTATGAGTTAGTCGGCCACTGGGCATAAACAGGTAGTAATATTATTCACAATCAATTGAATCACACAGGGAAAAACTCTAATGTAAGTAGTAAAGAATAAATTCTAAAGTCACGTATCCAGATAGATCTACACTCAGTATATCATCTATCTTTTGGATGTCAAACAACTTCCAGGTGCTACCAATAGACAGGACCTGAACCATGACCTCTCTACCACAACCACCTGGAAACAGGACAGACTACATATGAGAGAAGGTAATAAACGGAGAGTGAGAAAGACAAGGAAGAGGCTGAGACTCTTGAACCACTGACAGAGAGGAGAGAGAAGGAGAGAGGTCCTAGGATGTCCTTAGTGAAGAGAGAGAGACAGCCTGGGTGCTTCTGTGCCTCAGAAAGCAAACTAATTATTAGAGAGCAGAGGTGTTCTGGTTTAAATGTTGACAGCAGGACAACATGGACTTTACTGTACACACTATGTTTAATAGTTTGGAAAATGTAATGCCATCTTGGTTAATGTTGGCTGGGCTTGCTGCAAGCATCCACAAATCCAATAACGAGCAGGACAGAGCTGCCAATGTTACTCTAGCTTATGATAGCTTCCTGGACCAGCTTCCACTGCTGGGACAGTGCTACACAGTGGAAGTGCTAGGTGTGCTAGTAACTCCACAATCTAGTTTGATAATGATATACTAATATAATACCTGAAATATATGATAACAATCGATCGTATGTTATAACAGATAAAAGCAATATATTTCAATCAACAAAACTTCTGCTCTGACTCATCACCAGCACTGAAATTTACAGAAATGTTGAGCAGCAGAGGTTTCAGATAGTGTTGATTCCCACCGGGAAGGATTTTTTGAGGGCAGAGAATGGTGGCACTGTATCCGCTGTCCCCTGAAGAAAGGAGTGTTTGGACAGGCCAGATGGGCATTTGCCTGAGGCCCTACTAAGAAACAGAAGGAACAGCTGTCCTTGACACATACACAGCACGCAACTATCTGTGCAGGCACGCAGACAACAACATGTACATGGGCACGGTCATGCCGAGCTTGAACACACACACACACACACACACACACACACACACACACACACACACACACACACACATACATTCAACCTACACCTGTCTGTGGTTGCCTGAGGGCTTATTTTTGCAGGTAGAGCAGTGATTACACATGGGCACGGGAGAAACCCACGAGACCAACACATTCATATCAAAACCATATATCTCCTCCAGTGCATAACAGGTAGAAAAGACTCACATGTGCGTGCCAAATTATGCATGCTTTTCATGGGCGCCTTTGTCGGAACACACTCACCTTAATGCTGTAAAATGATGAAATGAAAAGGCTTTTCCTACTTCTGTTTATCATTCCCCATAAACTAAATGTGTCTCTTTTCTTTATCTAAATAGCTGCAGCTGAAGAATCCTGAAGGACTTGTTAAGATAGTCGACCATTAAATGGGTTAATTTAAAACAAACACGGCTTAAATCATCTGTGAACGGATAAGCTAGGGTTACACAAAGACACACATATGCACACACTTCAGGAGATATAGGGTCTTAAGAAAGGCGTTGAGGCACCATTGACTTATAGCAGCCATTACTTTTTACATGAAACACTTCCTGCATATTGGTTCTCACTGAAACAATCTATTCTTCTCAATCAGTGTCAATGCTTAAAAAAACAGATTAATATAAATCATTAACAGAAACACTTTCGGCCAAGATGTTGCTTGCTTATGTTAAACATAAAGATATAAAGACACCAAATAAGAAGCACAATGGGACGGGATTTTGTCCTGGATGATAAACTATACAATAAAAAAGTGAATCATCTCCATTACAGGTGTTACATCTCATACATAATGTCTCACAGAGACATTTAAGATTGTGAGCTCAAATAGGGCTTTATGAGGTTGTTTACTGGCCTGAAATGTAAACAGATACAAAATGTTATCAGATGAAGCTCAGCATCACCACAATGCACTTTGAAAGGTAACTGTGGAATCTCTATAAGCTCCACGAGGAATCTCAGTTATTCAAGTAACACTGTATCTACAAGTACCAAGAGAAGCAGCTGGATTGGAAAGATTTTTAATCTAGATACACCTGCCTTTGATTCAACATCACCTGAAAAGCCAACCCACACAGAGGGCTATAAGAAAAAATCCAGGGATCAAAGTGTAGAAATGATAAATAAACTCTGGCACTTGCATGTGTACCCTGTCACCAGATTATGTTGTCTTTTTTATCCAGGGATCACAAACTAAACACCGTTCAGAACTTCTGTTCCAGAAAAGCCCTGACTGTACATTTAGGTGTGCTTTAAAATAGTCTCTTTTGTGGATTATTGTAAATAGGTTAAACATCACCCACAGTTCAAGTGTTACCTTAGACTCTACTGTTCTACTGCTGGTGAAACACCTGGAGATTATAACCTGGCAGGAAGATGAAGGGTCTGTGTTTTGTCACTATTTACCTTCAGAAACAGGTGTGTGTGATGTTGTTTGCATCTTAAACAGCGTGTGAATGTATATGTTCCTCCAATAACTACAATTATAATACAGCCAGACGTACATTACATTGGTGTAGTTTCAGGAGAAAATGGATTTTCTTGTCTCCCAGTCTAAAGTGAACATATAGCAGCATTCCTGGGATACATCTGGCATTTTGGTTCCCAAACATGTTGCTCCTGAGTCTTATAAATTCATAACAATATTGTTAAAAAATATCAATCAAAAATATCCTTTTCCTACAGAGAATGCACATATGACTCTATTTCAAATATGGCAAACAAGTATGAAGGTACTAATACTGGAGCCAATACTGTAACAATACAGATAAAACAGTGTTCTTGCTGCTTGTTGTTGTTTTTGTTGGCTGCTGTTCTTTTCTCTCTTCTCTTTTCACTCACCCCAACCGGTCAAGGCAGATGGCCGCCCACTATGAGCCTGGTTCTGCTGGAGGTTTCTTCCTCTAAAGGGAGTTTTTCCTCTCCACTGTTGCCTAAAGCTTGCTCAAATGGGATTGTTGGGTTTTCTATATCATTTTTTGAATAATTATTCTCTGTAAGGTCTTAAACCTTACACTGTAAAGTGCCTTGAGATGACTTCTGGTGTAAATTGGTGCTATACAAATAAAACTGAATTGAAATTGAATTGAAATTAAAACTCACAAGTGCCAAACTCTACTGAGCAAGAGAGAAAAAACCTGAATGTCCTTCAGAAATTCTTAAATGACTGATTAAAGACACATCAGAAAGGAAAGGGTCTGAGTGTGAAAAGAGCAGATTAGCCCTTTAAAAATTTGAGGAGATAAATGAGTGACACCTATGATGGTGGGAGGTATAAAACATACCAAACAAACCAAAATGGAGGAGAACAGGAAGGCAGGAATTGAAATGCGTTTAAAAAGTGTCTGTTTGACATCTATGAAAGAAAATGTAAGGGCCAGTTTGTATGCAGAGCCAAGTGAATTTACTACTTGGGCAACCGTGTGCTGCTAGACAGAGTGCTGATCCCTGGAGTGGCTACGATTGATTTTTTTTAATCTTCACCTTTTGTTGCTTGGATTTAACCCTCAACTTTTTTCTTTGCTTTATTGGATATTCCCATTTGCCCAGAGGAACCATCTACAGTAAGTCTTATACTTTATTGGACTGCCTTGGCTTTTCATAGACTTCTGACACAATTTGGCCTTTAATTCACAAACCTGCGCCTGCTGCTGATGAACTGTGCTGATCTCGTTCCTAGTTTGGTCCTATTTGTGTTCTGTCTTTCTTGTTGAGATTAATGAGTAACAAGCAGGTTTATTTTTTAATTTGTGATAATACTGTATATCATTAACTTCCTGTCTGGAGCCGAACTTTTACATTGAATACTAACGTCACTTCTGGGCACGTTAGAAATGTCAGAGCAGACAAGACCTCCTGGTCTTGATCAACACATGCAGTATACTAGATTTAAAGCTGCAACATGGATCACTTGTGCTGACAAAGTGAGCTATATTGTCACTTTCAGCTCATTAGTTTGGGTTTCCTGGCTGTGACTTATCTGTTGTGGTTCTTCGTCACATCTCATACAGTTGTTTCTGGCTTTGGAAAACCTCTAAAAACAAATATTGTATTTTACCCATCCAGCATCACCTGGCAGACAATTAAAGCTAGCAGCTTCTGTAACTGCTGAACAAAGCTAAGAGTTTAATTACTAGCGTAAATTCATTGAACGACTGTATCCTGGCACTTTTCACAGCCTCATGTCACCATCACCACACACAGACACATATAATACTCCATACACATGTGTGCACATGTGGATCTTAGTGATATTACAGAAATAGCATCCCCCAAAAAAGGCTTTTAAAGACTTGTCTGATCTCTTCTTGCTTTTGTGCTCGTGTCCACACACTCTGTGAAGCACTACTGTTGCCTCTTGGTATGAAATGTGCTGCATAAATACATTTGCCTTGCCTTGGATTGTACAGGTTATGAGCCCTGATAGAAAAAGGCTGATTCCCATAAGGTTATATTGAGGTATTCACTGATGCTGCAAAGAAGCCAACAAAGTAAAAATGCAAACATAAATCACATTATTCGGCCTTTAGTGATTAATGTGGCTGTGATCATTTAAGGGAACAGTTTGACATTTGCAAAACAGACTTCTTTATATACATGCCAAGAGTTAGATGAGCAGATCAAATGTCTGTGTGCTAATTATGTAGCAGGTGTTAGCAGCCTGTTAGTTTAACTGAGTAAGACCGGAAGCCAAGCAAACAGCTTGACTCTGTTCAAAGGTAACAAATCTGCCTTACTAGCACCTCTGAAGCTCTTTACCAACACCCTATGTCTTTATCTGTACAGAAACCAGAGTATAAAAATTACAATTTAGCATTTCATGAGGATTATGTGCTAGATTGTTTTTCCCACGGTGTCCTGTCAACTGTTGGAACACCTCAGCTCTCTCAGGTTAACTGGTTTCCCATTTCCAGCTGCTTATTAACTGCACAGACTTGTGAGTGTTGTATCTGTGTTTTCATCTTACTCTTGGGAAGACAGCAGACTTCCAAAACTGTTCATTTAACTGAGGAAGTTTTCATGATTAGCAGCCAATGATGCAGCCTACACTTCTTTTAGTGATTACTGAAGTGGCAGCGAGAGGGCTTCATTCAAATAGACAGGCACATATCTTCTGGTGAATATGTATGAGAGGTGATGCTTCCTAGTGGGACTGTTTTCATCCCCCTTTGATCTGTATGCTTGCTCTCATATCCCCCTACTTCATATATATATATATATGTATACACAGTGCGACATTCACACATGCACAAACAAGCACACTGTCCCTTTGAACCCCAGCCAAGACAGTGGGTCAGCAGCATAGTGTCCAAACATGCCTTGGGAAGGGAGCTGGTCCCTGCAGAAAACGACATCAACAAACTCCTGTTTACATGTTAGAGGAAGTAGATGGACACGGAGGCACGGAGGAGAGGAGAACAGAGGACAATGAGGGGGAAAAATAACAGCTGAGGAGAATATGAGATCTGTCAAGTGTTTCTAGTACTGTTACAGAGATTCTTTGTTGAGGGTTGACAGTAAACGCTGCTAAGTATATTTTGCGCGTATGCACAGCTTATGTGTGTGTTCGAGCTGCTCTCGTGTGCACGTCACTGCGAGTGTTTGTGTCCTTTTTTCTCTCTCTCTTTTTCTTTTTTACTTGTGTGTCTGCATGTGCCTGTCTGTTGAATAGGCTTCTTGTCATTGACCTAAAAACAGTGTGAGAGCCTGCCAGTGTAGCTTAAATCCTCTTTTCTTCTCCATTCCCCCAGTCTCTGTCTTCTAGTCAACGCACGCGCTCGTCTCTGTGCATACGTGTAAGTTCCCAGAGTGTGTGTGCGTGCGCGCACGTGTCAGTTGCTGTCTCTATTTAAACATCATACAGACTCACAAATGGCATTCCTGCCAACGGAGATGAGAGCATGCTGTTCACAAAGACTCTTAGTCTCCCACTCTTTCTATCTCCCACTCTCCTCCTTCAGTCCTTCCTTTATACTTTGAGGTACCCATGGGATATCATTAGTGTTATTACTGTGTTGAGATAAATGAGTGCACGTACTTCTCTATCAGTGTATGTGCTGTGTTACATATATGTGTGGACAGAGCGATGGAGGAGGTGAGATGCTGCTCACCGTGTTGGGTATAATTACAGAGAAAAAGCGATTACAGTCACTTCTTTTAAGATGTCAAGAGTTATTTTCTTTCTCCTGCATCCAGTGATTCCTTCATTTTCTCTCCACAACATGTGAATGTATAAATTTCTGGGTGTTTTTTTAATTTTTTCTTTTTGGTCTTATGAAAGGTAGCACAAGGTGCTGGTGTTTTATCCGCCTCACGAAGCCAGAGGGATGTTGCATCACCAATTCTCTCCTTAAGGGGTGAGGGTTAAGCATAATTACAGCTGCTGCTTTCATGTTTTCTCTCGCCTCGGCTAGTCTTCACCGCCACTGCTGGCCTTTCGTTCCGTATCAAAAGAGACTTTGGTCCTCTGGGCCTGCAGACACACACTGACAAAGATGAGCATGCACACACACACTGCCCATTCATCATTATTTTATTTAGTGGTTTGCATCAGTTGTTTTTTATGTTGTAATTTTATTTTTATACATGCACATAAAGATTTCATTTACATTTGCATGCTCTATTATTAATTTTGGGCTATATGCAGTTTGGCTCTAGACCCAAGTTAAGTTTTGTTTTCAGGTTTGTATATTTTTTGACAACGAACTCCTTCATTGACACGAACAGTTTTAGCGTACAGACTTAATTTCCTGAATTACAATAAAGCCTGTAGTTAAAATAAAAAATTATCTTTAACAGAGTGCTGCTAAGCTTTGCCTATCAAATGTTTTCTTCTCACATAGCACATTTCAAGTTTACAAGGTTAAAAAAAAGACACAGGAAAGAAAGAAAATGTCAGAGGACATGGTCTGTACACACTACGCTACAGTGGACCAAAAACTGGACCACAGTTGTTTGGGCTTGTGTCACTTTGATGTGTAATTACATTTCTGGTGAGGTACACATCAGGGTACATCATAGATTTCACAGCTACACAGCAGGTCTATAGCCAGTAAAAGACAGGTCCAAGTCCAAGCTAGATGAGTCTGCATCTGCAAGTCCATGTTTAAATGAAGTGAAATGTGTATACGTGCAGTGTAAACATCCTATAGAATCAAATTAGATAGTAAGTTCACTTAAAATTATACTCAACTCTCTGAAGACAAGCTTGTAAACCCACCCTGAGCAGGGTGTTGTACTGTATTATTGAGATCAACTTAGGTAAATATAGTCTTTTCACCATAAAGTCACCCAAATTTTATTTTAGAGCTGTCTGAAGTAAATCTGCTATATTCAGAGTTTTAGCAGTAAGCAGTGGCTGCTCTTTAGACAGCAAGGCATGATGTGGGTGGGGGGGGGTGGGGGGGGGGGGGGGGGGGGTATTAGATATAACAAAAACAGATTTACTGAGACTAACATGTGAGCTCTGTGTTGACATTGTTACTGACAGTATATATATGAAGATTCACACTAAAGTTTTGATGTAATGTGTAAAAATATTTCGGTTGGAGGTGCAGATACTGTCTAACTCTGGGGCCAATATTTATCTGCCACTCCTCTAAAATGTGATTTTGTCCAAGACATCAGGGAAACACCACACAGTGCATATGCTAGTTGTGAGAATGACTGTGGCATCTTGATATGCAATCCCCAAAACTAATGTAGTTAATTAATGATGTGGTTTTTGACTGGTGGTAATACTGGGTGCATACCAGTGGTGGTAGCTGGGCATGTTAGAAATGTCAGAGCAGATAAACCCACTGTTTAAACCACTCCTTACAGACTCTCCAAACTCTCAATAGTGCAGTCTATTGCAACACAATCTACACAAACGAAGGTGACATTCCCAACAGCTGTGTAGTGACAGGGGTCAACAGGAACCCCACAGTGGCTGATAAACTTCCCTTTCACCTTCATCCTCCTCTCCTTCTCCTGCTGTCAATCATCTCAGCTCTTCCACCTGTCAGCATTTGTTTCCGCCTGGTTGTCTGTCTGCCAGCTTGCTCAGTCTGTTGGTCTGTTTCTCTCTTGGCATGACAGTGTTGACTGCAGGATTGTGATGATGTGCATGTGCACAGAGAAGCAACAGTATGATGACATATTTTGGCCAAATTGGGAATATATGGAATCAGCAGAGGAAAACGGTGTTAAAGACGATGATACATGGTGGTTTGATGCCACAACATTAATGTTCGTAAATGCCATATTATATTTATTTACTGTATATTGAATTTATGTGTTAGTGATCTAGTACACATATGCCACATGCAGTACATGCTCATATAATGTAAGTGTGATGAAAGTATATTTTACAATGCATAAATATGTAGAATAGTGTTTGTGTCAAAGATGTAGAATAGTGTTTGTGCCTCTGAAGTATAACTATTACAATAATAGCACAGAACTAAGCATCTGATATTCCGAAAAATAAATATCTGGCAATCTGTGAAAAAACACAGACGGTCCTCTAAGACTCTTAATATTCTGTATGTTGCAAAAGAATATTTTAAATGTCTTTCTCAAGTTGCAAGAGTATTTTGGATCCAATGCACTAATTGAATAAACACAGAAAATATGAATGGATTTTTGTCTGTATTATAAGGATCCAACGTAAATTAAAATATCCTCCAACAACAGTGTCAACAGTGTCAAAGTGTTAATGAGCTACAACAGGTTATGGAAATGTGTGAAGTGCAGCAGTTAAATTATTTTTCTTTTTAAACGTTTTTTCTCACAATAATGTTATTTTGACCTTCTTGGTTTCTCAAAGATTGCTGGGTATTAATATTTTTCAGAAAAAATAATGATCAGATCTGTGACTTTAGTGTAACGGTGGTAAAATGGGACTAGTGTTTGACAGGCAGCTTAATGAACTCATTTATGATCTATTTTTACATACACAGTATATGAATGCAAACAACATACAGCATTTTGTATGGCAACATACATACTAAACAACAAATACATTTGGTTGACCCTGTTTCATCGGTAATAATAATATGATGTATTTCTGCATGTATAGTATAATTACATATACTTATTTATACTTATGTAGCACAAAATGTTTGCATTTACATGAATAAATAGTTGATACGTGTACATACAGTAATTTGTCTCCACACAGATTGTTTATTATACATACTGTACATAGTGCACGTGTATAATACATTCAGTGTGTAAAACATAATGTCATCCATGTACACGTGGTGTAAAATTGCATTTCTGAACGTTTGTGTATATCTACAAAATAAAATAAAGAAAATAGCAAATATCTTTACATGGTTGTGTCTGTTTTGGCTGCTTACACTTGACTGTTGTAATCCAATTTGTTATTGTATCAAATGACACCCTTCACTTATAATTAATCACATCAGTCGGATGAAATGATGGTATAGCCCCCGCAGTAATCCTACACATTAAGGTCAGCGAGGTCACGTTTAATTAATGACACACAGACGATAACATTGACAAATGCGCAGAATGTTCAAAGTCACACAGTAGGACAGCGTCGGTGTCAAAATTACCTCTAAAGAGAGAAAACATGCTGCTCATGGAGAACAACAGAATCTGTTGATTCACTTTTCTTTTCCGGGTCCATGTGTTTCTGCTTCCAACAGAAAACATGGCCAAAGGTTGTAGAATATCTTGATGTGATATGACATCACATGTTTGCAGTGTAGCTATAAAAGACTCTGAAATTGGAGCATATTTTAGCAATCGGAAACATCAACCGTATCCGTCGAGTCATGGTGTCACTGGCCCAGCATCAAACAGGAAGCCTTTTTTTTTCCAGAATGAACATTTTGCAGCGATGTTCGACAACCATACAGGAAGAGATGTGATTTAAAGTCACAGCAAACCACACTGCATGACACACTGTGAGTAATGGTGCAATGCTTTTACTTTTGAAATGATGGATCTGTTACACTCCATAGTTAATGTGTATGACTCACAGCTGAAGTTTATTTTCCAGACATCATTAAATGTTCCGCTGTAAAATGTAAAAACAAAACAAAACTGGCTGATAATAGCACACGATAAAACTGCTACTAAAGGATGTATAACTTTCATTATGACTGTTGAATTATGTTCTTTAACAGATCCAATATTTTAAGTTTTTTATCAGGGCCATGTCTCATTGAGAAAACTAATTGTTGCACCTTTTGTTAATGCACCTTGACTACAACGCACCACACACAATGAGAAAAAAGACTATCCGAGGACACATTATTCCCTCTGCAGTAGAGATTGTACGGTATATGTCATGTTTTTAAAACGTACTATAGTATGCTGTTTCTGAGAAACAACAACAGATGTTAAGATAAGTTTATTTCACAGCTCAATGCTGCTATAACCAGTAGACACAGTGAGAAAGTATCAAATGATAATGAGCTGATGTAAAAGTCTTCACTTGTTAATTAATTTTCTTTGGATCGGTCGAGTACGCATCGTTTAAACGTCTTTGATTCTCTATCACTGCTGTAGTAGTGCTGTTTTCAGCAGCCAGTAGCTGTTTTCACTGAAACAGGACTAAGATCCGCTGTACACTACCTGCTTAGCACCAAACACCAGACAGGTGCAGTTACAGACCAGTTAGAGACAGTGGTGCATTTAGCAGCTAAGGAGCCAGATATTTCCCTCAGGAGTCCCTCAGAGCGAAAAGAAAGTGAATATTGGAAATTCTGTAGTGGACAGAAACATAAAATCCAAATGAAAGCTAATGGTGCTCCCTAACTGCTGGATGTGTAAATATGCGTTAAGTGTTTACTAACAAATTCATCATATTAACTTAAAAGGTGTTGATCTGCTGTGTTCACACCTTTTTTTCACTGCTCCCAAGTGGCAAAAAAATCAATTATTGCAGTTTTAAAGGTTTAAATGCTGTTTTGAAGTCCATGTGCAGAGATGCTGAAAAGATGCTTTAACACCTGCATTAACAGATCTAGCTGTAAACGTTAACATATTATTAACTATAAAGGTAATTTGGTGGACAGTTCCCACCAGTTATATCTCTGTCCAGGTGATGAATATGAATCGCATTACAGGTGTCAATGCCGATTTACTCAGATTTGATGTTGTGTTGACGGCCACATGCATGTTTGCAAATGACGTGTCCAGCTGTAAACGGCAACATGCGTGCAAGACTTTTGAAACTTCGTCAGCATGCAATGTGAATTTAGTATCATATTGTCTTTTCTTTTTGCTCTGTTTTTGGTCTTCAGCTCTCGAAAAAAAAAAAAAAAAAGCCACCTCTTTAGCTACAACATTGTTAAATGCTTCACTTTCCTCATCAGTCTCTGTCTGTCTGCTATTAGGTGTTGAGTGGGTAGTGTGTGCTGGGCTTTTGGAGCTTTTTCCATAAAAAAAAACACAAAATGCTGCAACAGAAAATTATGCTACGAGAGCGGTAAGAGTGATGAAAAACAAAAAATATATATAAATAAATAAAGCACAGTTCTCTGAGGATCATTTAATCACCACTTTAGACATGTACACATAAAGAAATGGATATAAAACCATCATATGTACAAAACATGACATGACCTCAGCGTCCTTGGTGGTGGCTATGTTCCTTCAGTACTGTGGAATCACTGCAAATTAGAAACTGAACTTTAAAAGTTCTATCAATAATCTATCAATACTTGAAGTGATTGTTGTTTATATATTCATCTCTTCTATTCTATTCTATTCTCTGCACAGAGACAGACATGGTGAGAGCTCGGTATAATGTCCCTCTCTGATCTTTTATCCTCCTAGTTCCTAGTGACTCAATCATGCATTATCAGGGTCACCTGGGTATGGTTCACTCCAGTGTCAGCCAACACCTTCAGCCCTGTGGCCCAGCGGCAGATTACTGGGTTTATATATAGTCTCCATATCCATTAAGGTGAAATGTGATGTAAGCCAGAGAACATAAACCTGTGGATTTATGCTTTCAGGGAAGAAAATAGCAATTCATGTGTTTTGAGGTGATCCATGTACAAAGTGCGCTGTTAGTAGATGGTTTCTGTTGTGTGCATTCACATCGCTTTCAAGTTGTTTATTTATATACACCTCCATGCCCACACTGTATGTCCCTGTGTGTGCGCCTGAACTAAAGAGGCAGTTAATCTGACCATGTCTGCTGGCAGGACATCAAGTTGCCCCATATTGCATTTAGGCAAACGGCCAACATCAAATAACACTAGTGTGCTCACTCTGGTAGAAGTACTGTGGCTTTGCCTGCAGCAACAGAGACCTGATGCATCTACCAGCAGCTGGAGTGCAGAGAACCACCCGAAAAATGTGGTTTCCCATCACTCAGAAATAGCCTCTCTCCAAAGCTGTGACTGTTTCATTCTCTCAAATAGTCAGAATTTGATACAATTTTGTCAAGAACTTCCCCAGTTTGTGTTTGATAGTACAGCACTTATCAGGTTATCTCGCTCTCCAAACGGGAACGCATCTGAATGACGCTTGAAGTACCATGCAACCCTCTCTCCTCTACCGGAACAGCTGGCTGGCGGTCGCTTCAGTTCAGAGGAGAGGCGATGGATTGAGGGTGATTGAGGCACATAGCCTGCAAAAAAGAGAGAGGAAGAGGAGAAAGAGAGAGGAAGAGGAGAAAGAGAGAGGAAGAGGAGAAAGAGAGAGGCAGAGGGGAAACTGAATTCCAGCGAATTAATCACCGTCTGTTTCATTATGTGAATGAGGGAGCGAGTCAAAGACAGTCAGATAGAAAGAGAGAGAGAGGGAGAGAGAGAGAGAGAGAGGAGGGGGGAGTGGAGCCTGACGCAGTGTGAGAGGCAGGAACTGTGAGGAGAGAGACGGAAAGCGAGGGAGACAGAGGCGAGGAGGCAGCACATCACATCAGGCACCGTTTTGCATCCCAAAATCTTGACGCGGGTGGATCGCCACACTGGCTGCTGCTGCTGGTGCTGTGACTGCCGAGCCCCTTCCCGGTCACTGCACTTCCCAGAGACCGCAGAGGAGACAGGAGCGAGCTAGGATCAAACCAGTGACAGACAGTGAAGCCCCCCACTTCAGCACAACCACACGTACTGCCAGAGGCGCCGAGCGGACCGCTGGGCTGAGGAGACCTGCCAGGCTTCTTCCACGCTGGCATCTGGAACAGGTAAAGTGAAAACGAGCGGACACAGATTGCGCACAGACCTCTTGCTTCATTTCATGTGCCTGTCTTGTGATGGCTGGACTCGCATTGCGTCGGCAACTTTGAAATACGCCAACAGCTCTGACATTCCTGCGGTTCTGAAATATCCGACACCGAACCCATCTCAGAGTGTGTGTGTGTGTTTGTTTGTGTGTGTGTGTGTGTGTTTGAGTCGTCGTGATGAACGAGTGGGGTTGCTGGTTGGTTATTCTCAGACAACCTTGCTCGTCTTATCTCCTTCTCCGTGTGTCCATTGATGATGCGGACGCAGACACTTACTGTAGATTCCGATTTACGTGACCAGCTCCTGGTGAGTGTGAGTGTGAGTGTGTGCGGTTCCGGACCATCCACTGCTCCATTGTGTGCAACCTACAGCTGTGTGCAAGTTTAATCTGAAACTGTTCAGTAGTCCAAGGTGTGCCTGGAACGTGTCATATTTTGCGCACATTTTCTCTGGTCACCAGTCCGGGATTAGCTTCTGTCCCGGGACGGGCTGCAGTGCCAGATTGAGAAACCGGCCCAGTTTACCCATAATACCCTCACCGCAGTCCAGCGGGCTGTGTTCAGCACCCTGGACAGCGACACAGAGAAAAACCCAGATCTCTGAACTCTTGTTTTTTCCCCTGTGACATGTTTTTTGGAATAACAGTTTAATCTGTTTGTTCTTATAGAACAGAAAAGTCTGTGGGAGGTAAAACTTCAACCTCACTGTCAAGAGAAATGTGCACAGCCCTCTGTGAGGTCAGTGTCATCATACACAGATATAACTTGTCCATTTAGACCTAATACACTCCAGCACATTCCAGTTAACCAATTAAAGGTGTTGAGGCCACTTTCCAAAAATCATGTTTCTAATGCAGGTTTCCTCCAGTTCATCCTAAGTCCAGATGAAAACTAAACTTAAAATGTAAAAGTGCTGGAGTGACCCTTTAACACAAAAACATTAATAAATAAGTTGAGAAAAATAATGAATTCACATACTTCCATACAGGTCGCGAGAGGTCAAAAGAAGGTTTAATGAGTGAGGACATTCTGTGAATCGAACGCCAGCTTTCACAGTCACCAGATCTCAACCTAATTACACCTGTGAGAGATTCTGGACTTGTTAGACCTGTTCCACTTACTGGTATGTTGATCACACTTGTAAGACAGCACAAAAATTCACTTTGACATAAGTGGGAAAATGCACCCAGTTAAATTGTGTCTGTGCAGCTGAAGCCCAGGCCTGTTAAAACAGTCTTTGTGTGCTCTTCAAACACAGTAGCCCACTGAGTGCATGTGTTTGACACAAACTTGCTCATCCAGTTACATTTTGGCTGCTGTGCCCTGCACCTCATGCCTACTGCCCCACTATCTGTTGTAACGGATGTTGTTGCCACTTGGTCCCACAGGGCATGGACTACTAACAGAGTTTTTCCACTGACTGACTCCAATTGTTGGCTGAGTGCCACAGAAGGAGAGATGGAAAGAAAGGGAAGATGGGAAGATTGATAGAAAGAGAAGGAGGAACATGGTCCCACTCCTAGCACTGTGAATAAAACAGGATAGCATCAGTGACTCATTTTAGGACATTATGTGTTTGGGTGTGAGATGTGGTTGGCTGACTCTTTTCAAGGCCAGCGATCCTCAGTGACTGAGAAGTCTTTTGTTGTCCTGGGAATTCATTGATAACTATCTTAGAGGTCGCTCATCTTGCTTTCATCCTGCATTAGTGCTGCAGTGCTTGCTGCAGCACACTTCACCAGTCTCATGAGTTGTAAGAGCAGAACACTCCTGATCAGGCTGGAACTAAAGAGCCTCTAAACCTGTGGTAACTAAACGGCTCAGTTTGATTCTCGAGAGCTAAAAATTGTCACTAAATAAAACCAAACCGAATCTATCCACCAGCGGCTACACAGTGAAAGCTTTTTGTGCTGCGGCAGCAGAAATGTCAAAACCGGTGGCACTCTATGGTTACATCTGTAATGAGGCAGGTGGCAACATAAAAAATCAGCTCTAATGAAAAGTGACAACTTTAGTAGAGAGGAACTGCTGGAATGTCTGCAAGTACAAAATGAATGAAAAGTGATGGGTTTAATGTCTGTGCTGTCTTGTCATTGTACCAGGTTGTTGCTCTGAACCTTCCTCTGACGTTGTAAAGGATTTCTTCTTCTCCTCTCTGTATCATTTACTGGGTGAGCTATCCATCCATGGTACAATCTTAGTACCTAGAGGCATCACTGTGGGGCAAGTTCTCCAGGAATACTAAAGAAACACTGCCGTGTAATGGGAGATCCCTGCTCACTCTCTCATCCATTTACTGCATTTTTCGCCCCTTTAGCTGCCACTGCAAGGGAGCAGCACAGAGCATGTATCAGTTGAAATCCCAGGCTAAATTTCAGATTCAGCTCTCATCAGTTGTTATTTGGCAATGTCATCCATATTTCAACAGATTCTAGCTCCTCATATTACGCATGTTGGTGCACAAAGAGCCGGCAGTATCTCTTGTCATAATGTTGATCTTTGTTGAGAGGGAATACCCCGTGGTGTGGAACTAAATCTGCATGCATAGTTAACATGGCACCTCCCCGCTGACCAGGTCTAAATGTGAAGGCTTTTATTTTTTTACTGTGCTATTGCGGAGAAACAGTCTTCTGATGCATACATTCATTACCATCTTGTTCCTGATATACAATTTGAATACAAATGCATTGTAAACATTTATTACTTTGATTGGGCAACCTGTTGTAGTAGCCAAACACACACACACACACACACACACACTAATCCTGTGTGACATTTCTATACAGAAACACTTCCCGTCTTTTTATTATCCACTCACTCGCCTGCACACCTTTATGAAAATGTCTGTGTAAAAGGATATATATCGACATGCAAACAGTCGTGTATGCACAAATGCAAGCACAAGCCCACACACACTCTCACACACACACACACACACACAGACAAGCACGTATGATGCAGATACACTAACCAGCACAGGAGGACGCACATGCTCAAGCAACCACATGGATTAATAATGCAGCATATTCCCTGTAGGAGGCTAGTTAGCATTTCAGGAAGATTGCACTAACACTGGGGATTTGTAATTAGGAAGTTATTGTTACAAGTTGCAACGCATGCACACACACACACACACACACACACACACACACACACATATATGCAAATACTGTGTGCACGCACAGTCCCTGTACTTATGCACTTTGCCTACTCTTTGTCTTATATTTAAACCTTAAAGACGACTGTATGTGTAGCTTTAAAGGGTTAGTTCAATTAAATATGTAAAACATTTTTGTTTCCTATTTGTTTTTCAGATACCAATTTCTGAAATGTCTGCCTGGCTCAATTTATGTTGTTTAAATTGTTTAAAATTTTGGGATTACAAAAAAAAACCAAACCAAAAAACAAGGAGAGACATGCATTTGTCTGTGGATGCAACATTTTCGAATTACACAGAGAAGCGCAGAAAAAAAATGATTACATTTTCTAATTTAATCAGATATTGCTTTAAGTCGAAGTGCACCTTAATACAACCCAAGAACTGTCTAGGACAACCTATTAAAATTCTACATTACCCAATAAAACAGCTGCCAGAGACGACCGTGCACAGTTTCTGCAGAGAATAGGACATAGTTTGTTGTGAGCACAGCATTAAAAAGTCACGATTAAAAATTAAACAGTTAAATCTATTTTAACAAAGAGTCTCCCTGTCACAAGAAACTAGTTACAGTAAAACATTGTTCAACGATGTTCCATTCATACAGTGGAGGCAGAAATCCTCGAAATGGATCTCAGAACCAAGGCCCAAAACAAAATCCTAATGGTGTTCACAAATACAAGGTAAGCGAAATATAAACAAGAAATATATTTTGTTTTATATTTGGATTGACTAACTCTTTAAGAAAGTCCCCTTCTAGATGCCGTTTGTGGGCACAGCTTCCTGTTCTGAATTTACCTCATTCTCTGTGCTGAAATGGTTCCCAAACTTTTTTTTTATTTCTGTTTTTTTTTGCTCCAGGCTCATAAAATTTTGATTAGTCTCTTTTCATCTGGGAATCCTAAAAACTAGAATCATTTTGGGTCCCAAGCTGTAATTTAAGAATTCCTGAGAGTTGGTTTCATTAACCCGAGTGTAACATTTTGAGACGATGAGACAACCTAACAGTGCCCTCATACCCCGTGTTCATAGTGTGAATGATGAATGAGCTACTTAATGTATGCTGACGCATGTCTTGCTGATGCCAGCATGCCAGAACTCGAGCTAATCCCAACCTAAACTCTGCAACAAAGGTCTCAACCCTTCTCTTTTTCTTTCTATATCCTCTCCCCAAACACCTTTTCCCTCTTTTCCTCTTTTCCCTCTCATCTCTCGCCATCTCTGCCTCTGTTTTCACACTGCCACAATGCACACACCCTATTCATGCAGCCTGTATGTGTGTACTGAGTCAGCTAGTTTGTATGCCGGCTGCTGCTATACCAGTCTCTCTTTGGAAATCAAGGAGAGATCGTGGAGTGGATGCTGAAAAACGAAGAGGAAGAAAGAGCTTTGGGAAGAGGGACGGCAAAGAGGGCAAGAGGTGATAGAGACAGACAGAGTGATTGCAAGAGGGATAGGGATGCCACAGGGTGAAATGAAAAGGCGGAAGGAAAAAATAACAAAAGGGTGGGAAAGATGGAGAAAGTGTTCAATAGATGAGTTTTCCTCCCAGCCTGCTCGTCTCTATTCTGTTTCATTACCTCTGCCCTCTCTTCTGCAGACAGCACTGTCTCTGTAACAGAGGTAGTTTGGAGACACTGTGGCCTGGCAGAGACTTGAAAAACCCTCAGATGTCCTGTTCTGAGGTGCTCTTCAGGGCTAAGAGGAGAAATCTCTCTGGCTGTCCCATTAACTCCTGGAAACTGGGCTATTGAAATGGTATTACCTCCCCTGACTGAGCAGCACAGCCCCTTTCCCTTCCATTTCCCAACAAAGATTTGTCGCTCAAACCCCCAAGATACCAGCAGAAGTAGAGCAACAGGCAGATTGTTTTTGATTTGTCTTTCCTCTCTTATCTTTCAGGCATCTCTCTCTGTTTTCCCTCTTCTCCGGTGACAAATTCCTCTAGGGTTTGGGTGTCATTTGTCCCCTCCCTGTTGCTTGAAATATCCCAAGAGCATCTCTGACAGAGACGATGATGGAGAAGGGTGAAGACGATTCTTTCTGGTAGCTAACTGATAGCTTTCATATTTGATGGACTATTTGAATCCTGGACAAGCTTTTCTGTTTGGAAGAAAACTCTCTGAAAAAAAAAGATAAACAATTCATGGGCCTATCATGGCAATGAGATGCAAAAGAGGCATTCAGAAAACAACCATGACGGTCTAGAAATATGACCAACATTCACATCAAAGATTCAGAGACCTTACTTTGTTTACTGCGTCCTTATATATAAGACATCTATATTTATCTTTCTGTGGTGTGCTCTTTTAGCTCCAGAGAATGGTTGGCCAATTCGGAAATGGCAATAGACTTTTAGCTAAACCCCTCCCCCCAACAATCATTATTTATTCATGGTTTTAGAACTGTTATCGGGCAGGGCAGGCCAAGTAAATAATTTCTCTGCTTGTTGAAGCATTCTGCATGGTGCTATAGTAAAAGCAGTACTATGCATTTAAGGAATCTGGATGTTTCTACTTACTCTGGATGTTTGTTTTTACTTTTACAAAACAAGGCAAAGAGTAAAAGTAATGGGTTAAAAAATGACCTTTTTCTTTATTTTCCCACTGTATGCTACGATATAGTTTATACTAACTTTAGTGTCTCAGTCCCTCCTGTTTGGGTTATATTATACCCTACAACCAAACTAAAATAATTTTCTCCTGTAATGTTGAGTGTATTAAAAAATGAAAATACAAACATTAATGTATAAATATATAACTCTTATGCTTTGTTGTCTAAGTATTTAAGCTTAACAGCAAAAATAAAAACCTTAAGAAAAGTGTGTGGCCCATTGATGTTAGTACTATGACTCATTGATGGGTGAGGGTGCTTTTAGCACAATATCATGTACAATATGTAGATGTGGAAGAGTCAGTTTGGAAAATTAAAATGTCAGCCAGAAACAGCATTTTCAGCCAGCTTAGTGATCTAAGGTTAGCCTAATTAGGTAGCTATATGTGATAAAATCTCCCAGTGACAGTTTTCATTTCAGCTGACAAAATCGACAATCACTGGTAAGAAATAAGAAGCTTGTTTTTGTTTATCCCTACCCGAAATCAAGGCTTCATTATTTCAACAATTAATGGGAATTGTGATGGTAAATCTGCTCTCATTATCACTGCAAACTGCTGCCATGCCCTATGAGATTGGAGAAATCCACAAGTCATTTTATAAGAAACAACAATTATTAGGATGCCACTGAGATCTGCAATCTCTGCACAGGGTTGGCAAGTAAGATCTTTGTTTCTTGTTCTGCTAGAGAATCAGAAGGCATCACTGTGGGATTAAAAAAGCTACTTTATATAGACGTGGGAAAGATTGCTGGTAAGCCTCCGTTAAAGACAGAAAAACACACAATGTCACTGAAATAACTTAATAAAAATTAGCTTATGAACATCAGACATTGCTTTTGAGATGTGGTTTAACAGATTTTTTTCAACAAAGTAATGAAACTGGTCTGGACAAAAATGACAAAAAACCTTTAACATAATATTTTGTTGTAAAACCTTTTGAGGCCATCATTGCAATTAGCAATTTTAGCTAATCGTTTTCCTGTTGAAGGACCAAGACCTGTGACTGAGACCAAGCTTTCTGACACTGGACAGCAGGTTTTACTCCAGAATGCCTTGAAAGTCTTGAGATTTCATTGTACCCTGCACAACTTTTGTTGTGCACATCCTGTGCCAGACACAGCAAAGCAGCCCCAGAACATAACCAAACCTCCTCTGTCTTTCACAGTAGGTACAGTGTTCTTTTCTTTGTTTGCTTCATTTTTGTCTCATCTGTCTAAAAGACATTCTCCCAGAAGCTTTGTGGCTTCCCCTCTACTCTTCTGCATCCACACAAATTCCACTCATTACACAAATCATTAACACGTCTCTCAATAGGCACCTTTCCCACCTCATTTAAGCAGGCCCAGATCACCCCACTTCTCTTGAACATAACACAATATCAGCGTCAACATGGGGTCTTCCAGAAGTTTTCCAGACACCTGGGTGTGATCATTGATGATCAACTGAGCTTTACCAACCGCATCTCCTCTGTCTTAAAGACATGGTGATTTGCCTTTTTCAAGATCAGAAAGATCAGATCCAACCTTTTGGGCTCTCTCAATTTTCAAAACCTTGCTGAAAAAAGAACTCAAACTTTTCTATGTCCTTAAATCTTTCTCTTCACTTAAAACCCTAAAAAAATCTAATTCAAATATTGCACTTATACCCCATAAAACTGAAACGGCTCCTTCCAGGGAAACTTTAAAGTTCTTCTCCTTGACTTAGATATTTTGCTTGCTTTGTAGCTCACATGTACGTTGCTTTGGATAAAAGCGTCTGACACACTTTAGTTTAACATATGCCTATGTTTAAATTACTTTCAATCTTTTCTAGGGGTACCATCATTTTTGTCCAGGCCAGTTTCATCAGATTTTTTTAAACTTCTGTTGAACCACAACTCAAAAGCAACATCTGATTTTCATGAATACATTTTTTGGTGATTTTTTATTTATTATTATTTTTGTCAGTTTCAGTTATTTTAGTGACCTTTGTGGTTTTTTCTTACTTTAATGGACAGCACCAGCTATTTTTTCCATGTCCGTATATGTGCTTGCAGTACATTTCTGAACTGTGCATCTACAAAGAGAAAAGTCATATTTCTTGAGGTTTCAGGCTGCCAAGTCATGTCATGTCAAGTTTATTTGTATAGCCTAATATCCTATTCAGTGTCTCAGTGGATTTTACAGGCCCTCAACAGCAACAGCTCTGAACCAAAGCTTTCTAAGAAGACAACATGAAAAACCACGAACATGTTAGAACATAAAAAATGGAACAAACTTTGAGAGGAAATTCTCCTCCTCCCCTACAGAATGTCAGCAGCAGAACATATCAGATGTGTGCATCGTACAAAATAACATAAAACTGTCTATAAACTGGTCATATTTTAAGTGATGAAGTCAAAACATTGGGGAAGGGTCAACTGTGCTCATGTGCACCACAACACCCGTGATAATCAGTTCGAACACAGTTTCACTTTACACTAACTTTTACCAAACAGTCACATTTACTTACAAACTAGTTGAGCTGAAGGAAAACACATTTTCATGTTATATCTTAATGTTTTTAAGCTTAAGCTGTGTTTAATATATTTTGCAGACGCATAGGTGAGAAAATAGATGAACATATAACTATACAGTGTGTATACAATAAAAGGTGTGTGGCAGATGGACAGATGGTTTTACAGTAATAACAGTAATAGTAATTAAACTGAATAAAATGAATATCTTTATAGACTAAAAGTAGTGGACTAATGCAGTAAATAGATTTTCTAAGTATGATCTTAAATCAAATCTATTACTGACATCTAGGAGGTGTGACACAGCTTCTCTATTGTTATTATGTTCAACAAGTCCTTCAACTAGATCTCAACTGCTGTTTGATTTAGGCTGTTAACACTTCATCAGTATTATCAGCGTGGCTAATAGACAAGTCATAATGAGGACATAATCTGTGGTGAAAAATAACTTGTGAGTCGTGAAACTACTGTAAAAAAGTAAAGTAAGAAGACCGGGAGAGTGTTCAACTATTATTTGACCTTTTTAAGATGGAACCTAGCACCTGTACAAATATACAGTGTAAACCGGGGCCTTATTCTAGCTGCCTGTGCCCCTTTTTCATTTTTTGTTCAATTTAGCATCCCAGTTATTCACAAGCTGTGTGAAATCAGCCAACTGGCAGTTGCAACAGAGGTTCAACCATACAAACCTTTTGTCAATTTGTGCTCAGCTACACCAGGGGAAAGCACCAGTGCTCAGCAGCCAAGTAATGTGGGTGTCTGGGGTTTGAAAGCTGGGATTGTGTGTGATTGGGATCTGTTTTGTGTGAATTGAGAGTGTTTGTGCTTGTTTCTATGTTTGAGCAAGACAAAAGGTCATGTCTGTATGTTTAAGTTAGGTTTATAATTTGTGTGTGTGTGAGCACTTGTGTTTTAGGAAGTTTTTGTAAAGTGTATGTGTGTGTGTTTCTAAATATCGCTCCTTGTATAATCCTTTAATTTCCTAAAGCGCCTTGCATTTTATCCACTTTTTGTAGCCAAGTCACAGACATACTTAAATGTGTGTGTGCACATGTCTTTCTTTGGTTGTGTGAACACATTGTAGTTTAATGCCATCATCGTGAGGACATTTTTGACTTTGTAAGGACATTTAGGCCAATCCTCATGTCAAAGGGTTGTGCGAGGTGCAAAACTTAGTTTCAGTTAAGGTTAGGATTAAAGGTAAGGTTTGGCATGTAGCTGTGATGGTTAGGGTAAGGGTAAGGGAATGTGTGTGTGTGTGTGTGTGTGTGTGAGAGAGAGAGTGTAGATGTGAAAGAACCAAAAGAATAGAAAAGCAAATGAGAACGAAACCATGTACATGTCTGACAGCAGCTGGCAGCATGTACTCTAGGTGTTGGAGGTGTGACACGCTCTGTACTTCTTGCTGTGTGTGTGTGCGTGTGTGTGTGTGTGTGCACGCTAAGGCATATGCAGTGTGTTAAATGTGTGAGTGAAGGCAATATCAGGTGTGTATGATTTTATAATGGCTGCCTGTAGTCAGCCTATCATTTCCTCCCTTTGTCACTGTCACTTTTTTGTCTCTTAGCCATTGTTCTGTGATGCGACATGTTGTCTTGAAGTACTTTCAGATTTGTGGAGAGTTAAACCTACAGCACAAAACATGTCTCTAACTTTTCAAAGGGTTCTGTGAGCTATCGAATGGCCTGGCAGCAGTGCAGAGATACTACCTGAGCCCTGGCTTTCTAACCAGTCAGACAGAGAAGTAAAGGGTGGGAGCTCACAGCTGTCCATCAATCCACGAACGGGCTTCTGTCGAGTGCTGTTGTCACACAGTGGCTTCAAACTAGTATTAACTGCTGCGTGACGTAGCTATGACTCATTCACTGGCTAGCAAGCTCCCAGTTCCTGAAATAGCTGAGACAGTGAACATGACAAGGATGAAGGTAAAGGAGTGGAAGATGCAGAGTGTTTTGCTTTTAACTCTCACATAAGCTCAAACTTGATTTCTACAGCTTTGTGAATTTATGTTTTAAATTTTAATAAAATTTTACCTGAAGAGAAAAAAAAACATGCGGTTCAGAGGTGTGAGTGTGAACTCATGAATTAATCAGTCGATAATTTTTTCAATACAGTCCAAAAAACAAAGGTTTTGAATTCACAGAGAAACACTGGGGAAGCTAAGATTGGTTAATACTTGTGTTTGAAAATTGGCCTAAGTGACTAATTAGTTACAGGTATATTGTGACAAATATGCGTCATTGTTAAAGGAACAGTTTGACATTTTGGGTACTGTGAATCTCCACTTGATTACTGTGTTAGATTGAATGACTGGCATCACTTTCATGTCTGTGGGGTAACATGAAATTACAGCCAGCTGGTTAGATCAGATTCATGAGAATCAGGGGGAAAACGTAGTCTGGCTTTTTGCAAAGATATACAGAAAATAAATCTCAGCAATGAAAATATTAAATGTTGATATTGTACAGAAACCAAAGTGTAAGAACAATGGCTACAGTGGTTGAACAGGCAGTGCTGTGTCTTGACTGGGTGCTTCCTGGAGTCTGGCAACCTCATGATGATGACAATACCCCTGGAAGATCAAACCACAGCAAGTCAATCTAGACTCTGTTTTTGACCTTTAGAGATGCATGTTTTTGTTCTGACATGAATGCAGTATGCTACTGTATTGGGATAACTCGAAATAATGGCAGCGTCATATACAATAAAACATGCAGATCTGAGAGTGGTTTCAATCTTTGGATATGTTGAAATATTCCTCAAAATGTCCTAAATAAAAACCTAAAGGAATAAAAAGTAAATATCCTTTATAAATGTTTAAATCAGTAAGTGAAAAAGTAGCTCTTGATAATTAAAATTGCAGCTTAAATATATTAAATTAAGCTGCACACTTAAATATCCTGCAGGTTACACAACATCTTTTGAAGGTGAGAACAAAATGAAAAGAACTTAGACAAGGCATCGACCTTCTAAATGCATCACAATAGCTCAATGTTAGATATGCTCCGATCCTTATTTTTCTGTTCCCCTTAGATCTCCTGCAGACATACATTACCATGACAACCCTAAGAATCCTGGGTAACGACAAACAAGCAGCGCTGTCAACCGTTCAGGACTGTTCCTGTAATCCAGAGCTACAGCAGACATTGCTCTGCTCTGTGATGACCAGGAACTTACCAAAAACCCACGTTTCACCAAGACTACAAATTAATATGATTGATAATTGCATTGTTAAAATACATTTCTACATCAAAATTAGGTGCCAAAATATAAAAGGTGTGGCAATAAGATCACACCCACAAGTGATCAAATTTATCAGGAAATATATGATTAATGAAATCATATTAAGATTTAAAGTTTAAAACATAATTAAAAAAATAATCTCACCTGAAACTCCACTAGTAGCTTTCAATCGTATCGCACAAGTTTCATCAGCACATGAAGTTGCCCAGCTGTCAGGGATTTCCCCCGGTTTTCAGAAGGCTTAGGTGCTGTCTGGGTTTTGAAAGGTGGTGGCAGCTTGAAGTAAATTTTAATTTAATTTTACCTTTTCAATCATTATCCTCAACATATTTGTGAAAGGAAGCTGGCAGTACTTATTGTATTTATAGTGAAGAGTCTGTTCATATGTAGATTACATATACACACATAATTATGTTGAAAATATTCCCTTATCGACGGCTTTTATTTCACATCTCCCTGTTGATGGTAGTAGCTACCATCCGGAGTTCACAGTATAGAGAAAACAATTTGAGACACGTCTTGGCACTTCAGTGTTTCAATACGAAACCGATGCAGCTAAATTTGTAGTGGTAGGCTATAATATAATCCAGAGCTGAATTAACACTATGGGGGTGCAGTGGTTTGGAGGAACTAAATGCACTCAAGTGGTATAATCAGCTTCCGTTTTTTAAGTGCTTGTAATATTTCAATTTCACTCAACTACACTTTAGAGGAAACTGTTGTAACTTTTATGCTGCTACATTTGACAGTTTTAGCTACTTTGCAGATGCAGATTCTTGACTGAAAATATCGTGAATTAACCTGCTGTCAGTACATGAAGTGGTTAAAATCAGCTCCATCTTTACTACTAGCTAGATTTACTTAATAAGTTATAAAATCTGAGAACTTTTCTAAAGGTTTAGGGTCAGCGTCTAACCGCTGTCACTAATATGCTGAATCAGACCAAAATTTAAAAAGTGCAACACGTAAAACCCATTTCTATTTCTATTCTAAAATTTCTACAATGTATAATTTATGATTGAGCAATTTAATCAAAAGCTGGAACAACTACTGAGTAAATTATTGTCCCACTTAACATATTACTATTTTTATTACTATTATTACAACACTGCATCAGCTGTGCTCAACACTTGTTACAAAAAGTCAAATAATTAAAAATATAGCTAAAATATAGCTTTGTTTTCCACAGGATGCCAAGGTGAGGAGACATTATGTGTAATTTACTCTGCAACAAGAAGTAGCATTAAGTAAGTAGTATTAACAGCTACTGTGGCCAGTTTACAGTGCAAAGCCATTTTCACATGAAGGCATCTTAGGGCATAAATCACTATATGACTTGAATTTGAACAGTAAATAGAAAGCTTTCATTTTATTAATAGAGTTTTAAAATATAATATGATCTTAAAATAAGAACCAGAGAATCTGTTCTGATAACATGAGTGTGTTGTTGCTATTTCCACATTTGTCTTCATCTGTACCTTTGTCGTTGATGCTGCTTTTGTCATGAATATTCTTTATATAAATAAGAGAACAGGTTTGGTTTGCAAAATAAAAAACAACTATGCTGTAGAGATGGTTTTTATTTCTAAAAGAACCTCAAACATGAATTTAGGAAAGAAAAGGGTAACTTTAGGGAACAAAAATAATGCTTAGATTATATCTACACCGTGAACATGAAAATGGAGAAATGCAATTTTAAGCTGAGCTCCCAGATAATATCAGAATAGCATTATCATGGAGTATGAAGCACTTATATGTGCAGCGCGCACACACACAGACACACAAGCACACACCAGCATGATGATGTCAGGACCAAAGTCACATCATCGTGGAGGGAAAACAGGCCAGAATCTCATCACAGCATCCTGAAATGAGATTACCATCCAGCCTAGCTTTTATATAGAAGTCAGTATATCATTCATGCCTCTCTGCCTCCTTCCCCTACAAATCGTATTAAATCCCAGATATGTCCCTTAGAATCAAGCCTAGATTGCTGGGTGGAGTGGTTGGGTGAGAGACAAAGAGAGAAAAGGAGGAGAGAGAGAGAGAGAAAGACGTGAGTGTTGGTCTTCACAGAGTGCACGGCTTCTTTTGTGCATCATTGAGAGCGAGCTCAGTCAAGGACACATTGAGACGTGTAAACTCAAAATATCACACACGGGAGTTTATATCTGTTGTATGCTGCGTCTGTATGCATGTCACACAAAGTTGGATGCATCACTCTGCCTCTGTGCCACACACACACACACACACACACACACACACACACACACACACACACACACACACACACACACACACACACACACACACAGAGTGCATGAGTCTCTGAACCAAGCTGCTCTCAAATCACTGCACTCACTGACTAATGCTTTATGTATGTTCAAACGTATGTAGACGCCCTGTCCAGAGGACTCAGTTTAACAGGCGTTGGCAGTTCTTTTGCTTTTATATGCCTGTGGCATATGCGAATACAAATACAGGCACACAAAGCTGCACATATATCTGATTAAAAGTCTGTTGTGCAACATCTTATTATGAACGAGAGTCACGTTTTGAGGCAGTATCAGTACTAACTTCCACAGGAAGAATGGAGTTGGTTGTCGGTTTCAAACCAGAAATCAATTCTGTTTTTTTTAACAATTGCACAACCGTAACTATGTGTTTAATATTGTAATTGTGTGTTTTATATTTGAACAAAGTATTAATTTCAACCCAAACTATGATCTTTCACTAAGTTTGTTGTTTTTACATCTATACCCAAACCTTATCCTTAGTCTTAGCGATGTCACATCATGAAATGGTTAGTTATATATTTGTAGTAGTGATTTATTTTTAGCAGTTTACACGTTGAGGCAGAATATTCTTAGGGGACATATCACACATCATTCAATCGAATGCTGCTTAAAATCAAGTGCTTTAATGCTCAACTTCTTCCATGTGTGCAGATGCTAATTAAAGTACACCGTGCAGTAATATGCATATATAGCTCTACTTTATATGCATATAACCGAATTGCTTCTGCTGCTAAATCACTATAAATAGAGGCTGGATCTTGGCTGCAGATGTGATGGATACAATACATCAAAAACAGATTCATCAAAAACTCCTAAATCCAGAGAAGATCTCCCGTTCTATTCCATTTTATCATCCTCTAAACACAAATAATCATATAACTTAAATCAGAGTTTCTCAGTATAAATATAACAAGCCATAGTTGGCTTGTGATTGGCTCCTAGCCCATTGATACACAGCTGCTGGCTGCACACATCAAAGGGCCTTAGAGAGATGTGAGTATAGGGACATTGAGGCTGGAGGATTTGTTGAAATATATACATATACTGCAAACATACAGTATCCTCCAGAACCACCATTTTATTTAACGGTATTTACATCTCATATCAGATCAACCACATTTTAAGCAAACAAAAGTATTGGAATATGTAATTGACAAGTGTTTCTTATTACCCAGAGGAGTCCCATGAAATTAAATGTTTATATAATTAATTATTGCTAGTTTTATCCTTGGGTTTTACCAGCAAAGACTGCATTAGTTGTTTGCAAATAGCCAATACCATTGGAATATCTTGAAAAAGAGAGAAACCACTGGTGCATAATGGGTTGGGAACAGCAAACAACTGCTGACGTCATCAACAGCTTCAACAGAGCAGGAGTGAAGGTCACATTTTCATCTGCTGAGGAGGAGATTAAAAGGAGAAGTCTCCCAAAATAAACATCAGCTGAGAGAGGCCGCAATAAAATCCTAGAAAAGCAAATCGAAAAAAGAAACCAGCAATTTGGTGATGTCAGTGATTCACAGGTCTGATTTGGTCATTGCAAACTGGGGTTTTGTAAACATATAACCAACAACTGATTATGTTTTATTTGCTTTAGTGCAAAATGTACAACATTTGTATGTGACAACAAATAAAAAATAAAATTCAGTGTACAGCACAAACAAATGAAGTCACCAATACTGCAGTTTTGCAGTTCAGTACTTTTGGAAGTGACTGTACATATAATAAATATCCACACCATAACATCCATTCATGGAAATAAGTGGTGTATCTGAGAAAAAATTTTTTTTTTTTAATTTTTGGAGCAGAACAGTTCAATCAATAAATAGCCTTACTAAATTTGTGCATTTTTGTTTTTGTTGTTGTTCTTATGTTTTAGGCAGATTCTCTTGCTACAGCATACAGTTGTGTTGCATTTCCTAGTTTGATGTGGAACATGGTGTTTATATTTTTCAAGTTAAAACCACACCATATGTACAATGGAACTGTTCCTTTTCTCTATACTATCCAAAAAGAGATCCCTAACATGAGCTGATACAAGGCTTTATCAGCCTGAGTTAGACAAATCAAGTGTATATTTTTAGTACCAGATTTCTTCTTTGTTATCATCCCTCCAGCAAAGCTCAGCAAGGACGCACTATCTGGAGAAACAAAAACAAGACTTTGGATAATGCTGTAGCCCCTTGATTTGGCAAAATCAGATAGCTGAAGCCTTGTTGTTGACAGAAACAGGACTCTGAGGCTTTTGTTTACACTGAAATCGCTTTAGAAATGCTTCTGTCCAGTCAATATGACCAGAAGGAGCTGAGAGATGTGTAAAACAGACTTATGTGACGTTGACTCTGAACCAGGCGTTATCACTCAGAATCAGTGGTCAACCTCGCTAATGCTCTTGTGGCTGAATCCCTGCAAATCCCCGCAGCTGGTTACAAAATCTCGTGGAAAACCCTTTCTAATAAATTGGAGGTATCCATATATTTTGTATATTTCATTAGATTTAAGCTTTATGTGATCAGATTAGCCTTTTGAGATTGAGTTATTTATCCCACAGTTTACAAACAGTAAAACTCAGTAGAAAACAGAAAAGACAGAACACTGCATACAGCTCACCGCTTTGAGTCACAGAGAACATATTCCTGCTGGAAGGGAGAAAGAAAAAAGTCTACTGTCCTTACACTGTACCTCATCACACAGCAGTGTGACTCACCCTCTTCCCTCTCTCAGTTGCCAACTCAGCTATTTAGCTCACGTCTGCCCTCTCTGACCATGCATGGCCTCCCCCCTCCTTTCTTCACTCCTCCTCTCCTCTGTTCTCTTCTCCTCTCCTCCTTTTGGCTTCTGCACCTCTATAACTCTTAACTAAACCTCTCACGCACACATACGCATACGTGCTCGCACTGCGCACATGTGCATTTAAGCCACTTTACATACATGAGATGCAAGTGCAACATAAAAGAGTGTCCTGATCAGCAAAAGGTCCTGAAGCCAATCACTGTAATGAGATCCTTGGGGATGTGCGCATGTGTGGATGCGATTGCTTGAGTATGATTGTATGTTACTATGTGAATGTGCAGCCTGTGTGTGTGGGTGTGTGTGTGAATTAAGCTCTCTATGATGGCTGAACAGTTGAGTACTGTCCGTCTGTTCAAGCTTTCCACAATTAGAAATGAGTGACTGTCGGAATATTTGGCTCCTCTTCGTCCGTCCCCAAGGCCCTTTGATGTCTGCAGCCAGCAGCTGTGTATCAATGGGCCAGGAGCCAATCAGAAGCCAACTAGGGCTCCTTATACTTTGGCCTAATGCTGCAAAACACTGGACTCTTTGATTTGAGTGACATGATCATTTGTGTTCAGAGGATGATAAAATGGAATAGAAAGTGAGATCTTCTGTGGATTCAGGAGTTTTTGATGAATCTGGGTAAATATTACATCCATCGCATTCCAGTCAACATCCAGACTATTTATAGTGATTTGGCAGCGAGAGCAGTTCTATATATGCATATAAAGTAGAGTTTTATATGCATATTATTGCACAGAGTTACTGTACTTTAATTAGCGTCAGCAGCTGATTTGAAGCATCGTTCAATTGAATTTTTATGGTGATGTGTGTATTGAGTTAACTACATGCTTAACCCTTCATGGCTCACTAGAGTCCTTGAATGAGGGATGGAACTGTCAATAATTTACTTCAAAGCATGTTTGATCTTATGTCTTCAAACAAGGGCCAAGGGCAGTGTAGTAATATCTTATAGTAAAAATAGCAACACTTATGGTTGGTATGGGTGCTTGTGTTTTATATTCATATATCAACCTGTTTTCTTGTTCAAATCTAACAAATTGGTTCTTATTTGTTTGGGCATGTTTTCTTCTTGGCTCAAAGATGTGTTCAAACGCAGTAATACCTATCTGAACGGATTGTTAAACCTGGAATCCTGAGTAATCGTGTTAACAGGTTACAATAGTCGACAGGGGCTTTCAGACTTCCTATAAAGGATTTAAAGCTAAAACTATACGGTCTATTCAGGCATGTTCAGTTTTATTTGTGCCTTGCACATACGTACAAGAGCTTGCAAGCAACCATAAACACTGCTGCACAAAACACTCTGTCTTCTCTCCTATGGTCTACAAATAAGCTTCTCAACACAACTCTAAATATCACAGTCATTCATCTATAATTAACCCATAAGAAATTACATACAGGTAGCCCTTACATCATCATATAGCAAACAACAGGTATGAAATGGACTTTATCCTTATTCTCACCTAAATCATTTAATCTCAGGGAGAACCTGCATAATTTGTGGACTACTTAAGGTACTGTGAATAGTGAAGAAGGAGATTGTAGTATTGTACCATAATATATACTAATAGTGATACAAAATCACAATCATATAGTTTTGTATCACTTTAATTGATGTGATTTATGAATGGCATTTACAGTACTTTGTTGACAGTGGTGGGCTTCACTATTTCTTTGCTACATTATAATGGTGTGCACTCGCAGAAGAGATTCACAAGAAACACAGACGTTATGGATGAAATTCATAACACATTCAGACTCTGTACATTACACATCATTTGTTTGTGTCTAGTTTTACCACCATTAACCAGTTGGCACCAACCAACCAAACCTGGAACCATTAGGATTAATTGACTAATTTGTTAGGTTGTGAAGTACCGTACAAGTAGCAAAGTAGCATATAGTAGCATCCAAGTACCTCAAACGTGTACTTAAGTACTTGTGTAAATATTTCCTGATTAGTTATGCTCCATCACTTTCCAGGGTTCTGAGAGCATGCTCAGAAACAAATCCGTGACTGTGTTAATGCTCATCTTTTCCACTTCAGCTTGTATGTGAATCACTCTGAAAAGGTCAGACACTTCCTGTAGTTTGACCTCTATCCTCAACCCGTTAAGCTCACACTTGATCAGTCTTTTAATGTCTCCCCCTGCGACTGGCGTTTAGAAGCAGACATCTCCTCAACGGGTCATCCTGGGCCATCTGCTGTTGTCACCGGCCGATTACTGCGCTTGTCCTACGTTGTCTGTCAACTGGTTGCTAGAAAAACGGCATGGCTTTACTGGAAGCATCCACTCTGCTGAGGTGTCCAAGAGCAAGACTGTGACTCCTTACCATCTCTAAATGAGGCTACTGAGCTGTAGCTGGAGGACAGCTGAAAAGAGAAACTCCCTAGAGGGATAAACAGAGTATCACATTATTGCTAATTATTATCAGTAGCCCTGATGTGCCGATGAGGAACACCTGATGTAATTATCATTGAAGAGTCTTCTTCTTATCAGGCTTATCAGAGCACCGAGGTGATAAAAGAGAAGGAGAACTCGGGAGTACACTTGGTAGTGCTGTTTTCCTGCTTATTAGCAGTCCAGCCTCTTACCTGAATCATCTTTATAGAGGGATCTAGTTACATATCAGATGATCGTCCAATATATACTAATCCATAAATGTGCAGATCAGATACATGTCAAAGAAATACTTCCAGTCTTTGTCCATATGTGTCCATAATTAGTGAAGTAGCAGTGTTCTGAAAGAGGGGACATAGGTCGAGCTTAGAAAGACTGGCATTGCCATAGGAACCAGCAGCACCCACGCATTGATGGAGGCAGGCAGAGTCACAGAGAGACAGCGAGAACAAGAGAGAGCGGAAAAGAGAGAGAGAGGCAGAGATGTGAAAGTGATGTCTTTGATGTGACTAGCAGCCTCAGGTCTCTAATCTATCCCTTCTAAATATTTTTTTTCTGCCTATGTGATGAGATTTATCCTCTCTTAAAAATTCCCCCATTTACATGTTTTCTTAAATTTTTTTTTTTTTGCATTCGTGGCAGATGTCCTTGGGCACAGGGAACAAGAAGATGGGAGTTTAGTCAGAGATATAAAGCGGCAAGTGTGGTTTAAAACAAGAAATGATGTCAGCCAGTCCACCTCTGGGTGCTGCTCTGATGGGGGTGGACGGGGGTAAAGCCTGCATGGTGCTCTGAGTTGGAGGAAGACTTCAGGGAAGTAGAAAGGCACTGTAGGATTGTATATGCGTTGGACATATGGGGGCCCATGTGTCACATCTTATCAGGCTGCCCAGAGTATCTTCGCAGCCGCCCCGAGTCTGCTGCGTGATAGCTCTGTCTGTCACATACTGTAGCTGCACTCAAACACGGCACTGTCATTTTGTTTGGCTGAGCATTGATCTCTCTCATCTCTTTCACGGCAAGCCCATCAAATATTCTTTTTATCAAACCCTATCCATTACTAACTTTGTTTTTCTGTTGGATTTATCAACTTTTTTTTTTTTTTTGCACGATACAGTGGAGACGGTTATGTTATAGCTGTAACAGAGTGTGTTTGTAAACCCAGCAGGTAATATTTCATTCTGTTAGATGAGCAGCGAGCTGCAAAATGAGACTACAGATGATTTTTAGAGAAAATTAGATGATGAGCTTTGCTGTGTAATCTTGATTATCAGGAATTATGTCCACTTCAACCTCTCTACTCTTATAGCACCAACCAAAGTAGGTTAGTAGTACCAAGTATTTGCACCAAATCTAATTTATTTAATGTATTTTCTATCCCACAGTAAAATATGATCTCATGTTGATCTCATCTCATTTTGAAATATCACTTCACTTTTATCTTGTTTTGTACAGCTCATCTTTCTCATTCTTATTTCTAACTTATAACATTTCTTTTGTCATTTGTCACTATCATCTCATTTCTCTATCTCATCTTTCATTAATTTGTTTCTCAAATATCTATCTCATAATTGTTATTATCTTGTGTCACTCACTCTTTGTGTCCAATGTCTTTTCTATCTAATGACATCACGTTTTCATGCCATCTGATCTCTTTCATCTCCTTCTTTCTTATCTAACATCACTTTCATTGTTTTCTCACATCTCATTTCTAATTCTAACTAATCCTTATAACCTCACTTCTCATTTTTTAAATCTCATTTTTCATCTCTTTCTTTTCTTACTTCTCTAATATTTTCTATTTTACCTCTTCCATCTCGTCATTTCATTTTTTTGACCTATTTATCTCCTTACATACTTTCTCATTACCTTATCTCATCTCTGTTAATCAGTTCACTGGCTCATCTATCTCATTCATCAACTTTTATTAAAACACCTAAAAATGCATGGTGGATAATCAAACCAGCTGTCAATTAAAAAACTGATGCTTTTGGGATACAGTTTTTTTTTTGTGGGATTGTGATAGTCTGTGGGGGAGTGAGAATATAGAGACTGATAAGGAGGATAAGAGAGGTCAATAGAATAAAGAGGAAGTTCTACGTCGTTCTGACATCCAGGCTGATGAGACTATCTGTCAGAGACACCTATCATCCAGCTCGCCTGCAGCCACCTCACTCATTGTCACCGCCACGGCCTGATGAATGGACTTGTGTGGCGAGTGACACCAGAGTGACTTTGTGATCTGTGTCGGGTGAGACAAGGGACATAGTGCTTCCAGCAGGTTTTGTTATTAGATAATTGTGCGTATGTTGTTGGCACAACACTACACACATATGCTTCAGGGCAGCGTTGGCTATCATTCCCCTGCTCCTTTGTTCTCACTCCACCTGTCCCATATGCTGAGATGTACTCGATCTTTCCTTTCCTTTCTTTATCCTCTTCCTTTCATATTGCGCTCGTTAATTTGCTTTTCGATCCCTTTCTTTTCCTTTATTTGATTTCCCGTTGGGTCCTGTCTTTTCCTTTCCATTTCTTTTTACTTTCTCTATTCGTTTCATTAATTTCTTTTTAGTCCTTTATTGCTTCCTTCCTCTCGTCTCCTTTCTTTCTTTCATTCCTTTCCTGCCCTTTATGTTCCCTGCTTTTCCTTTGCCGTCCTTTCTCTTTCATTCCTATTCTCTTGTCATTTCTTGTCTTTTCCTTTGTCTTCTTTCCCTCTTAATCTTTCTTCTTCCTGTCATTTTGGGTGAATTCAATAAAAAATGGATATTGAACTTTCTCAGTGAAATTTTCTGCTCACTTCTCTTTACGCCGTGATTAAACTTGTGTCTGACAGTTGCCTTTTAAAATCAATTTCCCCTGAGGCCAAGAAGATGACAAAAACAAATATTAGGAAAGGATTTGGGTCATTCATTACAAAATACAGCTAAAATATGTCATCTGACCACCTGAGATAGTCGTTTAGTCAGGTCCTACGGCCTCTGCAGTAGATTTCCTCATGACAGAGATTTGCTGTGGCCTGATAAAACCTGACTGCCACTGCTGTTTATTTGAATCCCAATGAGACCCAACAAGATCGAATAGTTCCACCTCATTAATGTTCCTTCCTATTCTCTTTGACTCATCCCTCCTAAATCTTTTACTTTTATCAAAATAGAGTATTGCTACTGCTCCTCTTTTCCCACAGCTTATGCTCTCTCTCTCTCTCTCTCTCTCTCTCTCTCTCTCTCTCACACACACACTTTTGGTGTCTAAACCTACCTCCTTAAAAGTGATCTATACCACCAGAGGGGTAATTTGCTTTAGCTCAAATCCTAGATGAAAGCCATTTTTCACCCAACAGAGTCAGGACGGCTACATATTCAAGTGCTAAGAGCAATATATTTCACAGAATGCTGGCGGGAATGGAAGGAATAGTAAAGACCAATGGGGGAAGGGTTCTGAAAAACCCACAGCTCTGAATTTACTTCATAGTATCCGGGACATTTTGCACCACTTTCTTTTCTTTCCTAACATCAAACAAAATAGACGGCATTGTTTTTGTGTTTTCTTGATATCAGAATGCATGAATTAACCAAGGAATGCTTCTGCAATCATTTGTGCAGAGAGAATAACGCAGAGGAGCAACATTTACTGTACACATGTATTATTCATTAAGGGAACCATTTTATTTTGTACTCAAATTTAAAGCAGGGAAAAGGTAAAGTACTGGTCTGATGTTTTGCTCTCTGGGCCAGTCGGAGATTGACTTTCTGTGGCTCTGGCAAAGAAGGTAGTGTAAGTCTTGTGTCTACATATTGGCTTTCATTTCACACTCCACTTTAGTAATGTATGGGCGGTCACTGTAAAGCCCAAATCATCCTGCAGCCCAGCATGCGGCTGCTTTACTGCTTTGGCGAGAAAGAGTTATTATAGCCTTCCCTCTTCCTGTTCCAGTATTGGCACTCTAGAGTGATGTTGGGCCAAATTACTTTACATATTTAATGTATTGCTACAGGCTGCAAGGCAACAGGCATCCACTCTTCACATTGTGGACTAGTAGTTCCTCATGCCTCCTAACAGCAGACCTAAATGATGCTGCTGGAGGGATTTTCAGCTCTGCCATGGGCTTGTGCACATGCCATTTTAAAGAGTGCTCTGTGGTTTCAGGTTTGAATTTGAAAAGAATTAGCAGATGTGCATGTTCTCTGGCTGAGTGAAATCAAAGTGTTTTGCTCCTCACGGAGTGCCACAGCTGAGCTTTAAGGCATGTGCCGCTTGTTTGGCATTGGGCTTACTGCAACATAACTGGTAACTGCTTGAGAGATTTTCACACCACAACTTGATTAAATCAGATGTTATTCAGCACATTTCATATTCTAAGTCCAGGTCAAATTTTGCTGTATAGTACTTTATTAGAATACGTTCGCTGTTGTCATATTAAAGATTCACAATTTCAGAAACCTTTACTAATCCCAGAGGGAATTGGCTTTGCCTTGTTTGAGCTGCACTCTGCTTTAAAAGAAAGAAATGGGGAAAAGGAAATGAACCATGTGGACACAAGTATAAAAACAAAACTTCAACATATGTCAATAATAATTTCATTAAAATATAATGAATAAAATGAGGTGTATAATGAACAGCAGTGGTAAGTAATGACAGAATGACATAAGTAATGATTATGAAGTAGATGAACACAGACGAGGGTTCAGTTATGAATGATATAGTCTCTGTTTATCTCTATAGAAAAGCTGAATGTGGCATTCCTATCTCTCTGAAAGCCATGACACACCAGAGACAGACTCACACATTGTACCCTTTTGAGGACCCTGACGGACAAAATGCATTTTCTGAGCCTCTAACTCAAAGTTAATTCACATATTAACCTTAAAACTAAGGGTGTTATTTGGCGAGCCTGTCAAAAATGACACTAATCACAATTTTTCCTTTTTATTTTTGTGCCTTCTCCTATGCCTTGCACTGCTAAATAGGGACGCCTTAAAACACATACTGCAGGAGCCCAAGAAAATGGGCTACAATCAGCGGAGCCACTTTTCTTCCATTATCTGTACAAAACCTCTCTGCAATTTTTCCGTAAATAAGGAGAAAAAGAATTGGACATTTTAGTACCTAAATAAAATGTCCACATAGTCTTTGTAAATCAGCACTTTAAGCAAAATAAGGACTACAGAAAATGTCTAGAAAACTCTCAAAATATGGAGGCTTTGCATTTCGACACACACACAAAGACAGTAAACGATTTCCCCAAATTTTGGTCATTGTTGTCATTGCTTGTTTCAGGTCAAAAGCGTTCATTAACAATATAAACTACTGTACTATATTAGAGATAATGTGATCTCATGTCATGTAAATCTTAAGTCTGATTCTTAATCCAAGATTTGGTGAATTCAGCGAGCACACGTTCATGCGGTTGTCTAAGTGACTGAGTTCAGTCTGAAAGAGAGAAAGTTTTTATGGTTCTTTGCACAATAGAAAAAGTAAATGGCATTAATAACGGATTCACTCTCTAAGACATTTGCATCGTTATTTTCTGCCATTAAGCTCTGATGTTCAGTATATTCCAGGAATGATTATGTGATGAAGTGCTGTAATTTGCTCTCCTCTGCATACCCTCATGTACTTTTAGTTCAGTTAGCAGTTTCCTCCAGAGACTCCAGGATTAATTGGCATCATTCAGCTGTGTATTATACAGTGCTATGTATCCCATGAGTAAGATTTTGGACAAGAGAATGTGAGAGCCACGGCGTTCACAGACAAAGAAACGCGGCTTGTGGCTACACTACAGGTTTGATGGATTTTGCAAGATTGTTCAGTGTGCCTTGAAAGATAGAAGCTGTTTAAATTGTGCATTATTTTCTCTAAAAACTTGATGGCTAAGAAAGAATACTTTTGCTGTAAAAGCCACATTATAATTTCTTCAAATGTGCATGACCAATTTAGAATACATGTTGGCTCAGAGTTACCCTAGAATATCCCCCTTGCATTTTAATGTTCTCATTTTCTGAGTTATTGTTGTGCCTGCAGTTTGATTGCATTTTTATCCTTTATCTAAAACTTGAGGAGCAACTGAACTTCCCAGTGTCACTCGCAGCCCTGAGCGGAACATTAAAGCAGCACTTATGTAAGTGTTGAAAACAGAAGTCTCACACTGCTGCATGCACTACAAACTTAGAGCAAATGCAGCAAATTGGGTTCAGGCTTTTTGGCTTCCAGCTAATCCTGGTATCATTGATAAATTACATTTTCAGTGATTTCTGTGAAAACAAAAATATATTTAATCTGAATAATTAGAAAGATTTAACACATAGTCAATTGCTGTGCTGATCAGTCTCAACTGGTGCTAATTAACAGGTGTTTTCAAGTGAACGCACTAAAATAGGATGCAGTAATAGGGTAAACATTACACCTGCTCAACATCAGCATGTTAACGTTGTCGCTGTGAGAATGCTAAAACTAAATATGAACACTGAAACGAGTTCTACTTGCTGAAATGAGTAATCCCATTCAGATAGGCCTTCAAGAGATTGCTCCAAGAGATGCTTCTTTTGATAGTGATACAAATACACAGTCCTTCTTTTGTGCAAAAATGCATTTCTGAAGACATTAGAAAGCATCAATCTTGTAAATTAGTCACATTAAGTAGATATATTCCAAAACTGCAGCATCTTTTGAACAACTTCGTTATTATTCTTCCACTGCAACTCAACAGGGAAACACTGTCCAGGGAAACACAATGAGGGACTTTTATACTAAAACGACTCTAATTTTGAAAGATATCCACTCAACTTGATTCACTCAGGCTGCTGAAAACTGTTTTAGCTTTCAGCTTTAGACACACACTTGAATTCATTTTTACACACATCAACTGAATCACATTTTGCTGGTGACGCAGGAACTTTGGCAGCTACAGAAAATCGTCCGTGTCCTGACTGATGTATCTTCAAAGTAAAGTCAGGGTAAACTTTTCTAATCATCTTTCTCGATTCGTTTTGAGACACCCTCCATTGTGAAGTACCACTATGATCACTGCACTTGCCCCACAGCAGCGAGTCTTCACAAAATTGGAGAATCTTCTGTGACTACTTAAAGTGAATGCCACCCACAAAAACACACCGCTCACCTCAGGCTGGTTGTGTTTGGACAGTCGTGTCATCATTCTCCTAAATGTCCCCGTAAGTGTGTTTACTCCTGCGCAGGTTGCCGTATGAGATGCCAGTAATTAGTCTCACTGCAAAATGTGTTGTGACAAGAGCCTTTCTGCAGCTAATGCAGACTGCTAAAAAATAAATGATTACTAATGGGAAAAGGGTCATTGCTGAATCCACAAGTTCAGATGAAATATGATAAGAATGTGACTTTAGATTAGCTACAGTATCATAGTTGGTCTATCATCAAGTCAGTATTCAAATATCACTAACTGTGCCTGAGAATGAATCCGTTTGAAGGGAAAAGCTGACTTATGTCCCCTGCAGCCAAAAATGAGAATAGAGAGGTTGTCCTGCCTGACAGTCAGTGACGTCTCTCTGATATTTGTCTGTGTAAAAGAGGCTTTCAGAGGACAGGAAAAAAAGATTTTCACAGTAAAAGGGCTACACGCTGATTTTCACATTGAATGTCACTTAAATGGCATGAAAATCATTTGAATGTAGAAATGATTGAAAAGAGTCTCACAAATTCTCCCCCTGCGCGTCAGAATATCACAGGAAAGAGTGATGTTATTCTATACCTACCAAATTAAAACATTTTCATGTAGTGAAAGCTGGCTAGAAGTGTTATGAAACAAGAGAACAGCTGATGTTGGTTTTAGTAAGAAGCATAATCACATTCTTGCATAAATGTACACAACTGACTAATAATTGTGCAGCTCTCTTCCTTTAAAATTCAATTCATTATGTCCAATTTAGCTTTGCTGCAGTTATGACCAATTCAATACGCTGTGTTGTGGAGAGAATATCAGTCATATAGATGTTTTCCATCTCAATTATGAACTAGAACTTGTGGCAACTCAATTACCTGATTAGTTGATTGATGAAATTCGAATAACTAATTAATCTTAGAAGTCATTTTATCCAGCAAAATGTCAAACATTTGTCAGCTTCAGCTTCTCAGTTTGAACAATCTGCTGCTTTTCCCTCTGTTATGTAACTGTAAACTCAATACATTTGGATTTTTGACACCTTTTGCACAATGCTAGAAGTTTAAGGTGAAATAGGAATTTTTCTTTCTTTTCAATCATCAACTTTTTCATTTTATGAGTTCTTGTTGACAACATTTGAGCAGCAGGCGTCTTTCTAACTCAGCTACTCCCCATTTGGCCCTGTACTGGCCATGCTCATCTCTAACCCCGAACTTTCAGCTCTCAGGTCCCCATGGACATCAGACACACCATAAGATCCACGAGTCTGTTTGTGTGATGTCATTCCTGTGTGTGTGTAAATACTTGTATGTGATCTTATATTAATTGTAGATCTCTATCTTAAATATAGTCTATATAACCAGTGGTTAAATAACCCATAAAAAAAAGAAAATATGATGCAATCTAGTGTAACAACATGACAAACATTTATTAATGCCTAAACACTAAACAAGAACTGAGAGCATTATAGGCTTTGCAGAATGAATTATGTAGAGTTTGTGTTAAATTAATTCACTGAAAGTATTAAATTAATTTAACTACACATCAGTTTCTGTTGTTCAACTCAGTCAAAGATGCCTTTAGATGCTCTTGCTCATGTCATATCTTCTTTCTTTAACACTTTCAGACGTACAACTGTTAAAAAACAAGTCAACATTGTGATTTAACAAACACACAGCCTATGGTTTGGGGTTATTTACTAACTGTGAGCAGTTTGTGCAGCCTCGGGTATAACATACTCCAGCACTCCAGAATTTCTGTCCTCACTGTGAAGCCACAGAGTTTGCATACCCTCCAACTCTGAATAAAATCCAGGCAATTCCTGACTATAATCTTACTCAACCTTATCTCCAGACACAGTCTTCATAACAGATATAAACCTATTCATATTCTGCTTTGCTCTTCTTCTGCAGATGGAGCTGATGCTTTCACACCCACAAAGGAAAAAACAGTTTTCTTTAAAATACCATAATAATATTATAACATTTTATATTTAACATAACAGTCACATTGCTTTTGATTTTCAATACAGCCTTCTGGTATAAATAACAAATAAAAATAGCATGAGCAGAAATATCGGTTCCCTTAATCCAATATTATAGCAAACCTTTTTGAGGCAATCACTGCAATCAAGTGCTTTTTGTAGCTCTTATTGAGTCTTCTACGCTCCTCAACAGGAAGCTCGACCCAATAATCTAAAGCAAATATCTCCAGTTTGCTCAGGTTGGGGTGGTGCCTTCTCCTAACTGTGATTTTCAGCTTTTTCTTAGGTTCAATTACATTAATATTAGGACTCATAGCAGGTCACATAAGGGTAGACCAATGTTTTTGTTGGTGCTTTAAAATGTATGTTTTGGGTCAGATGAGTATATTACATCATCTGTGCTCTCACAAAGTCTGAAGCAGTTGGAGGGGACTTTAAACTGAATTTTTCTCTGCAAGCTCTCTTAATGGAAAGTCTGTGTAATGTCTGTGAGCCGGTGATTCTTTTTGTATCTTGTCCTGCCTCCTGCACATCCTACCCAGGTACCACCCCTCACTTAAGCCAAACGGAGTATTTCCAATAGGTGACAGCCACACAGCTTTTGTCTGCTACATATGTGAAACTTTAGACCATGTCTAGACCCGATTATCCAAATAATGTCTGGACATGTGAAAGAATGGCTTCCTCATCCTACTGTAGAACCCATGACCTGTGACTGACAGAGCTGTCTGACACTGAGCAGCATGTTTCTCTCCAGAAAATGCCTTCCGAATGTTTTGATTTCATTTTGCCCTGCACAGATTCAAGTCCCCACAACAGCCCAGCAAAGCAGTCCCAAAACATAAGTGAGCCTTCAGCATGTTTCACAGTGGGGATGTTGTTCTTGTCTTTGAAAGCATCATCTTCTGTAAACATAGAGCTGATGTGACTGTGGCCAAAAAAAAAAAGAAAAAAGCACGAATTTTGTTTTCATTTGTCCAAAGGACATTCTCGCAGAAGCACTGTGGGCTGTCAACATGGATTTGAACAAACTCCAGTCAGGCAGCCTTTTCACGTTTCTCTTGTAAAAGTTCTTGGATGTTTCATTTTATTATGGTGCTGCTGAACACTTGACACCTTGATTTTGAAGTCATCTTGCAGTAGTTTCCTTAATATTTTCCATTTTTTATCCAGTGTAGTTGCCTCCTGTCCTTTTAGTTGGTGGTAATAGGAACAGCAAGCTGCTTAGAGATGGTCTTGTAGCCTTTATAACCTTGTATGGCAAATATTTTTTACTGATCTCTGTTCTTTCATTTCTGTTGCTCGCGTTCAGTGTGATGGACACACTCATACTAAATTCAGACTGACTGCTTTCCTCCATTTACAGTAAATTGGCTGAATCACTGATTATGTGATAGAAACATAACAACGGCCTATTTGAAATATCACTATCATCTTCTTATGGTATTAATTACCACTTCTAAGGGGTCCCAGTATTTATATTCAGATCATTTTAGGAGATCATTCTAAAATAATCAAATGTTCCACAGCTTCTTTGTTTTATTATAGCGAATTAAGGGCATGCAGTTATGAGCGACAAAAACACTTCAGGATGAGTGGAGCATCCAACGCATTTAGCCATGCCTGTAAATTGTCTCTCAATGTTCTTTGAAAACATTTTTTTTCCATAGCTGTTAGGGAAATGTCATAGCATGGTTAAAGTCAGGCACTAAAACACTTTGACTAAAGAAAGATTAGAACTTAAAAAAATAATAATAATTGCAGGGCTGTGATACGACAAGAACTGGGGTTGCCTGCATGCAAATCAGATGTGCTTCACGTCAATCAAACATCCCACAACCTACACACTCACTTCCAATTTTTTTACATAAAGGAAGGGCGGCATGGACATTTAATGTACATGTCAATTGTGATCTGTGGAAGTCATGACCTGTGTAATCCCTGTGAAACTGTGCTTACCAGTGACTAGCTGCAGTGGCCAGCTGAGAAAGCATAATGTGTGAATGCTGCCACTTTGAAGTCGTCAAAGGGCATGTTTGGAGTCTCGCTGCCTCTTTTAGCCAAAATAATCCCAAATCTTTTCACTCAACACTCAGAAGCAAAATAGATCATCAACCTTTCACTCCAACGCCTGGTAAACCTGCAAATAAGCTGGCGTTTGAAGACGTCAAAGTCATTTTTTAAGACATGTGAGTCATAACATTACTGTAATGTTACTCGCCTATACTGCTGCTCAAAGGTTGGCTCTGCTTCTCTTTGCTTAACCACTATCTTGTCTGACACGCTCCATGTTGCTTCTCTTCAATCTCTGCCCTCAGACTTTCTTCTCCTTGCTCCTCTGCAGCCTCTCATCTCTCACTGTGCTTGAAGTGTCTGACTCAACAGTGTAGTTTCATCCCCTCTCTATGGCTGTTAAGACATACAATTAGAGGTTAAATATCCAGATTTCACTCAATCGAAAGCACAAAATGTTCGGTCTCTTCATCATTAGATTTTGTCCTTGCAGAGGAGTGTCGTGCAGAAAGAGTTGTCTCTCTCCCTCCCACACTTAGACACACTCTCTCTTAAGTGGCCCAGTTTCAAAGCGGGGACCAAGAATCTGATGGCCTGATAGCTTCTGATCACCAGTTGTGATCCACACCTGCATGACCCCAGACACCGCTAACACCTGAAGTGAGTGTTTCTGAGAGCACCAGCACAGTGGACTTCAACTGACTCTGCACTCAACACCTTTACTGCTTTGAACTGATCTCATCTCTTCCAACTCCGCCTCTCCCATCCTCCTCTTATTCCACCTGTCCTTTCCTGTCCTTTCCGGTTGTGTACTCCCCTCCCGTTGTCCTTCTGTCCATAAGAACTCATCCATCCCCAGCTCTCAACATCCTTTGAATGTCTGGTTTCCTGCAAAGAGCTAAACAAAGAGAGAGAGATATAAAAAAAAAAATGTGTTTTTTTGTACTGTAGGGATGGTGTGATTGCAGTGAGTCTCCTTTCTCTTACCTTGGATTCTATAGTGGTAAAGAGCAGACAAGCGATGGATGTGGAAAGTGGATAAGGTCCTTTTTTTGAGGGGAAGAGTGGGGAGGTGACAAAAGGAGCACTGATTGTGAGAGTCGACAGAAAGTGGGTCTGTCTCATTGCAGCGGACTGATGATGGGGGAAGTGACTAGACTGAAGGAATACTATATATGCGACTGTCACCGGGTAGACGTTTCCCATTGCATAAAGGATTCCAGTCAAAGGATGCATGCACTGAAAAATAATGAACCATCTCAATCAAAGGAAACTGAAAACAACCTGCGCTTTCTGTAAAATGACTTCTTGCCCAAAGATTGGTGGACGACCGCTCTACTTCCTGAGCCACAGCTTGTCTAAAAGGCAAGTTTATAATAGTGAAGTCTACAATAGGAATGAAGGAAATGATGGACTTGAAATGGATATTGTGTTTAAAGATAGTCTCTCAGTCATATTAATTAAACGGGAAGCAGTTTTTTCATATTTTGGGGCTGTTATGCGTATGCATATTACAGTTTATCTCTACTTGAGTTCTCTATCACCCTGCGCACATGAATGAACAAAAATAATTCACTGATACACAGCTGTGAAAAGTATTAATTTTTAATATTTTCTCTCTTTTTTTTTAAAGTAATTTCTAAAAATAGAATTTTTTTACAGTCTTGGGGTAATTTCTGAATGTGTGTGGTGCTTTAACAGAAGATTATTTTCATAAAAACATCAGCCAATTGGTAACTTGTCTTGATAAGAACGTCTTGTGGCTGTGTGAATATGGATCGTTGTGTCATGGATGAATTGTTAAATGGGTCTAATGGTCCTCAGAGCTCACGGGTCCCTGCACCAGAGCCACTGTTCTATATGAAGATTCTAGTTTTATTGTTTGAAAGTCACACAACCGGGTTGAAAGACACAAACTGTCTGTGCACAGAGGCCACGTGATCCATCCACGGGTTGGATCTATGAAGTGTGCTCGTTTATTTTAATCCTGACCACGGTAAAGTCTAACTCGGCAAGAAGAGAGTCGTGCAAACGGACAAAGTGTCAAATGAATATTTAAAGTTCAATAATGTAAATAGAAAGCTACAGGAATAGGTCAGATACTGTATGATTATCAACACTGTGTAGGAGAGAAGTTAAACAGCATCCGTGAAAAATCCAGCAGCCAAAGATAGAAGGAACTCACAAAAAGGGAGCGTGGGAAATCCTTAGCTTCAACTTTTGACATCAAATCATCAAAAGGATGATTGGAATAATCATCATTAGACTTACAATCAACTGTGATGGCTGAACAGCGTATGTGTGTATTAAAGATAACACAAAAATAGACCAATTTGTAATTTGTTTACGAAAAGCACAAACATGTGTGGGCAGGCACCCGCCCACACACACACACACACACACACACACACACACACTGAAAGTGCAGAGTTGGCAGGGCAGACTAATTTATGCTTGAGTGCGGTTCAATTAAGGCAGATGTAAAGAACTGTTCCCCAGTCTCAGCATGTGCTGCCCCGTTAAACGCAATGCAGAGCACACACATCCTTCCTCTCTCTGTCACACACACACACACACACACACACACACACACACACACACACACACACGAGAGAGAGAGGGTGAGAGACAAATCCACAGACTTACATAATGATGCTAGAATTGTTCACTAAGCCATAGGATGTGTACAAACACAAGAATGTCATGGCAACACAGAGCACTGGATGCCACAGTGGTGGAATTCAACTAAAAAGCCTCTGGCTTCTGTCAGAAATGCTGGTGTGAAGCTTTGACACAGCAAAGCTGCAAAGAAATGCTTGTTTTATATCTACGGAGTATGAAAAGAGCTAAATTCCTCATTGACTGAGAAGAGTAGAACAGCATGGTCAGTGGCAGCTATGTCAGGCTGACCAACCACCAATACCACATGGACCGTCTGAAACAACATAACCTGACTACTGACTGAACTGGCTGGTTTTTATACTGTTCATGATGATGCCAGTTATTAAATCTAAAAGTGTGTGAAGTTGACTTTACGAACATGAAGAGGCATTAAAGCACTGATTGGATCTTCCTGTGCATGCTTTTAATTATTAGGTGATTGTGGTATATGAGGTATCTAACCCTGTGTTTCATACCAGAGCCAACACAAGCTTATGTGCAGTTTCTGAATTGCAATATTAGACATGCTGTTACACACATATGTAACAAACACAAATAGATGGTCCTCAGATTGAGTTAATTAGCTGACTCGATTAAAGCTTGACAACAGGTCACATGCAGCTCATCATGTAGGCATCTACAGTGATGGTTATCAGAAAGACAAGAGACAGAGACAATGTTTTCTAACTAATAAATATATGTGACTATACACAAACAAATGAGGTCATTCTATACCATATTATCACCTTATTATATATTCATGCCTGTATATAAATACAAGCATGAATAGTTAGAACATTTTCTACACCAAAACACCACTATAACCAAAATACACTGCATCTATCAGCCATATCATTAAAACCACTCGTCTAATTTCAGTTTGTGCTTCAGTAGCTCTTTTATGAGACCTTGACGGCTCTGACTTGTCATCCAGTCAAAACAATTCTGCTTCTGTCAGAGTCGCTCAGATCCCTTCGCTTCCAACACATCCTCATCATCGATCACTGACTGTTGACTAGCTGCCTAACACATCCCGCCCGTTCACAGGTTCCACTGTGATGAGATGATCCTGTAATTCACTTCACCTGGCAGTGGTTTCAGTGTTATGGTTGATACTGTAAGTGTATATTAGCATAAGCAGCAATGGATTAGCAATGATTGCTCCTTTCTCATAGCCTCACCTCTTCTTTCTGTTGTTTTCCCCTAAAACTTTCCTCTTTCAACCACTTTTTCTTTTCATTCATCTATATCAATGCACTTCTACGTCCTTGTCATTGTACAGTTTTGGATTTTTTAGGTCTTACTTAATTTCCTGCCTCTTGCTCTCATTCTCTTTCTGTCTCTTTCACCACTCCCTCCCACATCTTATTGCTGAAAGCAAACAATTACTTGTCGTGTTTGAGATACTCTGGGCAAAAATAAATCTAAATAAATGTAGTGCTACAGAAAAATAATGCAAGCAAGGGAGAAACCGATAAACAGAGGCAATAAGATTTTTTCTGCTCACACACACACATTTTTGTATGGCAGTCAGTGTGAGGACACTCATTGGCATAATGCTTTCCCTAGCCCTCTACTGTCCTGTAGGCCATGCTAATCTACTCTGTATAGATCTTTATTTATCACGTCTACTGCCCTATCCTAACCCTAATCATCACAACTAAATAACTCGCCCTACATTTTACTCTAACCCTAACCAAAATCTATTTCTAACACTAAAACGTAGTCCTAAAATGTTCTGACTTTGGACGCCAATAGTTAAAAAACATCATGCTTGTCCTCACAATCATGGCCATACAAACAAACACATGCAAGCAATTATATATGTCCATGTATATAATCCAAAACAGATCTTTGTTTTTAACAGGTTTATATCCCCACAAGCAAAGAGGAATAGGGTGTTTTCTACCAGACTATTAAAGAAAACATACAGTTTCAGATCAGACCTGAGGGCTTTAGATTGTTTCACAAAACAAAAAAATCTCCTCTACTCTATCAACCACTGCATATTCATGTTTGCTTTACTGTAAACTATTTGTGGATCCGCTTTAAATATTCCATACTGGTACGTCATTTACTGTGACCTCAATTTGAGACTGTTTTCCCCACTGCTTCTAGAAGAGATTTAAAGAAGCTAGAATGATTTAAATTGCAAATAGGACTCTTTGAGATGCATATGCACAATTATTTAAAACATTTATGGCGTTTCCAGCTTTTATTTTCCACTTTACAGTACGATGAGAGAGGAAAAAGTGAGGGATTGAGAGAGGGTGGAGATGTTCACTGTGGACGATTGGATTATTACTTTAATGATAATGATGATAATTTTGTGAACTGAAATAAATGAACTTTTTATGTATTTTTAAGTGTGAGACTCTGATGAGATAGTGAACGTCCATTTACTTCAAATGTGTGGATAATATTATATTTAACACATTTAAAAATAACAATCGTATCAACTGTTGTTTATAGGTTTGAGATTCTGTTTATGGGGACTGGTCGTTGTCCATAAACCTTTTATTTTGGTTTAATGCGTATCATTGTGTGAAACACTTAAAATAACCCTGTAACTTTCTTTACAATGCATTAAACAACTTTTCTGAAATCTACAGCACACAGTGAATATTTTTTACTTTGAGTGCTAGAGATGGTTAATTAAAGTTAAGTACAATAAGCTACGCCAGGTTGAAATGCACACTTTCATTATCATCAAGTATGAGACTATTTCACAGTCAGATGCCATCTAGAGTAAAACCTTTTCTTGTGACAGCAAGTGGTGTGAAAATAGTAAACAAATGCTGCTTTGTTTACCATTTGTGTCGCAGCCCCAGGTCTTCCACTTTCCCTTATTGAATAATGAGTACTTACTACCACCACCAGCTGGTAAGGAGAGTTATTTCTTCTCACAGAGGTACAGACTGCTCGTGCTAGCTGGCCACTGTCTTTATGGTGTGTTAAAGTGCTTCTTTTTGACCCAGACGAAGGTGACATGAGCTAATGCAACAAGTCTGTGAATATTTTCAGTCTTCCAGGTCATGTTTATGCCATAAAATGTGTTTTAAGTCGTTCTTGAAACCACCTGGGTAGAGATGAATCACTACCGGGGTTGTACCCCTTTTCGTTCACACCTGGTCTCAGGCGCTCACAGTGACACACATGAAAGCCGGGTGGGACAACAACAATCCACAGATGACCATCAAAGGGTTAATGACTGCACAGGATTCATAAGTCTGTTTTTCCAGCCAGTCAGTCAGAACCGAGGAAGCCATCTGAACAGAAAGCAAAAGGTCTTTAAGAACTTAAAGCAAGTCAAGTTGCCACTGAAAACCATTTTCGGCCTTTGTCTCCACTAGTTCTCTATATGTATCTTTGCTCTGTGAACTTCCACTGAATCAACAACTGCTTTGCTAAAGTAGAAATTCTTATCTATTTTCCCTTGTTTTTGTCTTTTAAAAGATCCATAACACAACACTGCCTTTTGACTTTAGTTAATTTGGTTCAAGATCTCTACAAAGATATGGAATAATGCTGCATTTCTGCGACTCCAGTTTGGCTCTGCATGTGTGTGATTTTTGCGCCGATAATAGAATCTTAATTGGTTGATTAGGGAGGATTAAGGTCATTGATTGGATAGAGCTCAGGGCTCACCTGCTGTTCCCTACATCTAATTGGTTGGCTAAATAACATTTCAATGAAAGGCTGGGAGCTGCACAAGGCGAGCGTTCACATACTCGCACATAAATCCACACATACACACATACAGCTGAGAGCGAAGGACGGAGACAGATAAGAAGACAAGCAGGGGATGAGGGATGGAGGAAGAAAGAGCGCGAGAGAACATCCTTTTACAGCCGAGTGTCTCAGCCTTTCTGGATGACAAAAATATGGCCTGTCAATCAGAAAAGCGGGGTGAAAATGTGTGTATGTGTGAAAAGGAGAAAGATGCTGAGAGCATACAAGGTGCAGGTGTTAGAAAAGACCACTAATAACCTGTGTCACCACTCAGCGCACACACTGACAGGAAACGAATCATGCACACAGTCGCACACAGAGCTGTGCGTGAAGTGTGATGACTCCAGTGACAGTGACAGGCTGTGGAAAGATGAGACTTATAATTGATTGACATCTGTGGCCTTGCAGCTGTATCTGTGTTTGCATGTGTAGGTATGGATTTTGTGACTATGTGTAAAAGATACTGTGTGTACCGTTGTCGGCGTGTGTGTGATTTCAACATTCAGAATTCACAATAGTTAAAAGGAAATGAGTACAAACCTCTGAAAATGCGCTTTTGTTTGTGCAGATTCATGCTGCGTCTGAACCTGCAGGTTTTTATATGTGGTGACACATGTTCGTCAATGTGTTTTCGTGGAACAAGCACTAGCAGAATTGCATCTGGTTTATGAAACCTCACAGGTATTGCAGACTGTTAGAGGATTATTGAGGTGCCTGGTTGGCAGCTACAGCCTGTATCATTATTATGGGAGACCCTAATGATGGTGAATTATCATTACTGCAGAAAATGCTCCACAGTAGGAAGGAGACGCATAAGCAACATATTCACACACACACAGGAGGTTGTAAATCCCACTCTAGATATTTCTGCACTGCGTAGTAATGTACTCGCAGAAGCAGCAGTGCATAACAAATCTGACTGCTGTCTGTCTGACATGAAGAGGAAATATAGCAGCGGCGCTAAAATACACACCCTGAAAAATTTACGTAGTATTTGAAATTCTTACTACGAAAGTTATGAGGGCAATATATCAATGGTTTATTTAAATACTAAGAAATAATCAACAATACCAACAATATAAATCTGTTACCAACTAAATTCACTCTTGCTTCTGTTGTGAATTAATACAAACAGAAACACAACAATTACATATTTAGAACAATGATGTTGGACTCACTAATCAGCCCTTTTCAAACAATCATGTAGTTGTTATTGAGCAGCTACAGTGAAAATTTGATTTGATTTGAAATTAGTGACTTATGATACAGAGAAAAACAAAACTGGGAATAACTAGAAAAAGTAAATAACTTATTGAACGATATCCTTAGAAAAGTAAGTATGCTTGTTTGTTTATGCAACTGTTAATAGATGTGTGGACCAACAGGGTGTATTGCACAGTCCCGGTGTAGTTGTAGTGTCTGTGTGGTGTCATGGGTTGTGTTGGGTTTGGGTCTGGGATGAGTTAGTCAGGACAGTGATAGACTTGGGGAAAAAATCACCCACTGCCGGGACTAATGTAGGTGTAGGTGTTGGACAAGAGTGAAAGAGGCAGTGAGCAGGGTGTGTGAGGTCTAGCACTATCAAGTGCTGGATCACTATCTTCCTGGCTGTGCAGCCATGTAGTACACCTACTCCTGTCCTGTCAGGTGTCTGTAGGCCAGCTAACTGCCTGCATGTCTAAAGGGCTCACTTACTTTCTCTTGGCACTGCATTTATTTTTATTCATTCTTTCTCTTTTTTCTTTTCAACCCAAATTCTTATTCGGGTTTCTTCTTATTATTCTGAATGTTTGAATTGCAGCAGTATGTGTGTGTGTATACACTGTTTTCCATTTGATGACACTTATATTTCCATATATTAAATACAGTTAACAATCAACATAAAAAACTAATTACCAAATCACATGTCCATAATTTAATAACGTTCAATAATGTGCTGATTGTATTTAGAATCACTTAAGTGTTAAAAAAAAAAAGACATTTACAATAACATCATTTAATTTTCTTGTTCTCTTCTGTTCTTTAATCTTATTTAGACTCATTTAGTTTAAGTAAATGAAGCAAATATCCTGTTGGAGTGAGTTACTTCTTCATAATCGGCTCTGATGATGTTGTGTGTGTCTCTCCCATTCACACACACGCACACACGCACACACACACACACACACACACACACACACACACACACACACACACACACACACACACACACCATGAGGCCTTGACCCTTTGTCATCATACTAAGTAGGGTGTAAGCACAAAGCTGACTCAGCTTTTTAGCTGTAGGTGTTTTTCCATAGTTGTGAGGACACTCATTGACACGATGCACTCCCTAGCCTCCCACCCCGACTTGAACCTTAATTCTAACCTTAAAACCAAGTTCCAACCCACAAACAGGCCTTTGAAGCACACACATAACAGTACAGTGTGTGTGTGTATGTTAGGCAGTGGGAGCCATTAGAATAGGATGCTCTGTTTTCTGATTTGCCAAATTGTTCAGAAGGAGGTACGTAAAACTTGATGCTCCTCTCTCTCGCTCTCTCTCTCGTCATACAGAGTTGCACACATTCAGGATTTTACAAACCGAGTGTGTATATTTATAAGATGAAATGCTGAATTATTGAAAAGTTTGAAATGAAAACAGTGACGGTGCAGTTGTTCATGCTTGTGTGCATATATGAAGTCACAAGAAAAAGTAAGTGAACGTTTAGCAATTTCTAGCACGTACAGTAAATTGATCACGAAATGTGACTGGATCATTGGACCCTTTTCAATAATTCAGTGGCTCATTGCTTTTAAACACTTCAATCAAAGTTGTTAATTTATATTTTTCCTGCCTCATATGCTCAGAGATTGTGTTCATAAAGTAAACCCTCATTGGAAAAATAAGTTTGAAAATGGGAAATCAACTGGCTCTCCATTAGGTCTAACTTGGCTTCAGGCTGCCATGACACTACAATCAAAGGCTGACTGGGTGAAAAACTTCTTATCCTCCACAGCTGGCTGAACACAATGTTAACTGTACTTCAGACCAAAGTCTAACTCAGATCCATCTAATATGTTTGATCAGTCTCAAGGTTACCAGTCTGTTATAAAGGCTTGTACAGTAAAATATGTGGATGTGACTGTGCCTGTCCTATATACAGTCTTATTGCAGGCTTCTGACAGGAACATTAAGCTTGTTTGAAGTAATTTTACATAGCCGAGTGAAGTGGAAAACAACCGTGCTTGCTTTTCCAGGGGGAATGAAAACGTGCGTGACTGCTTTTCTCCAGGTTGTTGCTCTCCCATGTCAGAGGAGTTTTCAACAACTCTCTGGACTCTTTAAAACAGGATGGCTGGATGTAGGCACAAAGTGACTTTGGTGGAGTTAGGGGATGTGCGTTTAACAGATCGAGGCTGGGGGATTTTGGTCATCAGGGTTAGATTGGGATTTCTGGGGGTTTCTAATTTTAAATATGCTGCCTGGCCAAAAACAATTCACCAATTGTGAAAGAGTGGTTCAGGGAGCATGAGACATCATTTTCATGGATTGGCCACCACAGAGTCCAGACTTAAATCCTATTGAGGTCCGACCCCATCATAAATACAAGTTCTTGGCAAGAAATGAATGGAACTCGAGAAATGAATGGAACCATGTGGTGACATTGCATAGTCCTTAATGAATCAGTGCCATGACGAATGGGTGCTCTAATCAAAGCAAAAGGTGTTTCAAGACATCCTAGAGTGTGTCTGACTTTTTCTTTTGGCCTAGCAGTGTATGACGGCACCTGATGCGCATTTGATGGGCCACTAAATGCCAATTATGATGTGTGCTTGCGTGTTTAGGCAGCAAATCAGACTGAAAAGGTCATTGCATTTAAAAAAACACACAAAGGGTTGTGCACTGTGGATAATGTATGGGGGGTGTTGTCGCTTCATCAGTTTGAAGGTGAAGTACAATGCAGGCAGCACGTTTTTGCATTAGACTGATGACTTCGAATGCTTGTAGATTCAGACACTGAACTGGAAAGTTAGCGTAGCAGCTACAATTTCATCCTCTGTTGCTCCAGTTGTGAAATAACTACTGAAGGTACGTTCACATTATGTGACCCATGGTGGATAGTGTGCTGGATGAACACATCCGACACATTATCTGACTTCTCTCACACAGTTTGATCAAATTGTTAAATTAAACTACATTATTATCTACACGTCCAAAGGAAAACGAGTGACCACTATGGGCAAGAACCAGATACCTCTTAATAATTGGTCACTACAGTAGTTTATTATATACTGTAAGTGCTGATGTGGTTTTGTCTTTTACAGTCATAGGTGCAGTTGGTCACGTGGCCTGTCCAGCCACCTCAGACCTGACATCCTATTCTTAGAATTGACTTAATAATAAATGCAACCCAGTTTTTCACCTTCACATGAATCACTCTTCCTAACGCTCATTTGACCATCACAGAGTGTAAAAAAATAAAAAAAAGAGGTAGTTAAACGATCATGAAGACAAACTACATCAATCCAACTTACACTCTCATTTCATTTCTGCCTGTGACGACCGTAAGCTGCACAGTTGTGTACACTCACATTTATGAGACGGCACAGCTTGTACATTTTGATGAAAAATGAACTGAATTCAGACTCATTAGTACGTATGTGGGATGCTCAAAAATCCACATACTGTATGATTATTTAGCCTGGGGCTTAAATTAAAGCCCTCTTTGCACTGGTAATCACACTCAAAAGGCCTGTGCAGAATTCAATCATATTTCACCCTGATCTTCTCTAACTCAATGGCTTCTTCCAGTCATCTATCACACAGTATCACCTCTCCCCTGAGAATCCCTCTGTTAGTCTGTGAAGAAAAGGGTTGAAGCACTTACATACCAGGTAAATGGTGGTTGGTGCGCAATAAAATGGGATGTTGTGGTGTACTTAGTGGTTGCCATGACATTTGTAGCATTCTGCAAGTGCACTAAGCGCTAAAGATTTCCTTTGGCAGATGCTTTAATGGAAAATGTTACAGGAAAATCTCAGACTCAGGCTTCTCTTCTACGATCAGTTTACAGAGCTGTCACTTACTATTTGAAAACAGCTTTAATAAAAGCAAACACTAAAGAAACACATTATTTATTATAAAATGCATTATTATTTCATTTAATGAGCTTTTTATTGTGTTTTACAAATCCATTCATCTGTGGTTAGATGCTTAATTGGCACTGTGTGATTAGTAAATGGTTTGACATTGTTATCATAATGATCAATCGCTGAGTCACATTCTTTTATTTAACCTTTAATTCACATTGATTCAATACTTCTGCTCGCTCGTAATTAAATTAAGTCTTTTGATACATTACATAAGGCTGCGGTTAAACAAGTCTTTTAGTCTATTTTCTGTCATAGTAAATGCAGCACAATTATTAAGCAGTGTTGATTTAGTGGATGCAAAAATACAGATGGGCAGTGCTCTTTGCAGCATCAGAACTAAGCTGATAAGTAAACTTTGCATAGTTAGTGCAGTGTTATACAGGATATGCCAAACAATAGCTGCTAAAGCAGCACATTAGTTATACTTTACTTGGGTTGTCCACTTATTAAATGTATTTAGATTGAAGACAAAGTGATCTTCATACCGTCCAAACTACTGATTCACAGGCCAAGTTCTAAATAGTCGATGGCCAGACTGAACTGACTTAATTGCATTATGCACTTGCTTGTTTTGGGTATTTTATTTCACTACAGCATCCAAAAACTGCATGAGCGTCTGGTGTTTTTCTGCTATTTGAATTGGAAACCTGCAATATGGCAGCATCTCACAAGCCTGGATGAAACATCAGCTTGTACATCTCTGTGGTGTGTGTGCGTGCACCCAGTGTGACAGCTTGGTCTCAGGCTGGTGTCATAAATTGGTAGAAACTAACTAACTGCTCTTTCTTTTCTTTCATGTCTCTCCTTCTTACTCCTGTCTCTCTGTGTTCACTGATAGTTGAAGCTCATACACACCGTTTGCTTCACCTGAAACATGTTCAACAAGCCCCTGTGCCCCTTTGGCACTGCTGCTGCAGTGTGAACTCATCTGTACATGCACTGTACACCTTAATTTTGAATCTGATGGGTTGAACTACTGTACACAAAGTAAACAGATGTATACTGACGGTTCCAGATGTGGTTCTACTCGTACTATAGAACATGTTTATTTATATATTTGCTTGGAAAACCTATCATTTACATTTTTTCACCACACAAAAACTCATACAGTATGCTATAAAAAACGTGCTGACTCTGCAGAAAACTTGCTTTGACTTACTACATTTGTAAGATAAAGAGATAAATTTTAGATAGACTTCTCTCAAAGTTTGAAGAAGGTCATACAGTATTGTTAAACTAAACAAGATCACATTACAAATTGCAGTAATAAAGCTAAAATGTTTTCCATAAACCATGTGAGATGCGACTTACCAGCTGGTTGGAAGGTTTTGTGAAAGTAAAATAGACCTTTCTCACATTTAGATGATTTTTTATAGCAGGAAAAGCAAAAGTGTTACTAATAAAATTAACATTGTTAAATTCAAGTGTCAAAGTGAACCTCAACAGAGTGACGGTGAGCCAATATGCACAATACCAGGAGCACGTAATTGGAATTCAACCATCATTAATTTTATTATTTACACCAGTGCTTTCCCACTGTGACATGTTAAAATATTTTGTGTAAAAAAGGCCTGTGCTTCAACTATTCAAGCGTGACACTTTTGACCACTTGCGAACAAGCTGTGAAATTATAACTTCCGGCTCCCTGGCTGCTTTGAAAAGACTTCACTGCAAGTCAGGACATGCGGCAGGTTCGCAGGTCTTTGTCTGTTTTATGCCAAAGTTGTGTTTGCAGTAATTTTATTGGCTCTGTTCAGATGTCTTATGTGCTTCCACTTTCCTTCATTAGAATAGAAAAGATCATTATGTAATTTATGACCATTATCAACAATTACCAGCTGCCAGCAAGTGCAGAAGCATCCGCAGGCCTGTGCGAAATAATAAAATAGGTGGTTTGATTTTTATATCTCAACAATGAGATGTGATGTAATGCTGGTCGCTTTTAACACCCACCGATCTGCCTTTAAAAAGTTTTCTGCGGATGAGTGTGTCTTAAACTGCAACAAAAATGAAATATATTTAGAGCCAGTAATCTCTGCATCTCAGAATCTCAGAATGCAAAGGAATCGTTAGATCATTTGTATTGACTGAAACCCTGCAGATATTTTAGGGTAATTTTATGTGACAGTAAAATCTTGCTCTGTACACTACACCCTCCACAACTACATACATTTAAGGATCATATTGCAGCAGGAACAAATGAAAATCCATAGAGCTGATATCAGAGATCCTGTATTGATTTGGGTAGTTTTTTTGTTTCCTAGCCTCCTTGTTCTTTCAGAGCAAAGCCTACTAAATGAATCCCTGCTGTTTTATGTGAGGAAACAAACTCTGAAATATTAGTAAGATAATGCGAGCCGACAGATCCGGGAGAGACGTGAGCAGAGATCAGCATGAGACACCAAGAACAAGCCTATGAACACCTGGGGGAATGAAGCCCTGGCTGTCTCTTCTGGATAAGTAAGAGCCCTGTTCCATGTTTATAAGTTCAGACCGAAGTGATCAAAGAGTAACAGGTGGAGTCTTAAATGGAAATTGGCCTTTTAATAAGTAGCTGAATAACAACGAGGGGAAACAAGCTTAAAACATCTCACAGGGTACATGACTCCCAGCTGGGACAACATCATTTGAACTTTTGGGTAATGGTGTGACTACGCCCTAAAAGACATCTAATGCCAATGTATTTAATAATTTTTAACAACAATGGTGTAATTAATATAGTATCGTTTATAGAATATTTAGGTGACTGTACATAAAAAAAATACCATATTGAGTAAAGGTTTCCAGCAGTAACAGTCTGTAAAACATCTTGGGGTGGGCTTTTAGAGACTACTACTTATCCTCTGGGGTCAATAATAGTCTCCTACATTTGCTGATGATTTTGATGGGGGCAGCTGTGAGTCAGTGGTTCAAGACCCAATTTCTCCTCCTTCATTGTTGCTGAGTACGTTCTACTGTGTGAGGAGCAGGAGCCTTTTCTAAACAGAAAACCCTTCCTTATTGGTAAAAAGGTTCTTTAAGATGCTTTTTTCCTTTTACACTTAACTTAAAAAAGCTGCCTAACAGGCGCTCCAGTGTTAATTTAACACAGCTACCAACATCCTGGTATTAGAAGTGGGACATTTAAAGTGACGGCCAACATTTGACTTATAGCACACATGTCGCCTGTACATGTCTTTCAAAACGTTACTAGTGGATGAAGTGGAATGCACTTTTGCACATTCAAGACATGATTCAAAGTCAAACATAGCTGATACACGTTGAGATTCAATGAAGATAAAGACCTGAGCACCTTCTTCTGCTGCCGTCCTCCAACCACTTGCACATTGTGGTGATTCGCAGAGAGTCCCTCCAGCTCTCCAGTTTGGTGCAGGTTCAAGATTCAAAGCGTTTATTGTCAAATGCACATAGTCTCAGTCCATTCTGAAAACATGTTTCCTATATTTTTGCTGTTTATAATCAATAAATCTTCCAATATACAAACTTTATAAAAGAAATGGACTGATTAATAAATAAAAGAAAAAAGAAAATGCATGCACACAAGTGTCCACAAGGACTAAGTACTGTACAGTAATTGAGAAACTGTAGTTTAAAATTGAAGAACTTATAGTGTTCACAAAATATCAAATTCTTTAGTTAGATTGTTGTGACATACATTTACTTACAAAATGTGAACACTGTTCAAGTGTTTATCTCTTCAGATAATACACTGAAACTGTCATCACAAAGGCAACAGCTGCATGCTTTCATAACATAAAGGTGCTAATGTTCTCTTGCACCAATAAGCATTGTTGACATTGCAGGTGTTTGGATTAAATCTAACAATGTGGCAGCTGTTTGGTTTTTAGAACAGGTTCGGCCATTAAATGCAAAAATACTAAATCTAAATGTCGATGATTCAGTCACACTGAATTTCAATGGCTCCCTGCACCCAATTTAAAAAAAGAATGTGTCTGTGGACTAATTGTCGTCCATTGTGACATAAAGCTACTGCTTCAACAGTGTTGAACCTTGCAATCTATATAGATAAAAAGCTTAACTTTACAGCCACATAAATAAAAGTTTTAACCCAGATTTCTGGACATCTTCTGCACAGAAAGTGAAATTAAGTCTCCAGTGCTTATTTATGTAGAGTATTAACACCTTAGTCGGAACAGGAGATGATGAAGATGTTGATAAGAGCTAAATATATTATCATATATTATTATTACTGACTGACTGACTCTTCGTTTGATAGACCCTGTGTCTAGAATTTTCTCTTTTTGCAGTTTTACTAATTATGCTTTATATTCATTAAGTTCTTTTTATTTATTTCTCTCTGTGATAGACTTCCAGACTCTGGCATTTAGTGCAGTACAGGAGCTGCTGAGTTTGCTGCTATGCAGCTGCAAATAAACTGCACAGGGACATGAAGACAGAGAACAGGTGTTGTTTAAATGCCTGGTATTTACAAAATGAGGATTTTAGGGGGAGTGACGTGGAGGGAGAGCTCAAACGTGTTTCTACTGAAAATGAAGGCACTACTATACTCAGAAGTAGAGCAGAGAGAATCTAATGGTTTTCATGAAAATATTGGGGTGGCGTCTTATATTTCTTTAATACCTTACTTTAATAATGCAAAACCCTCATTCTAGTCATTAATATTTTCTTTGGGCCCTGAAACTACCTCCCCCAATTTCTCAAAATACAATAAAAAGTTTGAACAACTTGTTTCACCAAACTAAAATGTGCAAAGCATGAAGATTTTGCAATAAGTGCAGATAATGTGATCTAAAATAAATTTAAACACATTAGAAGCAGAATTAGAAATATAGCTCTATATTACTTAGATTTATAGGCAGTCAGACGCTGTGATGGTCCCAGGTGTGGTCATTGATAATACCCACTGTGGATGTCTAGACATCTCACTGCAATTACCATATTAATGTATGCATCTAATTATTATGTCAGTACTTTTGAACGTTTGTTTTTTATAAAAATGTAATATTACATATGTACAGTGGCAAGAAAAAGTGAACCTTTTGGAATTTCATGGTTTTCTGCATGAATTTGTCATAAAATGTGAAATTAATCCTTAATTCCATTTTTATTGGAGGTTACTTCAACAAGTAAAGAAACTGGAGAAGGCTGTAGAGCCATAAAAATACAGAAGAATATTCTTCCCTAGATTTTCAAAACTATTTAATGTCAAACTTTTGATTCAGATCTCCACATCTAAAGCTTGAAAATATAAAAGCTCTACCTTCTCAGTAGGAGGTTATTGACATATTCTCCTCTACTAGGAGATCTAGCATGCTCAATAACAACCTGCCAGAGGATCAAGAAATGAAAAAATCAAGAAAGTGATTTGAGAACAATTGTTGGCAGCGATAAGACGTATTCATTAATTCCTGCACTTCATAAATATCTAATAAGTGGAGCACGATTCTTATTAGATAGATAATTAAAACCAAAATTAACACTGAAGCTATGACATGATCACCGCATGCCTTTATGACCCACTGCGCACGCTAAACCTACCATTGTGACTAGAGCATATAAAAAGTTCATCTGAGGTAGGCTGAAAAATCCAAAGACTAAACCTGGTAGATTACTGAAACATTACCTTAACCCTTTTCTGACCTCCCTCCCCACTACCCTGGTAGTAATTTTTCTGCAGTCTCTTAGAGCAGAGATGATGTGTTACTCTGCAAGAAGATAAAGTGAAGAGAGACTTAGAAGCAGGAATAGTAGATTCACTCACTGGGGTTCATTTTTTCATATTGACTTTTTCTTGCTTTTACTGCCTTTGAGCCAATAAGAAAACGGAGAAACGAAGGCAACTTCACTGACTTACACTACTTCTTAGCATGTCTATCAAAACCTAATGGTGCCCCATGAATCATGCAGCATCCACGGTGCATGTACTAACTTTCAGGTCAGCAGCTGGTTGCTACAGAATCCCCACAGAGGTTTCTTGGAGTGTTCTAGCCCACCTGCAAATGTGGAAAAGTTACTGAGATGTTTCTGCAAACTGAGATGGAGGGAAAACTCCCAGAGGTACCATTCTGCCTTCTCCATCCTCTGTCATGTTTCCACTAGCACTGTTACGCACTACACACTACTAGTCGGTACATCTCTGGAGTGTTCCTGCTATGCTTGTCTGTTAAATCAGTGAAGAGTGTGTGTCTGTCTCACATCTCATCGTGCACCAGCCTGTTTCCTCTATTAGAGATACAGTATGTCAAAGGGGCCTCTGGGCCTCATGGATTTATGTGTGTCAGTGTGTGTGTGTTTGTGTGTGTTGGGCCATTAAGAGTTTAGCCAAGAGTCCTGTCAAAACCTTGAGTAAACACACACAGAAGCTCATTTGCAGAGGACGCTCAACAATGAAAAGACAAGACAAACAAGGCGTGAAACAGAAAAAGACGTTATACGGTGCAACTGTTTGGATTGTGTGTGTGAGAGTGTCCTTTGTGTTTGTGTGAATCCTCTGTGTTCTGGCCTTATTTAGGCTCATTTACAGTAAACAGATGAGTTAGAAATTCTGTTTATGTGGTGTCAGGGGGGTGTAGGGGTAGTTGGAAACGTGGGAACGATGGAGAAAAGAGGCAGAGAAGCTCCGTGCATACAATGATCTATTTATCAATTCCCCATCCTGTTTCTCTCCTCTCCACCCATTCTCTCCACTCCTCCTCCTTTTTCTCCTCCTCTCCTGAATGGCCTACTTGCTTATCCTCTTCAAAGCCCTTTAAATTCAACTTAACTACACTTTTTCTTTGGCTGCTGCATCATTCCTCTCCCTTCCCCCTCCCCCCTTCATTTAATTTCTGTTCGATTGCTCATCTTCCCTGGTACAAATAAGATACAGTAGAGACAATTGGCTGCCTCTAGCTCATTCCCATTATTACTCCATCCAAATGTGTGTGTGTGTGTGTGTGTGTGTATGTGTAAATCTGTTTGTGTGTGCTGTTTGTTTCAGAAAGAAAGAAGCAATGAGGACAATACTGAGGGCTGTAATAACATGGGGTTGTTGTTTTCAACAGTACCCTGTTGCAATGCTTTAATTAATGTCTAAATATAGAGCCTTAAATAAATGCTTAGAGGCTGATTTGAAGAAATACTGCACATGTCAATTTCTTGAAGGCATATTTCTTAATTAAAAATGTTATTGTTGGAATTTAAGATTATGACAGTTTGTAGGAGAGATAGAGATAGAAAGGAAAGGATGGACAAAGACTAAGAGAGAAGGGAAATATATGTTCAAACAAGGATAAGACTCCATAACACCTGTTCTGTATATAACAGGTCTGAAATGTCCATAGCTATGAAATCAGGCTACATGCATGTAAAACTGAACTACAATGAGTTCAATGTCACCTTTTACAAAAAAGTAATTTATTGACAAAGAACAATGAACTATATCCAGTGACACAAATAGTACCTGTCAGAACAGAATATGAGCCTGAGAATATGAGTTAACTCATATTAAGTTGACTTAAACTAGATATAATTGGGGTGGGAGTTTTGTGTTGTTGATATTTAGGGTTTTTATGATAAACATTTGATGCTGTATCAGGACAGGTGTGTGTCTGTGTGAGAGAGGCTGATAAAAAGGAAGAGAAATGATAAATCTCTCTCCCCAATTTTTGTCAGAATTGTTCATCCTCCCCACAGTGGGTTTTGTTTTTGTATGAACAAACAGTAATCAGAGCAGGAAAACCCAGTGGGGGGGCAGGCTGAGAGGAAGAGAGAGAGGGAGAGTGGGTGGAATCATTACTGGGTGTACTGCTGTTTTCGGAGAGAGAGCGAGTGATGGAGGGAGAGAGAGAATGAGGGAGGGATTACACTGAAAGGATAACTCAAAGCTGATTGAAAGCCATGACGGGACCGCAGCATGTGACTGGCTCATGTAGATATTATGGTGTCATCAAGATCATAGTTTATTTCTCTGTAACACCCCTCAATCAGCAAAGCTACTAAAAAGCATGTGTTCAAATGTATATTTAGCAGCGCCGCACTGCTGGCTTCAGCCTGCGTTTGCACAAAATGTCAAAGTCTCCACGGTAAATATTGGATTTGGCAACAGTGATTTATAAAATTTTTGTTTATTGCCAAATAATTTATTGAGGCTTATTTCTAAAAAGGAAAGGAAAGTCTCATTTTAGTACAACATATACTTGGTGCTCTCTGTTTTGACTACAATTTCACCTGGTCTCACCATGTTGTATCTAACCTGGATAAGGAAAAAACATGTCCATTCACATGTAAGCAAATTGGCAAATTGTCAGTTTTAAAATTTGCTATATGTACATATTAAAAAACAAGATAGCAAGTTGTCAAATTGTTGACCTGTTCTTTTTAACGGCTTGTTAAAATTGTTGTGTGCCAGGTAGTTGGGTGGGACAGTCAGGGCGCTATCAGCCTGCTAGTGCTTGACTTTTGAGGTGCTTATAAAATACTGAATTCATTTTTTCATATCTCTATCCACAGGTTTTTTCATGTTAGATTTGTTCTCGTTCCCTTTTTTTATACATCCACTCTCGATCCTGGTTCAACAATACTGGCAAGCGTTGGCTGCTGTCAGTGGGGTGCACAGTGAATACCATTGTGTGGCTAAAGATACAGTCACACTGGGACTAGTGACTGCATATATTCACTCCATCTCACCTTCATTTCAGCTGAAGTCCTTATGACCGGCAAATTCAAGAACGTACTTTCTGTTCAATTCAATTTCCTGGCAAGCTCCAAAAAAAACATTACAAGTTGTGCCCACAGAAACTCTGATGCACTGGGTTTGAAAATGTACAAGTCATTATTGTACGAGTGTGTCATCGTGTTTTGGTACAGTATAATAGTACTGCTCAGAATCTATTTATCACACACATCACAATCATGACATTTATTTTCAAGACTAAGTGTGCGGCAGTTTAGTGATGCAGCAAGAGTAAGTTGTCAGGCCGGGGAAAATCTAATCTAAATGAGCCACTTAGGTTTAATGAAGTTTTGATTTCATTCGGGACAGAGATGTGTGGATGTCCTTTAATTTAAGATCAGTGTTTCTTATCGTCCCATAGGCATTCGTCTGACAAATGTCAGCAATCATTTTCAGCGGTATGTTCTTTTAAATTGTGTGCGAGAGCACAGCTCAGTATCAAACCTGAATATTTATTTGGCACTTCTGCAAAGTCAATACCCCAGAGTATAAAAGCTGTCAAGTGCTGAAAGCTGGCATTAATTCACTAATCAGATCTCAGATCTCATTTAGCAAAGTTCTTGTACAGTTGTTCTGTGTTTAGACGACATTTAACGAACTCCACATCACAAATTTTAATATTTCTCCCTTGAGACTCACAAATAAACAATATTGGTAAACAATCCTGACTCGATGACACTGCAAATAAGTTCTTTAGGGGGGAAGGAGAGTAATGTTCTCGCCCACACTCCACGGGACGCCCGTTCTGCTGCTCTGAAATAACCTGGGAAAAGGGAGAATGTGACACACCAAAAGAGCACTGCTTATTTATGGTTCTGTATACGTGTGCTTGTGTGATATTTGGGAAGGTCTTGGCAGTATGAGATACTGCAGCTATAAGGTTCTTACTCTTTTGGGAAAGGGGGGAGGGGACGGGGGAGCGGGTGAGATAGGAAGAAAAATATAGAAAGGGAGTCGGGGGGGCAGAGGGAGAGGTTGGTGTGTTTTCAGCTGATCCACTTCCTCCCTGATGTTGGCTCTCATTTGTCTTGGCTGGAAACTGAGTACAAGACTGGAATACTGATGACGGTTACTCTGCACCCCCCCAGCCTCCTCTCTTTCTACCTCTCTCTCATCTTCACCCCCTCCATTTATCCTCTCTACACATACGCTACATTCTGTCTGCTCAACTGATTTCCTGCCTCCTTTCTCTCTCCCCCCTTCTTACCCTCTCTCCCGATGCAGCTGCACTTCACCGACCCAAATTTCCCTTCCACTCCTCTCCTTCCCCCTCCTTCTATCCATCTTTCTATCTGACCTCACTCTACCTCTTCCGCTGCTCAGTCTATCGTTTACCAGCTACATTATCTAGCTCCATTCCTCCTCCCTCTTGCCTTTTTTTGCCCCCACCAATTCCCCATCTCGCCTCCAGCATCCCCACTGCATCCTGCTTGTCTTTCTTTCATTTGGCATCAGCCTCCTGTCCTCCTTGTTTGGTCTGCCTCCCATCACCTTTCTCTTTCTTTTTCTGTCTGTCTTTTTCGGCCCTGTGTGAATTAGTTCCTGGTCTATGTGGGTCACAGGGTTGATGAGACTTGAAATCAGAGGTTTGTATATGTGTGCGTATCTGTGACAGACGGCGAGAGAGAGAGTAGTCGAGGGAAATGGAAAGGAGCGTTACAGGGGCAGGAAATACAGTTTAGATTCTGTGCTGGTGGTGTCCAGTCGGGTATCATGACATTTGTGAAACCTTATCTGTAACAGTGATAACATTTATAGGACTCTAGATATCATGCCTTAACTATTTTTATATTTTTCTCACCATGACTTATGCAAATAATCAAAACAATCGTTCCCAAAACAGAAAGATCTTTCTCAATACCCCAAAGGTTAAATATATATTTATATATTTTTATATAACTTTGGGATCTTGATTAAGATCCCAATGATTCTTTTCAACTTTGGGATTAGATTCTAAAGACAACTCTATTACATTTTGGACTACAAATTCAGTGTTATAATTATTTAACCAATTTAATGCACAGTTTTAGTTTTGTTTAAACTATTGTGATAAATGTAAACTTCATTACTGAGTGTTTCAACAAAATCCCATTTTCTTTGACATTGAAAGTAAATGTGTATTAAGATAATTTACTTAAGAAAAAGTAAAACAGAGCAATGCAAAAGGACTCTATTACATGTCTTAATTAAAGTAGAAAAACGGGTACAAACAGGAAAACATTTACTTATGTGAGGTATTAGAGTTGACTGGCTCATATTTAGATTGGCACTTGGAGGAACCCAGTTAAAGAAAAAATAACACTCTTATTTATTTATTGTGGAAAAAAATGCATCTAAAATAGTTTAGGGTGTGGCAACAATATGTGAAAAGAGTATAAACAACTCTTTTTAGAACTCTTTATGCTCACAAGGTTGGAAAGGCTTAAACCAAGTCATGTAACATCATTGTTATCCTTCCCACAAGTGGTCGACCTGCAAAAATCAATGTTCATGAGTCCACTAGGAAAACAGTGACTGTTCACTATCACAAGCTGCCTTTGGACTACGACAGTTTGCAATCAGACAGGCTAAGAAGTCAGACTAGTTACTGAATGCACAGGTTCACATATTTTTGCAGCACACTAAAGATCAGATCATTTTCCTCAATAGATGATTGAACTCTTATGCATTTTTGCCTGATTTGTCTAATTCGATTCCCTTTAGCTTAGGACAATACTAGACTAACAACTTTCAAGCACTACTGTATGTTTGCATGCCAAACACTTTAATTGTTATCACCATGCATTTAGTCCACACAGTGAGGTGTGCTCACTGATAAAAACACATCTTAAAGATGACAAGGGCTCATGTTGTGAAGTGATATGAGAATATAACACATAATGTTCTTTAAATAGAGACCAAGTATAATGTTGCTGATAATTAATACTTCACTCTGGAACTGTTTGAATATTAAAAAATTGGTACAAACTCAACCTCTACGTCTTTATGTAAATTATACACAGAGGTTAATTATTATTCGTACTGTAGATGCCTTTTGGTATTATTGCAGTCATCACCGTGTGAACGCTAATGGTTTTATATGTTATATATGTGTATGTGTTCGAAAGCTTTATATTTTAAATCACACAGCTGTGAAGTTTATAGTAAATAAAAACAGATGTTAAGTGTGTGAGGCAGATACTGGATTTATCTGTGTTATTTCATATTTAGGACAATGGAAAGTGAAATACATTTCATCCTCAGTGTCACCTGAATTGCCTTCTTTCCACAGTAGGTACTCCCCTGGTGAGAGGATTTTTCGATCTCTTTCTTTCTTTCTTTCTTAGTCTCTTCCTTTTCTCTCTCTCTCACAGACACCCTGCTCAATAAAAAATGACGTGATTTATGAAAAGTGTCATCAGTGTTAGCTCAGAGGTACAGAGGAGCAGAGCATCTCATCCCACATCGAGTGACTTCCATTTATCTCCTGATGTCCAGGCTACTGTGGTGTCACACCATAAAAGTGGCATTGTTTGTTGTTCCTTTTTTCCTCCTCCTTTTCATTTCATATTTGTGGCGTAAATTGATTTATTGGTTCTTTGATAGACTCATTTATTGATTGGTCATGAGAAGGGTTCTACTGCATCTCAGTAGACAATAAATAAATAAATAAAAGTTTAATAAATAAAACTTTCAACATCACATCAAATCTCCGAGTTAAGGTTTTGCTTTACCTTGGCTGATCTGTCGTAGATCTGATGAGTTTTGTCAGCGAGACTATCTTTTTGCCTCCGCCTGAGTGTTCTTCCCTTCTCATTTCTCTGCAGCAGCGCGAGGCAAAGAGCAGCCATAAGGTTGTCTCTCTCAGAGCTCATTTTTACAAGCTCTGAATTTAATGAGCATCTGTAGCGAAGCAGTCGATGGTTTGCTGATGAGCAAGAAGTCGTTTGTTTTGATCATTCGCTATCTGGAACACTTCAAAGTTGGAAGTCTTGATAGATTTTCGATGGAATGAAGTGGCAGGAGAACTCCACGGTAGTGATGAACAAGGACACTTTCCTGAAATGTCAAATCAAAGTTGTGGTGACAAAAAGTAAAACTCTAATTTAGCATTATTGAAGTAAAACAGAAGAAAAATGTCATAAAGGCAAAAGGGGCAGTAGTGAACTGGCTATCTGTGTGATCTGAAAACAGTTCCAGTCTACCCGTGGACTACACTGCATTCAACCAATAAAGTGCCCAGTTTTTCGTTGTAAAAATTAAACTTTTATCTTCCTCTAATTTTCTGTTTGTTCTGAACTATGATCAAAACACTGCTGTTAAGTTTAAGTTGAAAAGCTGAATGTTTTCTGTGCACTTAATTAGTCCAATATAAAAAACTGAACAGAGAAATTGATGTATTGAGTATTTTTGGTGGGTAAAGACAACAAAATGTTATTTTGTTTGTGCTTGTGTTTGCAAGTTAATCTGGGCAAATTAATTATCAGAGGAGTCTCAATGATTCCACTGAGGAGAAGTAATGAAAGGCTAAAATAGAAAAGTGGTCAGATTCTATCTAGGTGCACATTTTGTTGTCAATTAAAGTTATTTTTAAAAGAAAAGTAAGTGAAACATTAATGTTTGGTTTAGCTAAGTGTTTATTTTCAGTTCAAGGGGAGTCTCTGATTTAATTAAGTTAAAACAACATTTCATCCCTGACAACAGATTGAAATATGTACTTCCAATTTATAACTTCCTGTTAGCGGCGTGTTGTCTGTGCATCTCGATAGATGTTACGTGATTAAGTGACATTTAAAGATGCAAACTGTGGCATCTCAGTGGCATCTAATGACGCTCAAAGTTGCATTTAAAAAAATCTCAACAGTGACGTCTCTTTCTGAATTTAGCAACACAGCTAATCACAATAATCACCAGACTGTGTTGTGAACACTTTCTTATTTCTGCACAGAGAAAGGGACATAGTGTGCAGATGTTGTTTTGAGTGAACAGCCCCTTTAACAAATGATGTTGGCCTGAACATAATGTAACTGGCAAGCCCTGCGTCTTTATAAATAACAATCCTCTGTAGCGTCATTCATCTACAACCACTTGTCCATGCTCTTTGAAATCTGTCGGTTTCTCTCTCCTCCACGCACTCACACACTTCCTCCCCTCTCTCCCGTCAGCCTCTGTCTCTGTAATTCACATTATTTTAATTCATCTTTCATCTTTGCTGTTTTATTCCAACTTAATCTATTATTCACAGCTGGTTTTAAAAATGTAACAGAGCGAAGGTCACTGATCCGTGCTTGCTCCTCACTGGCTCATACAAGACACTACACACTACATACTACACACACACACTCGTCATAGTTACACAAACACTAACAAACAAATGTGCAAACACACGTATCTATAAAAAGAAATTAGTGAGGGACACAAAGGCAGAGACGGAACATGATAGGATTCCAGGAATTTAAAGACCTGAGACCAAAACAAACCTGGAAACCCAGAAAAACTGAAGAATTAGGTTCTTTACCATACTCCAACTCCAATATCAAGAATGTGATGCAAAGAAAATTCAATATTTACAGTATGTCACAATCAAGCAGGAAAATACATTAGCTTTTTCATTTTTTTAAATCCCCTATCCATACTTGCTTTCATTGTATTTTTTAATGATTTGGTTTGTTTTTCTACATTGTAGCTATGAAGAGACCATTAGCATTAGCATTTTACCGTCAACCTTTTCCAAAAACCTCAAACAACATTTAAACAAATTGACACATGTATACAGTATATAACCCCAAAGGTTAAGCGTATACTGTCCTGCTTAAACTTTAGTCTTCTCTGAATTACATAATAGGACCCTGCTTTTATTTTTTTTTCAACAGTGATTGTTTTTTTTCTAATTACTTTAATAATTTAAGTAAGCAAACCAAATATGCATTTCAGAGACAGCAAAGGATCAAGAGGATAAAAATCTTAGACAGAAAGACAGAAGGAAAGACATTTTCAAGCAAAGACAGGACGAAAATGAGAATAAGAAAGAGGGCAGGATGGGAAGAGGATTGGACAGATGCTGCACACTGAGCCAGCAGATGGTGAAGTTGGAAGGAAAAAGGGAAACAGGGGAGAGAAATAAACAAAGAGGCAAAGGGAGAGAGTCGTCGACATAGAGTAAGAGACGAGGACGAGAAGTAATGGGAGAGAAAGCAAGCAGAGGGCGAGATAAAAGTTGTTTTAAGAATCCACAGAAGCTGAGGAGGACTAAAGAGAAGTGCTGGAGAAAACACATGAAAACACACACTCACATGTACTCCTACACGTAAAGTAGCAGATTAAATGGGATCACCAGGATGAACAACTTAAAGAAGTGGGTGACACGCCTGAAAGATGTACGCAGAATGAAGTGTACAGAAACAATCACCTCTCTGATCTATGCATAGAAGCACTGAATTCTAATTGCCTCCTTTATACACCAATTAAATGACAGTATCTGTCACCATGACAGCTCATTAGCAAATCAGCATCCAGCTTTGAGGCAGTGTGTTTTCAGGTGTATGTGTGAGGGCGTGTTTGTGTGTTTTCCCGTGACTGCACGCAGCAGTATCGCCTCATAACTTTGCCCAGTGTGCAAAAGCCGATCGCTGACCCGAACGAGTTTACAGCTGTGTGTCTGGGAGAGCTGCTATTAGCAGGAAATGGAAAATGTTTGTTTGTATGTTTGTTTGTTTTCTGCTCTTGTTGTTGTTGTGACTGTGCATGCAGATAGACAAGAGAAATGTGAGCTCTGAATCATAGCGTTTTGTATCTGCGGCCGCTTCTGAATCCATTTTCATTTGTTTGGAGGAGAGATTAGCTCCATGCCTGGCAAAACATCGTGGGGCGACGCAGGGAAGCGGGTTTGACATCCTGCCAGACAGGGAAAGACTCAGCAGAGCATGCTGGGAGTAATGACTAAGAACAATGGCATTTTGCCTCATAACCAAGGGAGTTCAATTATGATCTGTGTTGCCTCAACTCTCACTGTACTTTATATTAAAGTCCAACTGAAATTAAATTGCATTGTTTTTTTTTTCTATTGAAGCTTATAGACATCCTTTGTAAATTATACTAGACAAAATCTTTACCCAAATGAAAGAAATTAATATTTTATATTTTCTGGTTCATGATTGCGCCTTGGGTCTATGGATATACCAGATTGAAATTCATGGCATATACCCAATCATGAAGCAGTCATTATTACTTTTCTGTCACTGACACACACTGACTAAAGGCCCCAACACAAATAGAGCCACAAACCTTTCACTGCAGCCCACTTTATACTTTATAGCTAATGTGATTAATTTATAGGCATGGAAACATTTATTGTCCTGCACCACAGCTCAATGAAAGAGCTGAGGAAATGACACTGTCTAATTCATTGTACAGCTTAGAGTCAGCTTTTCAATTTCCAACAACTTTTATTACACAGGAACAGTCGTATTCATTGTATTTTTAGCATTTGCATCTTTTTATGAAGATTTTCTTCAACGTTAAAACATGAGAGGCTTCCAGGTCATTTCACAGTAACAATACTAAAATCATTTCAATAAAAAAAGAAAAAGAAACAATACCCGTCAACCTCAGCCACGACTGCTATAGAGAAGAAACAGTTTGGATTATATCCAGAAAGATTTGTTGCTGCAAGTGGAAATAAAGAGTGCAGCTTGAATTTTAGCTTCAGTTTACTGTTAGCTGTACAAGCAGCAGAATTTTAATGTCAACAGCTGGTGATTATACTGTACACCGTGAACAGCTTTAGGTCCATACAAGCCTTGAAATTCTCCAACTGTCACTTGCAAAGGAAAACGAAATTTGGTCTGTATTATATTGTATGTCCACGTCTGTGCTCGCTCAGCTGCCCACTCAGAGGCTCGAAGACTAAAAGAAGCACTTGTGACACGTCTTAAACTTATCTTTTCTTTCTTTGAGTGTAAAAGTCCGACCTTGTTTTTACATTTTCAGCACTGACAGAGAATCAGCGTATACCTGTGTCTGCAGAGTGGAAAGGGAAGTGTCATCAACTCTAAGTGCTACCTCATAGTCTGCACAAAAAATTCCTAAACTAGCTCTTTCCCCTGTAAGCAGCCCACTTGTTCCTCACTTCGTTTGGCCTGGCTGCCTGCTTGATTGTTTTCATCACACTCCACACCTCCTTCAGACTGTTTTGGCTGCACATTATTCTCTGTCCTCTCCTGGTAGGTGTTCTTCTCATCCTCCATTCTCCTCTTTAACTCCCTCTGGACAGAATTAACTTCCTTCCTGTCCTGAAGCCACAAGAGCGCTCTTCTGCCTATTTAGAAAGCGCATTTGATGGCTTTTGTCATCCAGAATTTGTCCTTTGGAAAACAGTTTCTTTTATCGAAATCTTAAGTGTCCACACAGGCACTGAAGTAATCCGTAATGCCATTGGAGAGTGCTTTGATGTCCCACAGAGCAGGTTTGAGTGTGTGCATTTATTAACAGTGCTGTAGATCAGCACATACTGTACCCCTGAGACCAAACAATCACAGCCCGACTTGACTGCAAAGAAGGATCATGAACAGCTTCTCCCCCCAAAAAAAAAAAAACCCACAAAAACACCCATATTTCACATATTGTCTAGTGTCTCTTCCAACACTTCCAAAAAGTGTGTGACGTTAAAGTCCACCACAGCATCTCCCCTACCTGCTGCTGTTTGTTTATCAGCTGATAAAGATTCATCATCATGTCCGCCACCTGAAACGGCACATTCATACAGCGTGGAGCCAAAAATCTTTCACTTTGTTATCACTCTCCACAGCAACAAGGAAGTGTGTAATATAAAGAAAGAGAGGATGCAGTTCCTTGTCTTTTGAAACTGTGCACACATTTTTTAAGTTATTCGATGTGGCTGAATTAACAGCATTTCTGTCTTGTATTTCATGATGTGTAAAGGGTATGAAAGATCAAGGAAGGAGAGGAATGAAATAATGAAAACTGAATTTGGTTGAGGCCAAGCAAACATTGAAGCATGCATTACGGCGCGACCCACAGTTTTTGTGGATAAAGAAGGTTAATTCACCAACTCAACAATATCTTGCATCACACCATTGAATAGAAATACAAGCATTCACCTTCTTAAAATTCCCTCATTCTAATGTGCTTACAAATGGAGTTTGCCCTTGTTAAGATCACTAACAGCAGATCACATTAAAACAACATCTAAATGAAACGTATATCACATGGTAAACATGTTGCTTTAAGCAGTCAGGAGAGCTGACATTCACAAGAGTCAGACCAAGGCTGCTATGACCAGCTCACTGCGCCCTGAGCTTGCCCGCGGCCAACCTGATTTTTTATTTTTTTTTTTCACCACAAATCAGATATCCCCCACTGCAGACCTCCCACTGATGCAGACCAGCTGAGTCTGACTCACCCTCCTGCTCCTGGGCTCACTGGTCACTGTGTTTCTAGCCTTTACAGACACTAGTCTGTGAGGATAGCAATAAACACCCAGCTTCTCTCTCTCTGCTGTCCCCTCTGTTCGCAGTCAAGGGGATTCGGAGGAGTGAACCGCACTACTGATGCATAAGGAATCGCTGAAGTTCGCTCTCTGTGTGTCTGTGACAGTTCAGTAGTAGTTGCTATGTTTAGCTAATTTGCCAGCAGTAATGCATCAGAGCCTCAGTTTTTAGTTATTCTTTGTTTGTCAGCAAGCTTCTCATCCATCTCTCTCTCCTGTGTTTTCCCTCTTTGAGTCTGTTTTTCTTTGCTTTTCTAATGCAGCTACCAGACCTCCTCTGTTTCCTCTTCCGCTTCATGCTGCTTCACCTGACTGATCTTCATCTGGGTTGTTTTCAGTGAGATCTTAATGTCAAATGACGTAGATAATCGCCAAGTGGACTGAAGCCAGAAATGATTTCAGAGAGAAGCTTTCCTTTGTCTAACGGTGTGTGTGTGTGTGCGTAATGTTTGTCTTCATTGCCTGCAGTGATTAAAGAACATTTGTGATATTTGTGGTGAAAAACCGACCTCTGGAGTAGAGATCAGAGCTTGCGAGCTCAGGGATGTTGACTAGATGTGTCACTGTTTATTCTGTCCAGCAGGCTCAGAGGACTGCATGGACGCACACAAAGACACGTCAATATCGCCACAGTATCATTCAGCTGTCAGTAGCACTTAACAGCTATTCATCTGGAACAGTTTGCTGTTCCGTCTTTTAGCTCAGGCCTCCTCTCATTTCCCAGCATCTCTCTTTGGTCTCTCTCCCTGTTGGTTCTGTCCATCTTTACAACCTCGGGCCCAAACAGCTCTCTTGTTAATAAAAAAAAGAAAGAAGCGTAGCTGCAGTTTGCGGATGTGTGTGTGTGTGTGTGTGTGTGTCGCGCAGTAGCAGCCTTGTTTATTTCCATAAGTTTTTTTCCTGTTTTCTTTCCTTTTGATCGTCCAAGTAAAAGTAGATTTAATAGATTAAGTTCCAAATAGAGATGCAAGTGACAGAGATGATTTCACTTAACATCTGGCTCCTCTGGGACTTCCAGTAACTCTCTAAAGACTTGATTTGACTCAAGACTCGAAATCAAAAATATTCAAGTCTCAAGTTAGTTTTTTCATCTGGTTAAATTACAGAAAACAGATGAAACATATATTCATTAGATCTGTTTTTTGAAGGGACAGGTGCTCAGATCAAGTAAAAAACCTCTTGCCATACTATTGCTTCACTACTGTTTAGTCTGTTCTGCACTGACAACAGGTCATGTCAGGGAAAAGATTGCTGAATCAAATATAGCTGTTGCTCTGATGACGACATCTTCTTCCTAAATTATACCATCAAGATGATTGGATGCAGCAAAAGGCACCTTGCAAAAAGCAACACGACCAGACGAGTCAGATGAGTGCATGCATAATATAACTATTCAGTTAATTTGCATTACATTATCATTCAAAATGTAGATAATCAGATTTAGCTCACATAATTAAGATTTTTAAATCTAGTTTATAATGTACCAAAGACACTTGGCATTTTGAAATATGCTCCAGGGCAAGCAAACAACACTTGATCATGAGGACTAGGTTTAATAGACTTGAAGGAGTGGACAAAAATTGACTGTTCACTAAATCCTTCAGCTGAACAGTGATTATCAAAGCACACTGTAGCTTAGCAGCCAAGGTGCAGCAGGTCTGCACAGCTTTGTATCTCTCCACACGATGAACAGTCTGCATGTTCACCTTTCCAAGTTCAAAAATACGACAAAAACCCAGTTCAGGACTATAACTTCCACTATGAGACTGAGTACCAGTATAACATGTGATAATAGGCTGCAGGAGGTCGTTCATACTGTGGTGGAAGTAGGAGGTGAACAAAACTAATAACAACACTTCACAGTAACCGTAGCTGTCAGTGCATCCAAATGATTGAAGCTTATTTTACATCCCTTCAGCTCTACACACACACACACACACACACACAAACACAGAGGAGTCTACTTGACATTTAAAGATGAGCAGTCATGTGACAGAGAGGACAGAGGTCGTACACTCTTTCCATATGAGATTGTGTTTTCCCTGCGAGGCCGAGCCACGGATTAGTCTTGGAAATTGGAGCTCTTTCTCGCCGTCACCCTCTGTCTGTCCATCATTGACTTGCCAACTGTCAGATGTTGCTGTCATCCTCAGTCGTCCCTTCATCTGTCTCTCTAATGGGAATCCCCCTCTGTTTTCTCTTCACTCAGCCCTTGTTTCAACACTCCCTCACTTTTCTCCTCTGTGTCCAATGTCTCTCCTCCCCCTCTGACACAGATAAAGCTTCGAGGTGTCCTATTAATTGTGTTATATAAATCTAATTCTCTTTAGCACAGTAACCATCAGAAAATGCTGAGTTCAAACCTCTTTTCCACTGCTGGGTTTTCTCTTTGTGTAGCCTAGCTGCCCCTGTTTCAGACTTTTAATGTGGCTGTGACTGTCAGACTGTGCTGATTTTCAGATATCGCTCACCTTTGTCATTCTAACCACCCTCTGTCTCTACCCACCCCATCTTTTCCCTTTCCCCCCATTTCGATCTTTTTGACAGTGATGTGAAAAGTGAGCCCAGACTGAAGGCTCAGCTGGTTCGGAGAGGTCCTCCATCTGAAAAGGTAAAAAGTTTTCCTCTATCCGCTTTGCCTCTGTTTTCCATTCCGCTCTGTCTCTGCTTCTGAACGCCAAACTTCTCTGCTAGACGTGTAGATGTCAGCAGAATATAAAACACCGCTTTAAATCCAGACAGAAAATGGCATGCAGCAAATATTAAAAAACAAGCTTTACATCTCGAGCATGCTTACAAGGTTTGCATGCACCTGTACAAATACATACTCACGACCGCACACACACACACACTTATGCACCAGAGTGAAGAGGATGTTCATCACCTTTAATTTTCTTTAAGAAAATCTTGTATTACACACAAATACAAATGTAGATTTGTGACTGTGTGTGTGTGAGTGTGTGTTAAGAGACAGGAAAATATTCTTTTTCGTTATAAGAAACTGAAGTGAGGCAGGTTTAAAGGATACGTCTACACAAGGACAGCAGCATTTTAAACAGAAAAACAGAGATGATTAGTGTTTGCTCTGCTTGGAGCTGTGTACCTCATGACAACATGTTTTCTTTAATGACCCAAAAGTGGGACTGTAATACACATATTCTATAGCATCTTACATATGAAGGTCAGTTTTTCACCAATCTTTGTCTTAAATGAGCATCAAAACGATGATTATGTGTTGTTGCTACTGTAACCTGTGACAGAGGGACATCCACAGTGTTCCAGCGGGTTGGCAGCTCTGTTATTGTGTAATTCTCTCAAATTAATGTTGTCGAGTTGCACAGTTATACATATTCACCTTCACACCTGGATGCTGCCCAGAACAACCACAGTCTGATCTGCTGGCCACTGAGCAGTGTGGAGCAGCTGTTAAGGCAGGTTAAAGGTCCTGCTCAAGGGCAGCTCCACAGTGTTAATGCTGCGTTGTCAGTTTCCCACCCAGAATTAGTCTGCCAGTCTGCCAGGGACAGAGACTGAGACTTCACAGCCTTTTACCATGAGTTTAGTTGATATATAATCTAGTGGGTTGTGATTTTCTACATTTACACAAGTAACACTTGGTGGATACTTTATACTGATTACTTTTTGGTAAACATTCAAGGATTTATCTTGCTGAATGTTATTCCTGGCACTGAGTAGAATGCTTTGAAACAGCTTTAATATTTCATGCTCTGAATTAAAATGAAATATATGTGCTGATGAACCACAACATAAAAACCACCGGCCTTAGATTGCATAAGTTCTGCCAATGTTCTGCCAACACAACTTGATCTGCCAACACATAAAGTCCATTTCTGAAGTAGACTTCCGAAGGCGTCCTCTGGTATCCGCCACCAAGATATCAGCAGTTTATCTTTTTAGTGCTGTAAGTTGCGAGGTGAGGCCTCCATGGATTGGACTTTTCCAGCCCATCATACAGATGTGATTGGACTGTGATTTGGGGAATTTGGAGCCCATATTATGTGAAAGAAAATGTGTTTTATCAGACCAAGTCACCTTCTTACCCGGCACTGGACAGCGGTGTGCAGCAGTCAGCATGGGCACTCTGACCGATCTGCAGCTATGCAACCTCACACACAGCAGGGTGTGATGAACTGTGTGTTCTGCCACTTGTTGATCAGCCAGCATTACATTTTTCAACAATTTGCACCACACTAGCTCTTCTGTGAGACTGGACCAGACAGGCTTCGTCCATGACCCCACAGCTTGCCCAATTTTTTCTGCTTCCAACACATCGGCTAGAAGAACTGTCACTTAATGGCTAAGATAGTTAGGTTAGATTGTGTGAAAACACACACACACACACACACCACAAATTTACCAAGTGAAAAAAGTTAAGTAATTGAATTTATTGAAAAGATAAAAAATCATATTCCTGAAACCAGCCAGACTCCGAGGTCTGTCACAGTTGAACACAAATAAAAACAGGATTAACAGTAGGAGATTCTTCAGTTTTTGTTATGATGATATCTTCCCTGCCTGCCCTGATCAATAATCCTTTCAGCTACACCGTGGACTTTAAATTGCAGTCACGGTTGCACCATCGTCAGACCTGGAATTATCACAGAGACATCAACAGCATTCACATGCAGCTGGAAAATCATGGTCTAAATTACTAAAGCGAGGGAAAAGATGAAGATTGAGAGAAAATCACCATTGTCATTATCAGTTTCATCACTTACATTGTCACCGTGACCTTCGTCATTCATCATTTTAATCATAATCATCATCATTTCCACCTCCACAACAGTGTGCGCCATTGTTTCTTTAGCTGTTTCTCTGTTATTCCCGTCTGCCCTCTGACGAAAAGCATCTCTGATGCTCTGGAGTCACATGTGGCCCCCTGCCCTCATCTGTCAGCATTTACACACCAAATGATGTTTGACCAGGATTCAAGGCTTTTCTGTTCCCATACCTAATGCATGTGAACGACTTTTTTGTCTATGCCTGTCTGTGAATGTGTGCAGTTGTGTGAGGGGGATGTTTGTGTAACAGTGTGTGTAATGAGGTGATTTTTATTCGTCCTCCCTGTCCTCTTGCCCTGTCAAGACCACAGATTCAATTTGTGTTTTGAGACAGAAATAGAGAGATAGTGTGTGTGCTCGTGTGTGTGTTTGTATGGCTATCATTGTGAGGAACAGTACGAATTTTTAACCATGGGAGTGAGGACATTTTAGCCAGTCCTCACAATGAGAAGAGTTTAAAGAGCAATTTCGGGGTTAGAGATAAAGAGATAAGGTTTAGGTTGAGGCAGTTATTTGTGATGGTTAGTAGGGCAGTACATGTGATTCAGAGAAATGTGTGTGTGTGTGTGTGTGTGTGTGTGTGTGTGTGTGAGTGTGTGTGTGAGTATAAGCAAGAGAGAGAGAGAATTCCTGCCAAAAGATCCTCATCTTTGAACCTACAATCAGAGATGAATGCTATTTTTGCCAAGCTATGTGTTTACCTGTGTGTGTGTGTGCACGTGTGGGGAAGGAGATGGAGAACTCGCACTAGCTTGTGTACGTGTGTGTGTGTGTGTGTGTGTGATAAAGACAAGAAACGAGATTGGAGAGAAGACGGGGGCATTAGAGAGGACGACGGGTGGCTGGGTGTGGACGGACGAGTGATTTGGGGGAAAGTGGAAATTCAGATAACAGCAGAGCAGATACATCTGACAGAAGAGACAAGTGATGCTCAGTGCGTCTTGTAGGGTCCAGATGAATAAATGATACATACAAACACAAAGCATGTGCCATTTACCACTCACAAACTGATACTTGTTGAAAAGAAAGTCGTGCTCGCGTGTGCACCACCACACATACTCGGAGACTGTTAGCTCTCATGGAATTTGGGCAAGATGTTATTTGCTCTTTTTACTCTAAGTATTTTGCTCTAAGTGCCATATGAGTCAATTTCAGTTTACAAATCACTTACAGGAAGTATAAGTAAAGACTAAGACTGCTTATTTTCTATTTGTTCACTATTTTCAACAATTATTTTTTTATTATTATTTAAAAAAAATCTTATAAGGATTTGTTTGTCACATTTACATTAAGTAAAAAACACACAAAAGCTTCGACGCTGAGTCATTTTAATGGTTTGATGACACAGGCGATGGTCGATTGAGGCTGGTAAAGATACAAAAACAGTTCTCGGACTGGTTATTCAAAGTATTTCCCTGCAGTGGTCAAAATCTCCAGTGTCCTTTTAATGTCTTTTCACAAGAGTTCCATGCAGAGTAACTAGCCTGCAGAACTAAATAGTTTTACACACCGCGCAATAAAACGCACATCAGATCATAAATTATACCTGCTCCTGCATGATCAATCATGGGCCTGTTATGACTCACGGTATGTAATGGTGCGGAATGATACAATGGCTGCAGAGCTGTTAGTGGATGCTGACTATGTAAGATTAAAGACAGAGCAAGTCTTATTTTCTGGCCTGTGGCCATGAGTTTATGCTCCGAGCAGGGTTAATAGAGGTGTGTCATGTTCGTTTCTGGTGGGGTTTGGTTGATCTATGTTTTTTTTTAGCTCATAAATGAACAAAAACACACACAGAAGGAAAAATACTATTAATGGCAAAATGATCCCTTGGGCAATGACAGGGGAATAGAAAAGTTAGTTTTTGGTTCCTTTTAGGTTTTTATTTTAGTTTCATTAGTGGTTCATCTCTTTTTAGTCATTTTGTGTCTTTTAACTAAGCTAAGAATTATGATCATGGGTGGCCTGACATACTTCCTGGGCCCAGAGGCCAGAAGACTCCTGTCTTAGATGGACTCTAGTACTGTTGTCTCCATATTATCCTCCTCACATTCTGCATAGTATATGAAACCCAACACTTTCTGGGTGTATGGGGATGTGAATTCCAAGTTAAAAACAGGTCTAACCCCCCAAAAAAGTGTTTTTCCTGCGAGTACATCTACAAATGCAATGTTTTTTAGGACCCAAAGGAAAATACTGTGAGTATGTTTAGTTTTTCTAGTGTGAACTCCTCCTCCATGGACTTTCTTATGGTCTGTCCCTTATTCTGACAGATGGCACATAATCCAAGATGGAGAGCGGGCATTTTCCTCTAATATAACTCACAAAGTTGGAATGGGTTCACACAGCCTAATTAATACAACTGAAGTCGTCCAATATCTCTTAGGTTGGTTGTAGGCTCCAATAAACATCCAAATTAGACGAGTTGGAGCAGCAAGCAGAGCAGATCCATCTTGGTTTATTGTTAAAGCACAGGAACCGACGCATTTCAGCAGTCTGCCATCATCAGCTCTGCACTCTAATTATCCATGTATCTATCTGAGTGAACAGGTGCTACGTGTGGCATTTATAAACATCAATATATTTTTGTCTAATAAATTACAGTATCTCAGTATAATTACAAACAAGACCATAGTTAAGATGGTAAATATCTATTTTCCTTGTTTGTGTGAATATTTCTCATAAATATTGTTTTTTATATATTATTTTTGTTGTTTTCTTGCCTCTCCCTGTGTTTTTCTCTACACCATTTTGTTGTCCCTTTGGATTTTTCTGCAGAAGATAAAGATGTTTTGGAATTTATTTCCTCTTAACCTTTTCAATTCTTCCAGCATCTACAATAAATCTTTCTATCTGTTCTGCACAAAGTCATTAATTGTCCTGAAAGTCTCTATTTTCTTTCAAAACAAGTAATGAAATGTGTCTTTGTAGTGATTTAACTTCAGCTGATCCTTGAGCTAATTCATTGCCATAATGATGAAGAATATGAAGAATTGAATTATTATTGGCTTCACAATCTGGACATAAAATTTGCCTTTCAGTTAAATAAAATCTAACTTCAGATGCTTTTATTGATTTAAAAAAAAAGTTCATTGGCTCAGTAACAAAAATGAGTCCAAAAATACAGTACACCACCCAATGGGCAACGGCGTTTGATGAAAAATGAGTGAAATCTTCACAACAACAAAAGCTAATTTAAGTCACTTATTTGTAGAAAAGTACAAGTGTGTTGTCAGTGTCACTGAAACAAATATCCCCCTGTCTTTCAAAACTTGCAGCACATATAATCAGTGAAATGCAGCAGAAATAAAAAGGCAAAGCGCAGAATGGTAAAGGAAGCACATGATAAGATGGACACAGTCTCACAAAGACACTTACTGGACTGTAAACCTCAAGCACTTGATAGTCACAGTATACTGTATTAATTTATTTTAACATGAATTACTTAAGTACAGTCTAATTTTTATTTGAAATCACAGTTACTTGCGGCTGTATGTTCAATTTTCCAGCAACTTTTGTGCCTGTTTTCTCAATCAGGACTCAGGCTCAGGTATTGTCCCCTCATTTGAAACTTTACTAACTTTGTTATTTTGTTTTATGACTTTGCTCTTTTGTTCAGGTTCAGCAGACAAAAATGATTTGCTAGAATGGATTTGTTTCCACCTTTTCACCTGTTTTGTGCTGCGAACAGTCCTGCAGACATCCCACAAAATCCAAGGAGCACTTCAGGTCACGTTGTGAATACATTAGTAATGTCTGAAAAGTATGGTGGTTATGATGTGTTCATTTTAAAATAGAAAGCTTGGCAAAAGCAGCAGTAAATACATGTGAAGAAAACTGTCCCAAGAAGAACCCATCACTATCCGTGCGCTTCCTTTGTCTCAGCAGCGTGGCAGTGACAGGTGGAAAAAGAGAACGACAGAGCAAAAGACAGACTGACTGAATTTGATGCTGAGCCAACTGACAAAGAAAGAAGAAGATCAAAATCAGTCACAAAATATCTGGTAGTTTTAACAGGCCTACGCATCCGCAGCACATATGCGTAGATGCCTCCGAGATGTGACAGACGATTGCCTTGCGACACCATACACCAGGAAAACAAACTGAAAACAAACAAAACGAATCACAAAGTACGAGCAGGTGCATTTGGTATGCAGAGGAACTACCAGGAACAAGAGAGAGGGACAGAGCATAACAGATGGAGGTGCATGTGTGAGTGTGTCTGAATGTGTGGGGTGGGGTCAGATTGAATAACCTGAATCAAAAGTGCTACTGAGGAAGGAAGAAAAAAACAATGAACTAATAATATAAACTCTGTTATAAACAGAGCTGCAGCTATTTTGAGCTGAGGGTTTACCTTTCGTTCACAGCCACACACACATGTCATCCACGAAACACACGCTTTAAACTGTTACGGTTTATTTTTGTATAAAAATTAATTCGATTTCAAAGTGCATACATGCTCTGGGGCAACAAAGATTAGCCTCAAATAGCAGATTATCTGTTGGAAATTAGCATCTTTGCCTGTATGTGTTTACAAAAAAAAGTCTATTTGCGTGTATTGTCCTAAAGCACCTAATTTAAATTCTTCAAATGTAAAATTTGCAAGGTGAGACTCACACTTACATAAACAGACAGATGTCTCTTGGGATTATGCAAAGTGGTCGAAACCTTGCTGTAAATCTGCAGCCTAGTCAGATCTTTTCTACCCAGCACCTAAAACCGTATTAAAGCTCCCACAGTACATTATTTTGGTGAGGAAAAGTGACTAATAGAATAATCCCTCGTTGTCGATTTAGAACCTGTCTCTGAGCTCGTCACAAATCGAAAACAATGCTTGACTGAGGCAGAAGAACCCAAAACATGAGCTGTGAAGATGTTTTTGTGGTACGGGAGGTAGAGCTTATTTCCAGCATCAACTAAGTCCCACGATGGCAGTCATAAATGTGCGGCACTTCATTTGAAATAGATTTGTAAAAGTGCCCAACCATATTTCACGACATGAATATTTATCTGGGAAAGCTCCACTCATTAGTCAGTAAGTAACTTCTGTGATGCAGGCAAATACTCCAGATTTTATAAGGCTTTTCAGTATGCTGCCCATTTGAACAACTGTGTTCACATCTTGTTTAATGATTCCGTGCTCAAGAGAGCAACAAGTGTGAATACAGAAGGAGACGTTCCTGTTCAAGCCAAACTTTGAAGGAATTTTTGAAGGAAATAGTGAGTAACTATCAACATAACATTATACAGAATTAAGCATTAAAGTAACCTGAAACTTTTACCAGGTAGAATGTATGCTAACAAGGTGATAATGTCAAGTCATGGCTTCTTTCGGAGCTTGTTTGCGCTGCTGCTGACTGGCTAAAAGCAAAACCATTAAACCCTCTAAACAGACTGATGTGTTAAACATCTGCACTTTTCCTTACCCAAATATCATCAGCAAAATATACTTATTAAGAAGTAAAATTACTCATTATGCTCCACAATGGTTACTATTAGCGGTTACATGCAAAATACACTGCCCGTCCAGAAAACAGTCACCACCTTAATTTAAGCAAACAGGTAAGAGCCTCCCATTGGATAATTAGTGCATGGATGATTATTTTCCAGCTGGAAACAACTTATTTAACCCTAAGTGATGCAGTGAGTAGCTTCTCATTTCTTAAACAACCCTGTTGGAAAACACAACCTGTGGTCGGGCAAAATATGTTAAAAGAACTGTTCAACACATTATTAAAAACTATCAACTTTGAGGAAGAGAAGTGGTTGGAAAAAAATCTTGAATTATCGTGATCAGTCAATTGCAGTGATGAGCACATCAGGGTAAGAGGAAAGGGGGTGTGAAGTGATGCACCCTTCATGTTCAGTGCCTGCTGTCCAAGCCTGTGGAGGCAGTGCTATGATCTGGGGTTGCTGCAGTTGGTGAGATCTAGGTTTAGCAACGTTATGCGCCCAAAGAATGAGGTCAGCTGACTACCTGAATATACTGAATGACCAGGTTATTCCATCAATGGATTTTTTTCACTGGCATATTCCAAAAATGATTCATCGGCCTTAAAACGATGCGATGAATGCGTGTCATAATCAAAGCTAAAGGCAGTTCAACGAAATATTAAAGTGTATGACTTTTTGTGTCGACGGGCCGTGTGTTATGGTAAATATTGCTGTAGGCAGCATGTGGTGGACCAGAATGAAGCTAAACTTAACTCACTGACGTTTTATTTTACTTACAACCGTCCTATAACGCACTTTCACACAATACAACTTTCTATTGAATAGAACCCCCGTTTTTACAGAGACAGCGATGGTTTGTGTTTTGTTGTAGTTCCTGACGTGAAGTGAAAAAACTAGCATTTAAAGTTTAAAGGTTTAACTCCCTGGAACATTGAAATTTAATCACAGAAACTACAGTATACTACAGTAACTAATGTGCTACATACAGTATAAAATAAATGAATGTATATCTATATATATGTACATTTACAGAAATAGTGCAGTTTACAGTATGTTGATTATTTGGTTGATGGGTGGAGCTTCTGGTGTTTTTTAGGACCCCAATAGCTTCATTATAGTGAGGTTACAGTGTATATTGTGGTGTAATACAGTATGTATGTAGTTAAAGTACAAAAAGTACCATATTTCAGTCTGATGTGGCGTGTAGTACAAGTATAAAGTTGAAGAACACTTACAGTATATTCACCTCAAGTAAAAGTACCTCAGATATACCTAGTTACATTGCACTACTGTATTGAATTAGAGAATAATGCGTTTATAGCAGCTACAGGATCAAATAAATCTAAAAGTCACGTGCTGCTGTAGAAACAGGCTGGACCACTGGTACATGACTTTAAATGTGTGTGTGTGAGAGATAGAAAGTTCAGGGAGGACTGAGAAAGATAAATTTATAATACTCAGCAGGGAAACACTTTGTAAAAGTCTGTATTGCAGTGTATCAAATGTTTTCTATATGATGTGAAGATAAAAGCAGCATTTCCAATTTATATGGATTTTCCTGCTATTCTAGAAGAGTCTCAAGCTTCAAGTGCATCAGAGATGAATTATGAGAAATATCAACAAAATATATACAGAAAAAGACTGAAGTCTGACTTTATTTTAAGAACTAATATGTCAAACACATCAGTTCTTATCTTTAAGTAAATATTTCCTTGGATCTAAACATTAAAAATATTGATAAAAAAAACATTATAAATCATTAAAACCAGATATAAGTTGATGACGAGCATTTCAAATAAGAAATGTGAATATAGTTATATCTTTTTTCTTTATTTTGATCCATTTTCACAGTTGTTTTTAGGAGTTTTGGCACTAAACAACTTGATTTTATGGCTCTACATTAGTTCGTAGCGGGCTTTACAGTGCATCTGACTGGTGTTGAATGACCCTTCTAATATGCGCCAAGTATTCAATGATAGAAACATAATACAGAGAATATGAGGAGGTTGGCGTAACAAAGGAGAATGTGGTGGTGAAATATGATGGTAGTCAAACAGATTAATAGCAGTTTGTTTGTGCCTGACTGGAAAAGTAGCCGTGGAAATGAAGCTCTGATGCAGCACCTCCAGAGATGTCAGTCAAACTGTGTGGTGCTGGTTGAGTAAGCAATTCTCCAGAGTATTTGCACAAGGAGGGCTGGAAAGAAATGATATCTTAGTTATTCTGAACGCTCTGTAGGTTTCCTTATAGCATCATGTTTGGTAAATTCTTTAAAGTGACTATTCACGTACAGTATTACTTAACAACTCCAAGGTCATTATGCAGTTTTACGGCTCCTAGACCCCAGAACATCAATAAACCCATGACTGGTTCATCTACTACTGTAACAGTCTTCACTCTTCCAGTTCCAGGTTTTCTACAGGATTTTGAAATCTGGCTGCAAGGATTTTCTCACATTCAGGCTCTAGAGTATTAGTAAGGTTGACTACTGATTTTGGGCAATAACACCTGACTCATGGTAAACAAAGGTGCTGGATGTGGTCGAGGTCATGGCCCTCTTACAGGCTACATAAGTTGGTCCACACCAAACTGAGAAACCCTTTTTCTGGACTGTCTCCATACTTGCAGGGTTTAGACTTATTATTCCTCCCAATAGGTCTTCATATGTAAACAGGAAAATATTTAGTATACAATTCAAACTGATCCATACATTAACCACAGCTGGTCGTTAAGAGAAAATCATCATCATGGTTAAAATAGAACCAGAAAATCAAGGACTTGAATTTGTCTCTAGTCATGTGGTTGCTAGACCCAAATATCCACCTCCTCCCTTAGGCTGCTTTCAGACCGTGAAAAGCACTGGCCAATAATGCAGCCTCTTCATTAATTTAATGAGACTACAGTGTTACAGCAGGGGAATTTAATGCAGAAAGTTTCAGAAGAAAAAATATACACAAGGTCCTTCAAACCTGCAAACTGATCTATTTCACATACAGTACAACCATTTGTTCATCAACCTTGTGCAGCCACACATTACAGCGTCCGTGCAACAAAGTAAATATTATTTGCACATTCATTTTTTACTAGTTTACTAGTAGTTCAGTAAAGAAAGGATCTGATTTTAATCAGCTTTATTTTAATGTATTAGTTGATGACAGGGAGGCACCGTGATGTAGCGGTCAGCCCCATCACTTCACAGCAAGTTGGGCCCATGTTCAATATCCATGATATAACTGGTGACTCTAAATTGCCCATAGGTGTAAATAGTTGTCTGTCTCTATATGTCAGCCCTGTGACTGACTGGTGACCTGTCCACGATGCAGCCTGCCTCTTGCCCAGTGACAGCTAGGCTCCAGCACTCCCACAACCCTTGATACACAGTTAGAGTTAGGATAATGGCTGAATGACCGATACTGTAGATACCAATCCTTTCCCCACCGTTTACTGTTCCTCGCAGTTCTCTAAATGACAGAGAAAATGTTTGCTTTTGTTATAACCTTACAGAGCAGTAAATACTGTTTTACAGTATTATTTTAAAAGCTGTTTAGGTTAATAATAAGCTTGCAAACCCATATGCTCACAGCAAGTCCAGCCCTGTTATTTCACCTAGGAGGTTTTGTAGCACCAGACTCCCTGCAAAAGGCTGTACAAGAGGCTGTTTGGCACAAAAACATACTGTAAGTGAAATTAGACTTAGCAGTTTGAACAAATGACTGACTAGAAAAAGTAACACTTCCACAATAGCTCACAAAAATCAAGTCGTTATTTTAAAAACATAGCACCATCTGTTGTGAAAACAGATGACAAGAATACTTTTTCCTACTCTCATTCAAAATCTCTGCTTCCTGTGCCACTCCTCTGTCTGTTGCTTTCCTTTCTTCACTCTTCCTCCCAGCATGTGTTTGTGCATGTGAGCTTTTGTATGTATACAGGATACAAAAACACATTTATCACATTGAGATGACTTTAGCTTACTGCCTCCCTCTTATCTTGCAGCGTGAGTATGTTTCTATGTGTACTCATATCGGGAGGCTGTGCGTGAGTTGGCCCGTGCAAAGGCATTTTGTTTACACAAAATCATGTTTTATGTATGGACACAGGGAAGCGTTGTAGCTGTAATGCGTGTCGTTTCAAATCATCAAGCTATGCATTAAAAGTACCTTTGCGCACGTCTCTACATTATGTGTGGGTGCTGGTGTGAATGTCAAGTTTTTATTGGCCAGTTCATCTCAGCAGTGTCCTTAGGTCAACAGATTTATGAGGTTTAGACACAAGGTTTACACAGTGTCATGGGATTTGTTACACATACCGACACACGTGCCCAGAGCTTCTCCATGTAGGGTCATTCCAAGTCCAGCCCTTTGAGTCACAAATGCAATGAAATGACCTTGGCGAGCTTTGTGTAGATGTGTATGGAGCCAGATGAAGCTGCAGCATGATGAGCTGTTGACCTCGGCTCCCGCTTGGCTGGTAGCTTCTTTGTGTCTCATGTCGCAGAGCAGCTTTTCCCACACACATTCACAATGCAGGTTTACTTGTCTGCATACACTGAAAATAATGAGGCTGCTGGTTCCCATGATGCCTGATTGAAGAACCTCTCCCGTCATGGCCACTGAAGGAGCGGACACCCTCTCGTTACAGCTCAAGCAGGCATGCACACACTGATGTACACACACAGTCAGACTATACCTAATGCTGATTTAGCACCACGTACATCTGTCTGTAATGATTAACCTCTCCATCAGTCATTGGTTTCTCCATTATCCAGACACACATTTAGTAAGTAGTCACACGCTGAGCACACACACCAACACATTCATACAAACATGAAATAAAAACGATACCTTTTTATCCTCCATGTTTTTTTAATGATTAATGTCAAATTATTAAACCTTTTAAAGGCCCCTATTAATTTGCTTCTTATTATAATCAGTGGGCTCTTACTAAACAGAACACGATGTTACCAAAGTTACAATAATTTTGGTTATTTTACAGGAGAAATCTTTCTATTTTTTGGCTTTTATTCATACTGCTTTCAAGCGTTGCTGCCTCTGCCACCCAGCAACATTTGTGCTCTGTAATTTCAATGGGTGGCAGCAGGTGCAGCTCCACCACCAAGGCTACCGGCTACATCCAATCTTTCTAAAAACCCGATCCATGAGTTACAAGTTGCTGCTGTTTTATTCTCCCAGTGTAGCTCAGGAGAGTGGATTCTAGCTAAAATACAACACTGCTGGCAAGAGGATAAAATATATATAGCAAGTTTAGCTAATTAAAAAGCTAATACAAATCTTCACTGTTGAATGGGAGTTCAGACTTTCACCATTTTAACTGTCTACTTGATTAGGAACATTACATTATACAGTAATATAATGCAATCCAATAAAACAACTTTGTGACATAGTCAACCTTTATAAACTTGTAATGGCCGGTCTTTATCAAAACCTTCTGAGAGGTGTTAATTAAACTGTCACTGAGGATGTAATTAGTGGTGGTGGGCTGCTGGACTCTAATAGTTTTTTTCCCTTTATGGTTATACATTAGGTTGTACAACCTCAGAAACCTTTCAATATACTGTAATGTTTACTTACATGTCATTGCTAACACAAAATAATAATGTATAACTCAAGGTCCACTTGAGTTGTGATATCACAAGTCTTCAAATGGGAAGAGAATAAAAAGTCACACCACAACCACTGTCCTGATGAAGCAGATTAGGTTAAATTTGTGGTTTTTCCTAACTTAATTCAATCCCATTTAATCTCATTTTATAGGTAATTCTATAAGTGTAAAATATGTTTTTATATAAGTTAAGTTATACAAGTTATTTAATAAATCTATCCTTCCTCATTCGTCCAGTCTGCACTCACTTCCTCTCGTTTATAGTCAGGCAGGTGCAGGTTTGATTAAGCTCCACAAGGTCCTTTGGCTTTTTCTTAACAGTATGTGTGTGCATATATATGTGTGTGTGTGTGTCTGTGTGTGAGAGAGAGAGAGAGAGAGTACATGTTTTTCTTTCTGGTTGTGTGGATATATCTTTGTTCAAATCGGTTGTTGAGGGCAGAAGACTTGGTTACAAGGTTCAGCTTGGTATTTGGTTATTTAAGGGTGAGGGTAATGGTTGGTCCTTGTGAAGGTGAATGTAAGTGAAATGCATTATGTCGTCTGTATTATGTGTGTAAGTGTGTAGTGTAGTAAAGGCTGAGGAACATCTACTGTTAGATTTCTTTAGAAAGATGAGACACTTCATACACAAGATAACGCTGAATTTAAACAAGCTATCATACATGATGAAGAATGCTACTACAGTTCTGTTGATCTGAGAGTTTAGAAATGTTTGATTACAATGTCAGCGAAGCCCGGAGCAAGATTTTTTCTGTAAAACTTCAGATATTTTATCAGCTTTATTGACAAAGTAGTGCAGCGAAGGAGAGGAACTCCAGATTAAATGATGCACTGAGGATATGTCCTGTTTTAACAAATCGTTGCTGTAAGAAGTCTACATGCTTCCAGTGTCTTCTGCCCACAGACTCTGTGCAGACAGGTTGCTTTAGCATCTGAGCTAAGCAGATAGTTGTGAGGTTTTAATAATTTATATTCACTAGTGTGGCCTTTTTTCTTCTTAAGTATTTCATAAAAGTTTCTCATCAAGGGTTCAAGCAAAGCACAGTTTCACTTAGGGAGATGATTTAGAACTCCGTCAAGTAAAAGCTAAACACTACTGATAGTGTTTGACAAGTATTGTCCAGCTGTGTGCGGTGATATTATGTTACATGATTGCCTTGCATTAAGCGTTCCAAACAGTCAGTGAGTAAAATTGCCAAGTGCAATCTTGGACAAAGCACTAAAAACTACAGATGAGTTTTAATGGCAGTGCAGCCAGTACAGCTGCTGTAATTCTATTCAGTGGCCGGGTCCCAGCTCCGGGGCAAAACTGTAGGAGGTGCATTATGACAGAAATGTGGGCCAAAATGTTAAGACACAACATTAAAGCCAAAATACAAAGCAGAGACTGCAGTGCTTTTTTTGTTAAAACAAAGAGGCTTAATTCAATGCTTATTCTCTTTGCTTTCAAGAACTAAATTAAATAAAAAGGTGGAAGCACAGAGAGTTATCACATATAATTGTTTAAACAGCACAACCACAACCAGTCACATGAAAGTCATCTAGCTTATAAACAAATGTACAGTACAACTTGAATATGATACCTTAAAAAATAAAAAGTCTACTTATTTTAAAATTATCCTGACCAATAGATGAAGTCACTGACAGAGTGCAGTGGGCGAGAGGTATTGTAGACCTGGATTAGGGTGCTCAGATAGGAAAGTGGTGTTGAGATGACCACTCTGTCGGCAAGTGTCAGAGCTATAAACCTGATGCAGGCAGCCATCGAGTTATGAACAGTGGTAGGATGTGTGTCCTCTTTGGCTGATGTGTTGCTGCATTTTGGATCATCTAGAGAGCTATAATTGTGCATGTTGGTAGCCCTGTTAGAAGGGCATTGCAGTAATCAAGTGCCAACACAGGCAGTTGGGTAGCATATTTAGTGGGGTCAGAGAGATAGACAGAAAGGCGCAATGATACAGTCACCTGGTAGTAAGGACAGGAAGAACCATGTGTCTTCAACAAAGCAATGATAGGAAAAGACGTGTGAGTGAATGATGGAGCCTGGGGACATAGTATAGATGGAGAAGAGAAGAGGACTGAGAACAGAGCCTTGTGGCACACCTATGGAGAGGCAGGGAGAATTGGATACTTTCCTCTGCCAAGATATCCTGAGGGTTTGCCCAGATCGGTTGAACCTCAGCCAGCCAAGAGCTGTATCAGAGATGCCAAATTCAGCTGGTGTCTACTATTCTAGTAGCACAAAATCTAGTGGTGGATATGATTATTCACAGTATACTGTGGTGTGTGTTTGTCAGACATCATGACAGAGACTGAAAAAATGTTTGTACAACATGGTGTTCCATTATTTCAATCATTTATCTAAATTGTCGTTCCCACCATCACAGCAGAGGTTGTCTCTGCCTCTGTAACCACGGCAGTAACCTGCAGAGCAGGTGAGCAGCACTTTCATTTCGATCGACCTCCCAAATTTCGCTGGTGTCTGTAACACAGGGACACACATGCAGAAACACAAAAACTAAATGGCACATACTGACAGGCATGCAGACGCTCAGAAATGTACTCATGGCACTGATACAAGCTGCATGAATACTTTTAACCATAATGTGTTTATCAGGAAGTGACAGTGAAAAACTGATTTTGGTTGTGTGTGTGTGTGTGTGTGTGTGTGTGTGTGTGCTCAGAAGACACACTGATGTTGCTTTTATAACATTTTACAGTTGGCTGCATGTATCAAGACAGGAAGGAAATGAACAGCTTGAGGTGTCTGAGTGATGCTTCTTCAGCTGCTACTAGCTGTGCGTGTGTATGTATGTGTGTTTGTCTAAGAGAGGGAGACAGAAATAAAGAGAGAGAGAGAGAGAGAGAGAGAGAGAGATGCATTCCTCTAAGAGTTATGGTATGTAGCCACAGTCATTTGTCTGGTGAAGTTCTAAAGCCAAACTTTGCAAAAGTTTTCAGACAGGCCATAACACGGTCCACCTACCAGAGCACATAAGCTTTGCTTTCTATTACTAGGAAATCTCTCTTTTCTGCTCTCACTCACTCTCTCGGTGCAGAGGTCCCATATTTTACAGCATTCTCTGAAAACAACAGATAAATACAGTAGAGCTGCTCGATTGAGGGGGAAAAAAATCTGTTCACTTTTGAGTAAACTCTGGGGACTATTTTCTACAACACATCTGTCTGAGTATTATCCGTCTAAACAGATGTGCTGTTAGAGGGATAATTGACATAAAATCAGTCTTCTGAGTATTCAATTCTCACTGCTTTTGTGCTTGAAAGGTGGAAATGTTTGTAGCTTGCTCTTTCGTGGAGGGTGGCAGCTTGGATTCGCAGCATTTAGTACCTGATTAGACCAGAATCTAGCACAGTAAAGTTCATTTGTGTTTTTCAAATAGTTGGTGCAACAATGCAACAATCACCAGGTTTCCATCCAGAATAGTGCAGATTTTAAAAACATTTCCAGAAAACCTGCAAAAGATAATGCAAGTTGACATGTTTCCATCGAATATAATTCTTCAAGTAGACTCAACAACTAGTTCCCACCATTAAACCACTGAATTAGAAGACACCAAAGTGAGATACAGTATTAAAAGAAGAACATAGAAGGTTAAATATGTTATATAATCATGAAATAAACACAGATGTTCTATGTACCTTATGCACATCATGATGAATCCACCAACACTTTGTTGCATTTAGTTTTTATTGATACACCAAGTTTTCTAACTCAGTCAAGAGCACAGAATATTTGTCTCCACAGCTAATACAATAACTTTTGTCATTTAAGTCTCTCTTGGCTCTGCATTCTCACAAATATCAGCCCTCCACAGATTGTAGCGATTTGACTGAATTGAACTGCATAAATACTGCACAAATATTGCTCTGTACTATTATAAATGCTGTTTGGTCCTTATCTATGCTACCACAGACTCAGCTGTATGAAATACATAAATGTAAACTTTTCAAAGCGCTCTTGCATAATAAGGTACTTTTCTACTGTTGATCTGTGTTGTGCAGTATGCTCCAGCACTCATACAGTAGTTTCTCCACAATGTAGATCTTTACACTACTTTATGCAGCACTTTGGCATCTTTGTACTGAAGCTTAGAAGCTCAGAAGCTCCACCAGAGATATTGTATTTGACCATGTATTGGAAAAACAATAAGCGAACATAGAGTGAGAAATGGATTTTAGTGCAGGAGTAGTTTGAAAAGTTGAAAAGTTTCTGTGAATATTTTTAAGCCACGACTCTGAGTCACCACTGGGATCTGTTGCAACTGCAGCGCAGCCAGTCTTACCACAACTGTCATCCTCTGCAAACCTGTAAAGTTCTCAGAGCCACTTTCCAAGGCTTCAGTCTACAAGAATTTGATACTCACACAATGGATTTTCATGAGTGCTCCCTAACTCAACATGAAGGACAACAGGTCACTACAGCCACTGCACGACTAACACAAGAACCAATGCTGGACAGACATTTTGCGTGCGTTTCCGTTCTGGCAGGTGTGTAAAGCTGCGTCTTTTGGAAATGAGTGAGTAACAGTAATGTTGCTCGGTGAATATTGGAGTGCATTAGTTTTGCATGTGTACAATGTGGGAGCCTGACAAATCCTTTTATATCAGAGAGTGTGCATGTGTGGGTGTGTGTGTTTATTTGTCTGGGATCACACATAGCTTTCAGACATGTTTATCTTCAACATTAGTGTGTGTCCGAGAGTGTGTACGTGCGTGTACTTCAAAGTGTGAAATCCCATTAAGCGCGTTAAAACCCTCTTTGGCCTACTGCCTGCTCAGAGAGACAGAGACACACTACATATACACACACACACACACACAGTTATCACACCTGTGTACGTGTTTGTTTTTCTGTGCAGACTTGTGTGTGTGATGCTGTGTATCAGCTTTGGAGAAGTGCTATGTCAGGTGATGGTGGTAATTTCATGATGTACATTTCACACCAAAAAACACTGTCGTCTGTCTCTCACCAAGCACAGGTTTTACCTTTTTCTGGCATATTACCCCACAGAGCCTTTGGTGAGCCAACAAAATATTTATATGTAGTATTTTTAAAGATGTGGTAGCATTGCGGTGCAATTGTTAGCTCTATTGTGTCACAGCTACAGCAGAAGGTCATAGCTTCTGACCTGCCGGATAAAAAAAAAAAAAAAAGGACTAGTGCACAACATAGCTAAATATATGTGGACCAAGCCAAACCACGTTTAGCACATTTAGCCATGTAGTGTAGTTAATGGACAACTTTATTATACCTAACTACATTAGAGTGATCCCAAAAAGTATTTGAATTCAAATTAATTTTTTAGCTGATTAGAATTTAGTACATATCACTATGTATAGCTGACACTATGGTCATTTATAATTCCTGGATACAGTAGTTGACAAAACAATCTTTCTTCAGGGTTCATTTAGTAGCTTTTCTGGAGCTTTCCATGATATCTGAGCACACCCCAGCTAAAGAGCTATTTGAAGAAAATCATGTGAAATGAGAAAAAGCTGCAGGACAGTTACTAATTAAACCCTGAGGTGAAAATGTTCCATTGTCGATAATGTATGTAATATAAAGATGCATTCTGGCGCACGTACGGCTCCATAGCTGCAGCCACATTTTATAATGATTTTATCTTTAGGTGTCCTGATAATAAAAAGGTACATTTACATTTGAGCGTGTTTTTCAAGCACAACAAAATAAAATCAAGGGCTTCCACCAACAGTGGTCCACACTGTAATTTGCTTCTTTCTCTTTAACATAGCACTGACGCTTTCCACCTCTGCTTCCCATCTTTTCTCCTCCTCTCCTTCCTTTCTCCTCTCTGAATACTAAACACATTACATAACCATACATTGCTTTGCCACAGAGGATCATCTATGGCATCTCATATGTTCGCTTCTCTCTGTAGGGGAGTGACAAGTGAAGCACTGCAGGGCCAGTAGAGGAGATTTATATCAGCAGCACCCATTATTCTGGCATAGCCCCCACCCTGCAAAGACAGAGACAGAGATAGACAGACAGCGAGACTCTGCCAGAGAGAAAAAGACGGATGAGACACAAATATTGTACTGTGATGAGAAAAGTAAAAGAGCTTGTAACAATAGAGTTGTTATTTTTCCCACTTTTGTCCCAGTTACCATCCCTTACAACACAAAGTGAATGTCTCTCTCTCTCTCTCGCTCTCTTTTTGTCAGCACTACTGGCTGAGTAGCAGGCAGTGGAATATTTCTATAATGGAAGTGTTTGTCACGCTCTGTGTTTCCATATCTCTTATAGAAACGTTCATCACACAGAGTCTGGACGTCAGCTCAACCCCTCTCGCTCCATCACAGCCACCACCAGCCCTCAAGCTCCCCTCCTTCCTCTACGCTTAAACCCCCCAAGGCAGAGGAGACGGCGCGTACAGACGTTGGCTTTCTTTCCCCATCAGGGATGTGTGATGTTGTGCAGTGTTGAAACCTTAGTTGCGTAAAAGTCATTCGCTCTGATAGGGAGGGGGAGGCGAGGAGAGGATGGGGGGGTTTGTAAAATGGGCGAGTGAAGGTGGGTGAGACTGGGAGTCAAAACAAATTACATTCTTATGGATGTCTCTGAACCGTGTGGTCGGCAGACAGACGCACACTCGCTCTGGGTCTCTCAATCATGAGGGGTGTAGTTGTTCTTGCCTGAGAGCATGCTGCTTTTTGATCCGACTCCCTTTCACTCCCGTACTTCCTCTCTTCTCATTCTTCCTTTCCTCATCACTTCCTCTCGCCTCATAATCTAATCTAATCCACATGACTCACTTTCATCGATTGCACAAATCTCATGTGTCATTTGTGCCTTGCAAAAAGTGTGTGTGTGTGTGTGTGTGTGTGTGTGTGTGCATGTGCGCATGTTCACCAGGGGGAGAGTAGTTTTGTACTACCCAGAACAGTGTGTAATACAGTTTGATGTGAGGTCCCAGGACATTGAGGAAAAGATTAATTCTTCACAAGCTTGTCCACAGATTGACACCTCTGAGTCCTGGGGAATCAATAAGCTTCATAGTAAAAACACGGACGAAGGGAATTCACTTTTTCTTTTTTTTTCTCATTAAATCTATATTTAACCAGGTTAGACCTTTTGAGATCCAAAATCTGCGAGGGAGACCCCACCAACAGGGCAGCAGGATACTTAAAGCACATACGCAGTATTAGATAAATACAGAGAAGAAAAGGTTTTGGTGGACAGACGGATAGATTGAGACAGAGGCCCAGCATAAAAAAATAACTTATTCAGAGCAATGACAACTCCCATGGATTCATCTCACATAGCTCCTACAAAGGCTTTGAACTCTGGCGGAGTTTCAGAATTTTCGAGCCTTTAAGCAGACAAATTTACACGATGAACTCAAAGCATCATAAAGACTGTCTAGCACATCTCATGACTTGAGGCAACAAAGGAAAAACTGTACACTACTTGCGTCCATATTTCCGCGTTACATAAATACCTCAATTATTTCAGAGCAAACCTAAAATAGCCTCCTAAATCAACATACGGCATTACTAGCAGCTGCGTATGACAGTGTTTGCAGAGCTGCCAGAGGGTCTCCAAAGTAAAATCAAGGATGTTGCTGTGAGCAGCAAGGAAAGCATTAATGATGTACACAAATTAGAATTGTACACATTTTGTGTCTAAGGGAATAAACTAATAAGATGCTGCAGCTTTGTCCATTATTCAGAGGTCAGAGGTGCTGATGTGCATTCTGTACCTGCCAAATGACGAGAAGAATGGCCATGATCCAACATCTTACCGGTACGTTTTTCATGTTTTCAAGTTGTCTATTCTTGTGATTAAGAAGTTAGAACACAGCATGTCTGTGGCGGGCACATCCACAACATCCACTTGGACCCAAGGATAAATTGATAAAGTTTGGGGTCAAGGGTTAAGATCACTGTGACCTCACGTCTGTATCATTCTCACCGGCACAACCTCTGGTGTGGATTTTATTACTTTTGGCACCAATGTCCAGTTGGGCTCCACTTGGATGAGTTTATTAGAACGGGAGTCTGGACAGACATGCATGTAATTCAGATTGCAGCAATTCTAGTTCTTTCAGATTTGGGTCATGGCTGCATTTCAGCATAGTGCTGCGAGTAACCATGCTGTAATATGTGTAACTACATTCCTCTTTAAGATATTTCATTCTTGTGGCCATCTTGTCCCTGTCCCTTTAATTTAATCCAACCCGTTTCATGCTTTTTTATACCATAGATGAAAATATCACAGGAGGTGATTTTTCCATTTCCTGATTTTGCTAAATGTGACATTGCTTATCCTAGTGGATACGTACATTATGAGCGCAGTTCATACAAGCACTGGCAACTTTTGCAACCAGGAGAAGTAGAATTTCAACACTGCATTTTGATTCCTAATTGCAACAACAGCAATCACATGTTCATCCTTTACTATTCGACAGTAAACATGGAAAACTGTCTTTATCTTCATCATTGTCTTATTCTCCAACTATTTTCACATCATGTACATGCAAATACTAGGTTTGCAGTAACTGCAAGCATGCATACACACTGGCATCATAGGTCATTTGTCTTCCGGCTTCATCATCATTTTCCTGATGACAGCTCCTTGCAGCTTTGTTGGGTGCTGCTGTTTTCTACACTGGCATGGAATAGTAATGGGAGTACTGGCAGTGTGTGTGATGCCCCACTACACCCTGAGATGGAGGAATGCATTGTGAGTGACTGCCAGTGTGGTTCTGGTGTATTGTGAATGCAAATGTGTGTCTGTAATTAATGTTCATATTTATGCCTCACTCACAACGTGTTGTAAGAGGAAGCAGGGGAAAGAGCTACAACTATTATGTTACAACTCAATGTTTAAACCCTAAGTGTAAAAACAATAAGTTATCGTTTAATTGAGAATTATGTGCTGGACTTTTTCTGGACTGGGGCCCTTTAAAGCGATCAGTTAGACCCAGACTGAGGTTGTGATTTAATTAATATTAAGAGATATTGATGCATGGGAGTCTATGCATCCTTGGGACTTGTCAGCAGCTTGTCAGACAAATGCACAGCAGCATATTAGGCCAGTTAATAAGAAACCATTTGAAACTAAACCCCAGAAAATTAGAACGTGCCATGGGAGTGAATACCCTAATCAAAGCTTTAGTATTTTAATAAGATAACATCTTAATAGGCAGATCAGCATCTGGATCTGCATCAAAATACCCACCTGTCACAGGCAAACATTGAATGCTTGTGCCAAGAACGGTAATGTAGAAAAACAAACGTAAAAATAAACAGAATAAAGCTTCCCAGAAATGCAATATAACTTATAATATAACTTCTGTCCCAGCCTTTGACCAGATACTGTAACCAGATACATATTCTGCAGAGAAAGAAAGAAATGCTTTAACCATCTTCACAGGATACAAAATCTTTCTTGTATTTGTTTGAGCTTTAATATCCTTTCAGCCCTCTCAAAGTCTAACATAAAGCAGTGTGAGAGGAGAACAGACCATCAGAAATACAATAAAATGGTATTTTCTGTCGTGGAACCTTAAAACTCTAATCTGAGTTTTCATTTGAAATACTCCATTTGTAGCACCTCATAAGATTGATACGATTGTTGTTTTGTATTTTGTTAAGAGTGAATTTTGCTGCTTTAGATTGTGCAAAACAAAATTCCCCTATAGCAAGGCTCAGTATCCCACTGTTTGGTTGTGTCAGAAAGGGGACACACTGCTGCCTCTGTGAGAGTAGAGTCAGCAAGCCCTGTATTTTTTTATTTATTTCTTTGCACTCTCCATGTTTGTTTGTATTTTTATCTCAGAAAATGTGTACAGTTTCAGTAAGGTTAGCAAGGTTAGAGACCGCCTCGGCCTTTTTCTATATGACGGTTTGTACCATATAAATCTTTGAGTGTGACATGAATGGAAAGTGAGCCAGTCATGATGCTGAGTGCTGGAATATTCCACACGGCTATACTCAGCAGCCCGGCCAGTGGCTTGTGTGTGTACGCACAGAGTGCCAGAGCAATCGGGGAAGGCGATGAATGATGCAAAATGAAAAAGAGGCCGACAGCCTCTTAACAGTTTCTTCTGCGTGTATCACGTTAGCTACTACAAATGTATTCACTACAAAAGGAGGTCAAGTGTAAGCCTGTAACTGCTACTGTATCTCTCCCTGTTCCCCTCTGCCCCGCACTCCTGTTCTGTCTTCTGGCCCTTTAGCTGACATCACTTCCCTCGGAATAAAAAGAGGTCAAGCAGAAATCAGCCGTCTCTGCATTGTTTGGTTTCCCTCTACATCATCACTACACCCCCACGTTCTCTGTGCTCAACAGTTTGTTTATCTGAGCTTAACCCTTGGTCAGCAAAATGGACAGTTCCTGTGCATATGTGTCCCTGCGTGTTTATGTGTGTGGCTGGCAGCAGTTCCGACCCTTTCTCTGGTGGCCTAACTGGGTAGTTTGTCTCATGCTATGTGGGAGGAAGTCTCACCATCACTTAAACATTGTGCTGACTGCCTGGAAAAACCTTCTGTGTGTGCATATAAACCCACAAATGCTCACGTACGCCATTGTATTTTTATACTGTACAGTATATACACAGGTAGGACAAAACTGCAATTTATGTGCTTTGTTCCAAAAGTACAGTAAAAAAAACCTCTTTCAAATCATTCTGAAATTTGCTATAATGCAAAGTACAACAGAGCAACACTTGTTCAACTATATTGATAGTAATGATAGTACATAAAAAAAATACAGTATATAGTTTATTTAACATTTCTAATATAGCTGCCTTTAAAACATAATTTCTAGACTGATGCATATTAAATGTCATGTTTGACAGAGGTCAGATAAGGGTCTAGCTACAGTACGAGAATGAACAAGAAGGTGTAAGTAGTAGTAGTGAGTCATATCACAATGTTTAGTTTTGATATAATGCCAAAGAATACCAGGGCTAAAATCCCCAGTATCTTTGCAGATATTTTATATTAAGTCATCTCCGGAGAGTCATGTGTCATGATTTATTAAGTTAATTTATCATTAAAAGTCTCCACTAGGAATCTTCTTAACCATTTATTTTAATACCTCATCACACACACATACTAAAACGTAACAAGGAGCTGAATTTTTTAATTATCTCAACTAAGGTGGATGTTGCTGCTTTCATATACAGTATATAACTGCAGAAAAGCGGCAAAGTTGCTATTTACTGGAATAAAAAAATAGCTAATGTACCTGGATGTGATTCAACGTGAGATGAATCAGTTTATTTCTTCTGTATCAGTCCAAATGATACAGTTCTCAAAACGAGTACGGTTGTCTGCTAATTGATTGGTTGGTCAACCACTTGGGTCCAGACTGAAATATCAACAGCTATTTTGTGAAATGCCATGAGATTTTAATGCAGTAGAATATTTCTCTTGTTAGCAGCCAAGAGTCTGGAAATATAATATTAGAAGAGAAAGTTGATCAATATCGAGAATAGGGGAACAGATTTTAATGATGCAGCTGTGCTGGCAGGTCATCGCGAGAGCTGGAGATGTTTTCCTTCTTTTTTTTAATGTAACGTGTTAACAAAGTTGAATTTTCATTTTAATTTTACTTGCCACCACATTCTGAAGGGTAGCAGGTAATTACAGCGTGCGTCATGAGCTCCAGGAACATGTTTCACTTATTTATAAAGAAAGATGAAAGAGATGGGAACGGTGACATTCAAAGGCTATTGGAACAACAGTTAGCCAGGACGGTGGCTCTCTTCAAGGTCACAAAAAAGTACAGAGAAGCTTTGTCCCGTTCCCAGAAAATAAGTGCCCTCATTTACCCTCCCTGTCAGATTAGAGGTGACACATCAGCACCTCCCTGCCTCGCACTTCATCTGTAATCAATAAGGAGGGGAGAGCAGCCAAGAGATGCTCGTGAAGAAGACTGGACCTTTTGCTCCTTCCCACTCCTTCACCTCTATGATGTCACATCCTGTTTGCTGCTCGCACAGCTGGGGGAAAAAAAAAAGCTCTCAAAGAGAAGAGGGAGCCACTTTTCTAGCAAATTCTCCAGACAAACAGAGAGCCACTCTATATCCCCCCCCTCTCTTCACAGCCTCCTCTTTTTCTCACAGAATCACTGCTCTTTCTGTCCTTACCACCTCATCCCTCCCTCCCTCCATCTCACTCTACACTTCATCTCACCATCTCTCTCCCCTCCCCCATGCATCTTTCCTCACCGCTCTCGTGCACCCACTCTTCTTCTTCCTCCTCCTCCTCCTTAGCACTCTGCAGCTCTTTGCAAGAATCTTTCATGTCCCCCACCTCCCTCTGTCACTACTGTTCCATAAGACATCAGCTGTTTTTCCCAGGAAGTGTTTTATTTAGAGTAGATTAATTAATTAGATACACTATCAGAGCCATGACCATTCTTAGCCCGGGCCTATCAAGACCCTGAGGCTAATGGTGTGGCAGAAAACCTGTGTGTCTGTACATACATCAAGAGCTCTGTGATGTTCAGGTGTTTATTATGTGTCTGCGCCAATGTGTGCGCTAATTGGACTTGTCGAGAAAAGTCTTCTGAGTATTGCGTGCACAAATTTGTGTGTGGGGCTGTTTGCATGCCAGGCTGTTAAATAACAAGAGCTACCTCTATCTCATCGTGCTGGTAACAGGGTTGTGTTTGTTGGTATCTCACCAAATAAACCACTGTTTTTCATTAGCAAGGCTTTTCTAATGCCCTCCTCCCATCTCTCTCTCTCTCTCGCTTTCTCTCTCTCCCTGCAGGGACGAATTCTCACACCAAGTACAGAGCAGTGAGCAATGAGTAGAAGCAAGACAGTAAGGAGTTGCTTGTCCAATCAGAGACGTAGATGGCCACAGAAGACATGAGTAACAGCCAATCTGGCTCCAGGATGACTTCGACTTGCCAGCTTATGCATAACAAATCGAATATGACCCACTAATTAAACAATTGATAAAATTTACCTAGACGCACATACTGCCAAGGAAGTGATACATCCCATTCCTGTACTCTCTTCTAATTTAATAAATCCTGAAGTCCTAACATTACGATACGATTATTAGGAGAAACGGCAACATCTTACCATGCTGTGACTAAACCTAAAGCAGAACAGACACACACCTATAGAAATAGGCAACACTGAGTCACTACACACTGAAATATTATCAAATAAATAAGCCCTAACTCCCTTCCAAATGGTGCCAGCCTGCATGAATAAATGTTAGATGGCAAGCATCTCTGGACATCTTTCTCCAGTGGATATTGCAACGACATCCCAAATGGCCCAGAGGACAGGACAGGGACGGCAGAGACATAACGTGACTAGACGTCCTTCATCAGTGGTCCTGTCCACAGCCAGCTCCTTCCTCTGTTGGCTCGCCTTGCTGTCAGTAATGCGGTTGCCAATGGTAACAGCTGACTGCTGGCTTATTGAAGGGGAGAAGGGATTTGTGTGGCTGGCTATCTGCAGTATGAACCAGCCCCCTTACGAGGCCATCCCCTCCCACATTAACAGGTAAGAAGACTTAAAACGAAAACTGATTTTCTATACATTATTTTGCCTTTTTGCCAAACAGGCTTTCACCTCTCTCAACAGCACCATTGTGGATCTGAGGCTGAATGAGAACAAGATAAGGTCTGTCCATTATTCTTCGCTCAGTCGCTTTGGGAACCTCACATATCTGAACCTAACCAAGAACGATATCAGCTACGTGGAAGATGGAGCGTTCTCAGCACAGTTCAACCTGCAGGTGAATGATGACAACTTACTCATAAACAGCAGCATATATATTGTGCTCATCCAAACAAATAATGGAGGAACTGTCTGAACACAGTAAATTTGTACTACCACATATGTTAGGCTTATTTATCAACTACTTTATATCTCTACTTTACCTCATTTCAATACATGTATTCAACAGTAACACTACTGGTTAATTCTCAACTGTTTTACACACAAAAACACAAAATTGAACAAATGAATGTAAATAAAGTCGTTGTAGGTTTTAAGCAGCTGAAAGACCTAGCTACACCACCAGGCATATAATCCAATTACACAGTATATAATTACCACTGGACTACCAAATAGTTGAGCTTCAAAGGTAAGGTATAAGGTGTCTTGTTTTCTCACTTATTACTCTGTAATGCGATTTTCTGATTGAAATCATAATTTTGCATATTTTTGACCATGTTATTTTAAGGTCACTTGATCTTGGACCATTTTAAACGTTTGAAAAAGGAGAAAGGAGGGCTGTTATATAAAAACATGTTTACAGTACAGTATATTCCTCAAAGAAGTACTAGTACTGAGGCTCTGCATAAAGAGATATTTAAGTAGATTTTGCAACACCTACTTTGCAATGTAGGCTGCTTTTATACAGAAATGTTGAATCAAACTCTTCTAATCAGAGGGAGTTTTTATTTTTTAAAAACGGTGGTACTGCTACTTACATAAGTAAAGGATCAAAATCCTTTCAACACTACACACGCAGATGGACAGAGGCACACAAGAAAGACAACACCCGCTCATTATGGCTTCCAGAAACATTCAGGCAAAAGTGTTTCACCAAACTGAGCTGAACGCGGCCATAATGAGCTGGCATGCTTACACATCTACCCCAGCTGATGGAGCTGTGCCAGGAGGTAAAATGTGAACAAGAAAGATCTGAGTAAATTCAGCACAGCAAAAAGGCTTAGATCACCATGTGAAACATGAATTGTACTGAACCGTCGTCTGTTTGTTCTGTATGTTTCCAGCTTGTAGTGAGTGATGCCTGGCGCCAACTGGCTCTTCAGAGATTAGAATAATCCCACTTGTCTTTGTCTCCCCAGGTTCTCCAGATGGGCTTTAACAAGTTGAGAAACCTGACAGAGGGGATGCTGAGAGGCCTGGGAAAGCTGCAGTACCTATACCTGCAAGCCAACCTCATAGAGACTGTTGCACCCAACACTTTCTGGGAGTGTCCCAACATAGAGAATATAGACCTCTCCATGAACAGGTATTGACATGGGTCTGTGTATATGTGCATCTAATGAGAGAGAAAGCATAAAGTGAAATGACTAGATGATTAACCAACTGAGAAACTAGATAGAGAGCAATACGAGTAGTCAGTTACGTGACTTGTAAAGTACAAAATAAACACTACTGGATGTAGCTTTAGCTTAATAAACCAGATTGATTTTGGTGGATTACACTATGTTAGTATATGATGTTCCTTCTGTGTATTCCTCAGGATCCAGGTGTTGGATGGCAGTTTGTTCTCTGGACTCTCTAAGCTGACCACCTGCGAACTTTACACCAACCCGTTCAACTGTTCTTGTGAGCTGCTGGGTTTTCTGCACTGGCTCTCAGCCTTCCCCAACAGGACCAGTGAAAGGATGGTGTGCGACTCACCTGAGGGGTTTTCTGGATTCAACCTCCTGAGCCAGAACCCCCGCATGCTTACGCAACGCACCGCCCTGCACGCGCTCAGTATTGTCTGCATAGACGATAGCAGCGCGACACCCTTCTTTGGGATCGGGCCGTCCGATTACACCACATTGCCCCCTGATTCTGCCTCTCCCTGCGGATTGGAAGACTGTGCATCTGGGACCACTCCCGAAGAAGTTATCAGCTGGAGCCCCATTTTCTCGGAGACCAAACCAATCATGACGCTAAAGCAAGTGCTACATTCGAGTGCTGTGATAACAGTTCAGATCCCACATCCTTATAAGAAAATGTACATCCTGGTACTTTATAACAACAGCTTCTTCACAGATATCCAGACTCTGAAAAATCAAAGACAAGATATTGAGCTAAAGAACTTAAAACCTAACACTGACTACACGTACTGTGTGGCTTCTATACGAAACTCCCTGCGCTTCAACCACACCTGTCTGACCATCTCTACTATCCGACGAGACGTGCCTGAGAGGATAGCCAATCAGTCATCAGCTACTCACTACATTATGACTATTCTGGGCTGCTTGTTTGGCATGCTGCTTTTCCTTGGCCTTGTTGTCCACTGCCTGAGAAGGAAGAGGATCATGGAGGAGAAGGAGAGAAAGATGAGCAGGATTCAGAGGACTCTGATAGAGCTCAAGTATGGCGGAGAAGGGGATATAGAGGGAGGGGGTGGAGGATCTGTTTCTCAGAAGCTTGCCGCTGGGGACAGTCTGTCCAGAATGCCCTACCTGCCTCCGGGTGGTGAGGTTGATCCATACAAGCTGCAGGAAGTGATAGAAACGCCAGCACACAAGCCTGCTAAACTTAACTACATGGAGGTCAGAGGCTCTGGCATTGAAAGGGAGAGAGAACGAGAGAGAGAAAGGGAGATGTCACCACAAGCAAATCCCCAGGGCTCAGTGGCAGAGATCTCTACCATTGCTAAAGAAGTTGATAAAGTAAACCAGATTATCAACAACTGTATAGATGCTCTCAAATCCGAGTCTACCTCCTTTCAACAGGGGATCAAATCCCCTTCTTCTGCAGGTGGAGGGGCTGTTTCAACAGCAGAGCCACAGTTGGTGCTCCTTTCTGAACAAGGAGAGAGAGGAGAACGAGGAGGCGAGTTCCTCTCCCCAGTGTATAAAGGAGGGAGAGGCGGAAGAGAGGAGAGGGGCAGAAGCTACCATCACTCACTGCAGCGACACCACAGCATGGAGGCTCCTCCGACCTCCAAGAGGCCCAGCACCTCCTCTTCTCCTGGCTCTGCTCGCAGCCCACGCTCCTTCCGCTCAGAGGGAGGTTACCACTCATCAGAGACCCGCTATATCGAGAGGACTTCACCCGGAGAGAGAGGAGACAGGGGAGGCGGGGGAGGAGAAGCCATCCGCACAGTCACCCCAGCAGCAGCTATTTTGCGTGCTGAAGCCCAGAGAATTCGTCAGTACAATGAACACCGCCACTCTTATCCCGGCTCCCAGCAGCACCTCCAGGAGCTGCAGCACCCCCATCAGATTCTGCAAGAGCTCCACCACCACCCAGGAGGCCGTAAGCCGTCTGTGTTAGATCCCATCACCCTCAGCAGGCAGGCCAAGCAGCGGGAACTGGCGTACTCCCAGCTGTCGCCACACTACCCACTCTCGCCCCAGTACCACAACCTCAGCTACTGCTCCAGCCCCGAAGAAGACGAGGAGGAAGAAGGGCTCCTCTGCACTCCGACTTTGGGCTTGTGGGAGAGGTTCAAATTGCATCGTAAGAGGCACCGGCAGTCATCCATGGAGGACGAAGGATACGTGGCAGCAGGACACGCACTGAGGAGAAAGGTTCAGTTTGCCAAGGACGAGGATCTTCACGACATACTGGACTACTGGAAGGGTGTGTCTGCACAGCAGAAGGCCTGATCCCACACCTGAGACCCCCAAACACTATGAAGATGGAAAAAGTCCCGTAACATATTGATACGTATATAAAAAAACTAACTGATACAAAAAGACCTGTAAATACACAGAAACACACACCACCTACAAGATTTACACAATCAAATGCACATGTACATGAACACACACACACACACACACACACATATTGACTCACACTTTACACAAACTAAGCCTTTGCTTCTGATAACATGGAGGACCAAACTAATATATTATATTGAACATCAAAAATCATAACTTATAGAAAGACTGAGTTACTTTTTTAATGTAATGAAAATTATAGCTCAAACTTATGTAGCTATTTGTACTAAGTTTTGAATGAAAAAAAAACAAAAAACAGAATCAATATTAAGAAGAGAAACCTTAAATGTTGCCAGGCAACCCATCCTGGACAGCTCTGATACGCTTTTAATCTGCCTTGAGACTGACACTCATCAATCCTGACCACGCCAGATTAACCTCACCAATTCTCATTACGACGGTGGATTGATCAAGATTTTGCTTTTCTGGGAAGGCTGTTTTTGCATCTCGCCCTGCGACACCGACACGAGGGCAGACTTTTTGAAAGGTCTGCTGTGATTTGGAAGATTTAAATAATCAAAATGACAATTCTGGATGGGTCGCCAGGCAACAGTAATATTCAACTGTGCTGAGAATGAGTAGGTAGCTCTCACCAGAGAGTGAGTATAATGTGCCAAATCAACCAAGGGGATAGTAGAGCCCTACTGTGTACCAACTTCTCCTCACCACTGTTTTTATATACAGAATTTAAAAACATAGAATGATATGTTGTTATTACTATGAATTATTATTATTCTGATTATCATTACTGGTCTTCTTATTATTCCTATGATCCTCTTCATTAGTATTCTATTATTTGAATATGGCATGGCTCTGTCGTGTGACTGTGTTTTGACTGTTTTGAACCTCTCAGCTGGGAAGTGCACACCAACAGAGTCAAACAACAGTATGACGGACAAGACATTTGAGTTCTCGTTTTCTACCAAGAGGAATGTGCTCTCTGCAGAGCCAAACACAAGCCTGTCTTTTCTCTTGGTGAAGCCCTGCTACACCTGCTCCTCATCCTCCTAAAGAGGGAACGCTGTACAGATGAGAGAGATAAGTTCTATATTTGCAACACAGGTGACTGTTTTGTTTGTACAACATGGTTTTGAAATCTTTCAGACTTTTCAGAAACTAGAATCCCATGTTAGTTACCTACCTGCTCACTTACAATGGTACGTTTTTGATTTTGAAATCGAACTAAAAATTCTAATCTTCAGATGAATGTCTTCAATTCCCACAGGGGAACATATCTGCACTGTTCAAAATCAAAAAACGACTCTTAGGAAAAAGACCTAAAACTCTCAGCTTCCTTCCCGATACACTGTAGCTCCACTGTGTTTTATCCACTATTCATTTTTTCCTCTCTCCTCCCACCTCCCAACTTTTTACTGTTTATTTTTTTGGATTCCTCTGGTTCCACTGTGGTGCCATTGTGCCAACTTGATAACTCACAAAGTATTTGAAATGATTTTAAATACTACTATTTACAGACCTCTTCTTCTTCTTCACATCGACACACATCAGTTTGCCAAACAGAACAATTTGCACAAAATGATCCACCGCCATTGGCTCCACCGACCCCCACCCACCTCCCACCCCCTCCAATCATTTCTAAGACCAAAGTACTGTGGTAGTAAATTGACCCTTATAGCCCCTGACCTGGCCCCAAGTACTTACCCACCATCATTCTTACAGTTACGACTTTAGCACATCCAAGTGTACTCATGCACACACAACCACACACAGATGAATGTATCATTGAAGATATTAATACTGTTTAGCAGCTGGCGTTTCTGCTTCTCATGTATGAGCTGTATTCAAACAGTGTCTTCATCTTTCTTTAGATGGCCACGTGTTTCAGGATTAGAGATTTTAAAAAAATCAAAAACAAAGGAGTATCTGGCTTTCTAAAAAAAACTATTCTGATCAAACTTTGGCCTACTGAGGCCGCAATCTCATGGACAACTTACTTCACACCACTTTGGGTCACCAATTGAACCAAATGTTGTCTTCAATAAGCCCGAAATTGCCACTGCAGACGACTATTTAAGTACTTAATAGGGGTTTTGCCTTATCAAAGGTTTTCAATGGAAAACGTTCCACATATAAGAAGTGTTATGTGATGGTGGAACGCGATCACATATGTATCGGCAGGATCTAAATACTGGAGGCTGAAAAGAGGAGATAACAAAATACTTGTTTATTCTATACAGAACTGTGCTACAAAAACTCATTTATGAAGACTGTAAACCAGGAATGGAGTCAACAGCATTTCAATTCATTGTAATTTGAATTTAACAAGCTTTTGGTATTTATAGTATTGACAAAAAAAATTGTAATTACAAATGCTTCTACTGACTGAAAAGCACCCACCAGGCTTTGTGAATTGAAACAGAATTGACTCCAACCTTGACTGAAAACTACACAATACAAACAACAGAACTGGAAAAAGTTCCTGGGTGAATGGAAACACTGTATAAAATCTTTTTTCTCTGCTATAATGAGTTCAGAATGCTCAAGTCATTAAGCGCAGTTAAAGCCATAATCGTGGGTTAGTCAAATCACCACAGCTGTTTGTAGCGCTGCAAAAGCATCTTAATTTGTGTGGTTTAAAAAAAATGGGGGAAGAAGGTTTTGTTTTTTGTTTTGTCGTCTCCCCTCTTCCTGCAGCAGCTACGACATGATCCCTCTGCTGCTGCAGCAAACGATCCAACTCTGATCCAAAAGGAAAGTGATGAACTGCGGTTGTTTCTGCATCACACGTCCCAGATTGTGGCTTTAACTAAACAACAGCCTTAAAACATTAAACTTTCTTTAATCTTTTTAACATTGCTTTGAAAATAGAAAAAAAAAATAATCCTGGTTTCTTAACTTATGACTGCAATTTTATAATTGCTTGATTCTTAAGCCTCACTTGAGCATTCTTTGAGTAAATAATATCAATGTAGCGATGTATTAAAGTACTGTTTTTGTTTTTGATTCTCTTCTGTTATGAACAATAATGGCCTGAATTCATCATGTGTCAGAGAGCAGCACAGCTCATTTCTAATCAGACAACAACGAGGTGACCAGTCAACAGCGACCCTAATTAGCGCTGCTGTTCTTTGAAACGTGATGAAGAGAAACTGTGTTGTTCAATGCCTAGAAAGTGGAAATAAGTATAGAGGTCCTTCTGACAACAGACAGAAACAACAATGGAGCATGCTGCAAGGAAATCCTCAGTGGAAGCTTGTGATATATTCTTCTAGTGAACGACTCAGGAGCGCGAGAGCAAGAGACAGAGTGAGAGAGAGCCATATGATCTCTCAGAGGCTTTCTTTATTTTCTTGTCAAAAAATTAAAATGAGCACAATAAACTAGCCTTTCTTTCACTGTCTCCTTTCCTGGAGAAAACATATGTATGCCAGACGTTTTTAAACACACTCAGGTCTTTCATTTCACATTTCAGAGATGGTTGACTACTTTCCTGGTAGTGAATGCCAAACTAACCCGTTGAGATTTAATCAAAGGGTTAGTTTATCCAAATCTCTCACACACACACACACACACACACACACACACACACACACACACACACACACACACACACACACACACACACACACACACACACACACACACACACACACACAAAACGTCAAAACTCTGGGTACTAACGTAGATGGGTGTACGTTTTATTAGGGCTAGATTTTGAGATCTCTGCCTCTGAGTTTTCTGCTTCCATCTCACAGGAGAAATACATTTTGATTCTGGTGCTCACAGCCATGAACATTTACATGTAAACAAGCTAAACAAAGCTAAACAAACATGTCTAGCAGCATTACTTTGGTCCAAAGGTGTCCTGAACAAAGCAATCCTCATGTTTAGCAAGTGTAATGTTTGCCATGTTCTTAGTTTTACAGTGCAGTTCGATCATTTAATTTGCTTATTAGTACTAAAACAAACAGGAGGTACAGTCGAGGCTGATGGGCATGTCATGAATCTAAATACTCCACAAAAGACTTGACGAGACTAGTGAAAATGTGGAAATGTAGTCATCTCTCAATGTCTCCACAAATTTCATAGCATTCCACCGAGTAGTATTAATTAAGTTTTAGTAGCACTAATTAAGGTTTTGATCTGGGCCAAAGTTTTGGACTGATAAACCAACAATACCATCCAGAGAGCCTGCTGTTAAAATGTCTTAAGTTCATGAGAAAAGTGCCAGCCAAACAACATTATACTTCTAATACCTACTAATAAACTCTGAACAGTGATTTTGCATAACAATAAAAACAAAACTACACGTATCTCTACTGAATTGGACAAAGGCAGAAATCAGACATCTCAAAATCTAGACATTAAACAACCGACTTGTCTGAAATACAAGATCCTTCTAGTGGTACGTAAGAAAATCATTATTTCTCTTTCATTTGGGCGAAATGACCCTTTAAGATGATCATAAACTGACACAAAACATATCATCTGATACTGTACGTTAACTATGTGGCTGTTCCATTATAAAGAGATATTATTATAGTATTTATTAAAAAATACACATAAGTTATAGTTTTATAACCAACCCAGTTATAATTCAATTGGTCAACCTATGGACCACTGACACTTGAATTGTTTTTGGCTTGTAGTTACATTTAATACTGTTAAATAAATTAAAAAACTCTCAGTACAAATAAAATCTGAGTAAATGTAAATACGAGCCAAATTTGCTGTGGGACAAACCTGGACGAACATGAATACTGACAAATTCAAAACACCTTCAGTCAAAATACTGAGTTCAAAAAGGAAAAATATAAGTAACGTCATGTTGGATTGGCACTCTGAATAAAACACCCTGTCTGGAGCACGCCCGTGGTGAAATGAATTAGGATGCTTACATTGCTGAATTTTAATATGACAGCAGCAAGTGAACCATCTAATGAGTAGTGTCTCTGAGTATCTCTGCACTGAGTCTAAACATATTTTGAGATTTGGTGTTGAATGCACCATGAAAATGCAGCATTTAACTGACAGATCGAGAAAATTAGAGACAATCTTTTTGTTTTTTTGTTTTGTTTTGCTTAACTAGACGCTGTTTGTCAATAAAACATTGGTGATGTAACCCTGCTTCTCTGACAATTTCAAAATGTTTTGTGCCAAACAAAATGTTCAAATCTAGGCTCCCGTTGTTTGTCCTTTCTGCCGTTTTCCACACAGTTACATCTTCCAATTTCAGTCAGAGGTGTTTAATGAGAAGCTTTACTGTGCATGAAGCAGGTAAATGCATCGCTCTGAGACGCGTGGGTAACACACGGGAGCAGCTTTACTTTTTTACTTTTCATGCACACACTGTGGATACAAAAGAATGGATTTTAAGACTCACAGAGAACAACAGCTAATCCAGCTGCTGGCTGTTGTTGACAACACAGGTAAGTTGTGTCAGTAACGTGCTCCTGTACTGTGCTTAGAGAGAAACTCTACAGTTTTTACACATAAAAGAAAAGATCAAGATGAATTTATTGGTACGTAAATACTCATATACTGGCATACTCAATATATGTTGTGAAAACTAGTGAATACAAAGCCTGGGTAACAAGCTAAGGGTCTGGAGTTAAAGAGCCAGGTCAAATCTGAAGAGAACAAACGAACAAGTTACATATTGTATGTAGAAAGTAAGATCCAGTCAAATCTTATCAGGTTAACCAACTTTTACCAGTATATCGTAAAATAAAGTGTTATAGTTACACAAAGTCATACATAAAGTGTTAATTAGTGAGCTTTAGTGCTGATTAGTACATTTACACAAGTAGTGAACTTAGTGTAAATAAAGATTTACGGTGCTCGTGTTTCATTTCGTGCTATTACTTATACTACATTTCCAAGGTAAACACTATATTTTTTACTCTAATAGTAGTATTATTAGCAGTATTTGATGGACATAGTTTTAGGTTTACTGAACTAAACTGCCCGACAACATATGAGGAAGTTAAAATTAACACTAAGCACCAATACAATAATAATATAGTAATAACAATGTAATAATATATAAAAAAAATTGCATACAAACAAAAAAATGTATTATATCATTTACATATTTATATGTCAATTAAGTGATTAGTTCATTGACAAAAAATATTCTTTGCTGTTTAATTTTCATTGTTTTAATGCAAAAAAAAAACATTTCATGGTTCCAACTGATGAAAAGTGAAGATTTACTACTTTTTCTCTGCATCAAATCCTTTTGAACAACTAATATTTGCATTACACTTTGGTGAGTACACTTATATCCTTTGTAGTTAGAATCATTATTAAGAATGATTGATATTGATCTGATATTAGTAAAAAGTCTGACAGTGACATTCATCAGGATGTTGAACTTCAGTTAAACTACTCAATCATAATGTCCCATTATGATTACAGTACAGGAGCATGTAAGAAATACAGTAGAGGAGTCTGTAAGTCCTCAATGAATCTTAAAGCATAACGTAAAAAAAAATCTGTAATATCCAATTTTCTTAAAATTATGTGCACACGCACACACACACACACACACACACACACACACACACAGTACAGCACAGTTAAGAGCCCATGCATGCAATGACACAATTCTACAGTACAATAACCCTGGATGAGGGACTAATCTCTTCAAGTAAAATAACCCTTTAGATTTATAATAGAAGTGTTATTATATCTGATCCCATCCTGAACTGACTGCTGCAATACAAGTGACTTCGGAGCACGACAGTGGGCGGCTTCTATCAAGATGGTGTGAAGAGAACATGTCCTAACGCGGCCTTTTCATTATCCTTCCATCTCCTATCTGCCCGGTGTGATTTTAACCCCGGGCCGGTGAGTATGGTATGTCTCCATGGTTACATCATCTGTCTCCCAAAGCTCATTTTACTCCCTTTGTGACACCTCAGATCTTTCACTCTCTCTCACAGACAGACAGGAATAATCTGAATAGACTTAAACACTAAAGAACGTTTATGCTCCAAAAGTGAGATCTTTTATAAATACAGACAACAGTTTAATTAAAAACTTTTCAAAATTGGAATCTGTTGTTGAACTTTTAAAATTACATATGATATTTACAGAATTGCACACAACACAGTCATAACGTGGGGCAGCTTATTAAAGAGCACTCGCGGCCAGCTGAATGAAAGATTTCAGTCTTGCACCGGGAGAGGCAGCTGAAAAGGGCAGCCAAACAACTCTTGGTATTACCACTGCTCACAGTTGTGGAGAACCTACATTAAATCTAGTTTTGAAGTACTGTGGTTGAGAGCTGCCCTTTCCAGATGTGGTCTTATCAAAGCTGCAGTCTGACGCAGACTGGAGAAGGAGCCTCCAGCTTGCCCCGGTGTCAGAATTTGGAACACAAGCAGTCGTCAGGCGTCTCACAGCCGCTGCAGCAGTGACCAAAATATTTGTCTTTTGGTGTGTGTGCTGCCCATCTCCCCCCAGTCGCTTTATAGCTGTCCACACTGGTGCCTGCATGAGTACAAACACAGGCCTCCCCAGGCACAAATAATAACCCTCTCCTTCATTCTCCACATGGCATTTACAGTGGTGCCTACGGCAAGTATGGAGGGTAACAGAGATATGAGGACAGAAAGGAAAAAAAAAAAGGAGGAGGAAACGGAATTAAGAATAAGGGGCTAAGTGAGATAAAAGAAGCCAGAAAGACAGGGTTCTTTACTCATCTTCTGAGTTTTGATTTCTCTCGGCGCCCCGGGTGTCGTCTTTGTGAAATAACCTTCTTTTAGAAATGGGAATTAGACTCGCTGTCTCCCTTAAAGATCGTGGCCTAATGTGGGCCAGCCTGTAGAAGGAGGCGGCTTGATGGAACATGATGATAAGAGTAATAATGGGAAACATTCTCACCACTGTATTAATGCATATTAAAATCAACCCGCTAAAGGGAGGGCCCTACCTCTCACTGCAACACGCACACAAATGATAGGCCAAGCAGCATTAATAATGTAGAGTGTAAGTGAGAGAGCACCGTGGAAAGGTCGAGGCTGGCTGTGAGGCAAACAACATGGCTTATGAGTTATTAGGTCAGCAGTTATACTAGTTATCTTCTCTTTGACTGGAGAACGCATCCAACCTGCTCCTGTTTAAATATCTTATGAGGCCAATCATGCAGAAGATCAAATCTTGAAGCAGAGCAGTAACATTTCCAGTTGAAAACCGTCTAAAAACAAGACTAATTGCATTTAGTTTCAAAATAAGGGAACACAACAAGTGCCGGCGTACTCGAGGTTATTGACCCTGAAACTCGGCTGCTTTCATTAAGAAAGTGTGAGGCATGTTTATGTGTCTAGAAATTTGGGGTCAGATGCAGAAAAACAAAGGACAAAAATGTGAGCCATCATGGAAATGACACTTAAAAAGATAAATGAGGAGACGAGCAGAGGACACGTTGGAGTTTGAGAAAGGCTAAATGACAGATATTTTGTTGTTTAGCCTTCCTCAAACTATCTCACCTTTCTAAATTACAACACAAGGTGACACAGAGCGAGCTGAAAATACACACAAAAAAAAAAAAGAAATAAATAAAAATACCAGCATGCATTCCTGCACACACTCTCCCAGATTGAAGGAGGCTAAGACGAGAGATCAAGGCAGTGCAAATTAAAAGTGCTCTAATTAGCCAGACTGTCACTCTCCTGTTCTGGCAGCCATATTGGAGTCTGCCTGGAGACCTGCCTACACATTTCCACTGGCCCTCTGAACAGCCACATATACTGTATGGGAGTGAGGATTAGAGGCCGTGGCTGCTGAGAATTACACTTGCCAGACATTAAGCACTGCAACCGCTCCAAAATGTTATAATGAATGGAGAGAGATGTGTTAATGAAGCTGCTCTGTGGAGGGCCATCATCAGTGGTATAAACTTTGCCCTGTTACGACTCTTTCCAAATTTGTGCTTTTGATCTGGCACCAATTCTGAGTGCATTATTGCACCATTAGATTTGGCTAATTGTTATGCCAGAGGACGATCGTGAGTCATTTGAGGAGATCCAAAATTTCAAATGAGTTTTCATGAGAGGGAAAGTTTGTCCTTACAAGGAAACTCTCTGGCTTCTAATATATTTTGGCTAATGAATAAACAACTATCTCAGTATTGAGCCAAACATGTGCTGAGCCTTTTTTTTTTTTCATTAGATTTTGCTTAGTTACAGAAAAATAAGATGATTTCAAGTCTGGGTGTTGCTTTCTGCACATGCACAACAGTGCACCTTGCCACGTTAAGATTGAACCTTGCAGGTTCATCTGATGCTGATTTGCTGAGATAACTGAAAACCATCTACCCTGTGCATTACAATGCTGCTGAGCAGTTTACCAAGACTTTGTTTTTAGATTGATAACTCAGCTTCCAGGGAACCTATGATATGAATTCATGCCAGCAAAGCATGAAAATCAACTTTCACAAACTTGAAATGTGGTCGAGTTTGATAATTCATCACAACAAACAGCTCCCTGCCTTTTGGGTTTTGTCATGTTATTGCTGTGAGGAAGTGAACACAGAGCGTTTTGAGAAAACTCTCTGCTGCTGTTTTCAAGCACACTGACAACTGGCATTTAGGTGTTGGCCACAGAATGGCAGCTCAGTTTATTAATAAAAAAAATAAAATAAAATTACATCATGCTTTGGACATTGTGTTTGTCTGCTGTCTGAAGCAGTTGTATTTGATTTTCTGACAACATCCTGTAGCTTATCAGTGTAATGCTTTTCAGCAGTCAACTATCAAATCTTGGAAGTCTGAATGTGAAGCAACTAAGTTTTCAATCTGTACTCACAGCTATAGACGACAATCTATCAAACTAATAAATCAAGACTTTAAAGTGTTCAATACAATGCACCAATCTCAAATCTGCAAATTGGCTTGCTAACGAAGGGAAGCTGAAACACAATGGATGCATGGAAGGCAGAAAAATCAAGTGTTTAAGTAAACGCAATGTGTAGTCAATGAGGAGGAGCTCACTAATGAATCTACAAGGGTCATAAAAATGTAAGAATGATTTTAAATAATAGATTGGAATTACACAGAGACATGTGTATGTGTTTCCAGATCATATCAATTAACTTGTAGAGTCAAATGTTATAATTGCCAGAAGGAGTAGACCCTCACTGCACAGGAAAATAAGACTAGGTAGGCCTCTTCATTGATTTCAGGTAACTGCTGGACTGAATTAAATAAAAGGCCATGCACACACAACTTTCTCAGCGAGTACAGTATCATGCTCCTTCTACTCTAAGGGGAACCCGAGGAAAAGAACCGCAGATCTGAACTACAGTATGACAGCTGCTCTCACTCTCTCTACTGGGACGTTAGAGAGGGAGACTGGAGAAAGAGATGGGAGAAAGACTCACTTCAGAGGAAATGATGCTAAGCTTCCTGTGTGAGTAGAAATAGGCAGATGGAGAGTTTAGTTTAAAGATGTGAAGAAAAGCGGGATGAGAGATAAAAGAAGGAAGTGACAGGTCCTCTCTCTCTCTGTTTCTGTCCTGTAAGTCTCTGGTTTTCAGCTGATACTTCTCTTTAGTGGGAAAGCTTCTTCTCAGCAGGTCTCACTTATCAATATCTTTATATGGTGGGAATAAAGCAGAAAGATGAAGTTGAAATGTTTCTTCTATACTAATAAATTAAATATGCAGGAGAATTGCTTTTAAAGATTTAGTGCTGTCTTGAAGTGATTTCTGCTGCACATTTCGAAAACTTGCCTTTCAGAATTGACTGTTTACTGCGAGGACGAGGACTGGTGTGTGTCTGAGAGAGCGAAATCTGACGTATGCTGCGGAGTTATAAAGTTCATCTTTGGAATTTCCAACCTCACTCTACCACTTCATTAACAGTTAATGAGATATCAGGGGGTGTACTAATTGTTTTCGACTGAGAGATGATGGGCTGATGAAATAAAGATAAAGGAAATGAATAAAAGAATGGGAAGAAGTGGTAAGAGCAGAGAGGATGAGGGTCGAGATGAAGATTTGGGATTAACAGGTAGTGAAAGGCAGAAATAGAAATAACATGAAAGCTGAAGGGAAATGTCTTCATATTTTTTTTTTCTCTGTAGGCCCAATTCAAATGCACATTAAAGCCAAAGGAAAAGAAAATCAAGAGAATGAGCAGAGTTGCTTCTTCTGCTGTTATCTGTCCACATTTCCTGACTGTAGCATCATAGAAACGAGCCACTGTGGAACCAGCAGTTATTCTTCATCCTGCACGAAAAAAAAAAAGGATATTATTACTTTTGTGTCTCCTAATTCTCACTGGTGAAATCGAACTAACCACGAGTTAAATTGACTGAAAACAAAAACTTTAAAAGATGAGTGACAATTTAAACACAGCTGTTCTTTTCGCCTGCAGCAAGAGGTCATTGTGTAAGCACAATAATACAGTACACTGAGGAGTCCCGAGAGCTTCGCTGTGGTAAAAAGAATCAGAATAAAAAAACAACTACAATTATGAATTCACTTTGTCCACAGAGGGTGCAACGGAGAGGTTCAAGAGAACCTCGTCAGCTATTTTCCTCTGCTAAGAACTCGCTACTTAAGACAATGTCTCCCCTAATAATAGGTTAAATACTGTTAATCTGCTCTCAAACTAATTAAGACTAAGCATGAAAAAACTTCAGCTCAACAGTTTCCTTCCCCCACTAGATTCCAGCGCAGTTACTGAGTTGCCACCACACACTGTATATAAATGAATGTATCTTTACAACTTCCACTGTGGCAACTCCAGCAAAAGAAAAAGGTCCAGCCTCTATGTGGGAGTTTGGTTACTGAACAGCTAATAACTATATTGTTGCTGCACCTCTAAAAGCCAGTTTTGGTGGCTTAAGGTCAGCATAAAAAGCTATCCGTCACCTAAATGGCAATGCACTGGATAGAAAGTCCTGTCTAAATCAGAAAAAGATGCTGGGTTAGTAGTGTGCTGCTTGCTGTACTATTGTGTATGAAACACAATGCAGGACGGAGTTGTGCTTTCACACATGTAGAAAACAGCTGGAGACAAAGTCAAAAAAGTCAAAAGCTCTCAGATGGGGGAAAACTGGCCAATATTGTTGTCTGACACACCCCTTCTTGTCTCTCATTTTTAGTCCAGGGGATGCTGCTCTTTTATAAAAAGACTGTTGTATAGAAATGCAAATGGATCAACTGTTCACAGGTAGACATGAGGTGTCTTTCCTTTTTCTGGAGCCAGAACCCTGAGAGCAACTTCATCTGTGTTTCAAACAGATGAACCAGGGTCTAACTTTAGCTGCCAGACCCAGTTCTACTCCCCCCCAAAAAAGCTTTGGTTGAGATTAGCACCTTCTGAAGGGCTATCCGAGTGGGCCTGCAAGACTGAACACTGCTGATTGGTCAAATATCATGCATCAGCTGGAGCAACCTAAAAGATTTTGGGAGCGATCCAAGTGCATGAAGTGTGAATAACACAGAAAAAGGCGCCTGTTCTAATACACACTTTTCATACGTCAGCGGGTGTAATCTTCATGGGGTATTAGCCCTGCTGTAGAAATTCGATTCTCAACTCCATCAAAGGTAATTTTAACTCAGGAAAGGTTCCTAGCAGCGCTTCTAGAAAACACCTGATAACACATAACCAAGGGTAATGGGGGCATAAAACAAAGAGAACTTATTTTACTTATTAAATCCTATACATTTTCACTAGCTGCTGAATATGGTTCTGGTCACATGTACCACAAGCTGCTGCTGCAAAATTACTATATTTATTTAAGTCAGTCCTTCAACAGTCCGTCAGTCAGTCATATGCTTTATTAATTTCAACTTTAAAACAAAAAAGAGGACACAGTGATTTTACAGGATGTGGACAATAAAGCCAAAGCGCATCACATAGTGCTGAAGGGGAAGGTATATTGTACACAACATGACATACGACCTCTAGGTGAGAGCTGTGGGGTGTGATGAAGTGAAAATGAATGTGTGAAAATGAAAAACAAACAAAAAAACAAAAACAAGGGCACTATGTGTATGTGGTGTGTCCTGTACAGGGGAATATGTTTTCTCATGAGACATATGGCTGCACCAGCTGGAGTTCTTATATTGCTGCTGTAATAAGTGTCTTTATTCTCACTTCACTTCCTTTTGTTTCTCAGTTTTATTGGATTGCTCCCTTGCTTCCCTCTTCAACCCATGTTTATTTCTGTCATTTCTCTTTATTACTGCCAAGACATTTTCTTTGCTTTTCACGCATTTGTATATGTGCAAATACACACAGGCACAATCATTAACTAAACTGAAAACAAGAATAATTCATAGTACTTCAAAATGAAATTTTTCTACTTATCCAGACATTAAATTTCAACATATGTTTATTTATGATACATTAAATGATCCCTGGTGTTTTCTGTGTTTTTTTTTACTTCTGTTTCTACTTCATGACACGTCAATGTTAATTATTTTTTATGAAGAATGTGAGCGAAGTGGAAAAAACAAATGTCTTTACTGTACAAAAACAAATTTATAGAATAGAAGCTGTGACCTGAAAGCTGAAAATGAAAAAAAATGAGAAGTGGGCATTTGGAAGCCTAATGGTGAAAACGTATCACATATTACCAGCAAAATAACATAACTAATTAAAACAAACGCAAAGCAACAGGTGACTGATTCCTTTTTATGATAATCACAAAGATCAGCAGCCTCATTTTCATCATCTGTTACTGTTCAATTTACTTTATGTTCAATGTGATTTTAAGGATTACCTCTCAAGTGGTTTAATATTTGTTCAGGTTTCTCCATTTTGCTTTAAAGAAGTGAGGAAGAAGAAATTGAATTGAGGGCACCTGTGCCAACAGTAACAGTATCAACACAATGAGGTTGGTTAGACTATTACAAATTAACATTTATTTCTTCCATTATTGCTTCCGATAACAAAGGAACAGAGAGAAAGAAAGAAACAATCTGTGGCAAAGCTAAATCAGTACACTTCAAATGTTCATGTACCCTGCAGCAGGAGCAAAAAAAAGGGAAAAACTCAGCCTTGTTAGACGCCACCAAAAACGCATTTACTGCAGATCCAGAGCTCCTTTGAGTTTATATTAAACTTGATGTGAGGTGAATGTCAAGTTCCTATTACAAAGACATGTAACAATTACAAATATCAGTGACTTCTGAGTCATTCCCATGACAACTTTGTCATGCTGAGGCAAAAATGCATTTCTAAAAGTTTCATTGATAAAATATTTAGTACACAAAGAAGCTGCTTTCTTAGTGTTTTGATGGCTGCACGATGCGCATGTCAAAGCTGCTGAGAAACTCTGGGATGTTTTTAACACTTTGTGAATATCTTAAGAGACAGAAAGGGGAAAAGAGAGAGAGAGAGAAAAAAAAACAATAAAAATTAAAACCAAAACTAATCCTGCTCTCTAATTTTAGAGCCCTGTGTCAGATTACTTCAGATGGTGGTCTGTCTGCTGAAGAGGTCGAGCGTCACTGCAGAGAGGAATGCTGGGATGCTCTTCTGGTGATGTAAGTGAAGGTCCACCATCTCTCCCAGAGTTTTGGAGAACTCAGTTTCCATGAGCTGCATACTTCCATTGGACCCCTGCACACATAGAAACAAACATCCACAAGCATTAAAACAATATCAAACAATACGACCTGACTTTTCTACTACATCCATCTCCAGAGGCAAACTTTCAAAGTGAAACAAGATCACTTGAAGTTGTCACTGTCTATTGGGGTTTGTCAAATGTGTATATGAGTGTGTATGTGTGTGTGTATTCACAGCAGGGTGAAGGTGTCTAAATCTGTGTGGATTAATTAAGAGGAATGAGGAGCAGCTCGGGGCGCTGAAGTGAAGGAGAAAGAGATGAGGGAAACGGGGGATAAAGTAATTAAAGAAATGCAGGGAGGTAGTGAGAAGCAGAGTCCTGTGACACGCTGGGAAGATATTGAGACGTTCGAGGAATGTCCTGTGTCATTGTGTGTAAGAGACGGAGATCTACATTTGACAAGTATAATGAGGAGCCTCAAAAGACAGGGTGCAAAGGGAAAATGTCGAGAAACAAAATGAAAAGAAATGCAGAACCAAAAGAGTGAACGAGAGAAAATTAACAGAGAAAGATTTAATACTGCATGACATTATTTCCCACATGGGCACTTTTGTTACTGAAGGTCTGTGTTCACTCAGCGACTGGTAATTGCAGCTAAATAACATAACAAAATGTGTTTTTAAAAACCCATTCCACTTCCTTGAACTCAGCATTGCTGTTTGACAACTGAATAGACTGAAACTGGAAAAGGAAGCAGAGAAATCGTGAATCGTGTTGCTGGCATATTTTGTATATCTGACGTAAATGAAAAAAGAAAAGGGTAAATCCCACTTGATAAACCAATTAGTGTGCTCCCTTATACGCAACAAGCTGAGGTGAACTCAGCTGTTCACTTCTGTGTGAAGAGCCACAAATCTCTAATGGGTGAGAGGAGAGGATAACTGAGCTAATGACATTTCTTAGCTGACTGCACAGTGCTAAACCGAGGCTAAACATAGCATAGAAAGTGCTGAAGTGATATAGACAGAATGACTTTGCTGTTTCAGTGTTGTTCTTTAGGGGAACGTATGATGACGCACTGAGATTGAGTAAAATTAAGAGCTTATTACAAGCTAGCAAGCTGCAAAGAAAAGAAGGTGTTCATCATGTTCATCTCTGGTTCAAATAACTACGTCTATTCACTCTGCTGCAACTTATTAGATCCACCTTTCAGTTCGAAAATTACTGTCAATTTGTTGTACTATCAACTTATCCCAGTCCCAGTAAAGTCTTTATTGTGGCAGCATTTCTTTATCTTTCGTTCTTTTTATTTTTCTAAACAATACTAAGTATTTCTGCACTCTATGCCAAAAACATATTTGTGATGCTGCTACATCACATTTACTCTGATGTAGGCACTTATGCCATTATAAAGGCATAAAAAATAAAAAAAAAACGGGGAGCTCAGTGGCATTGTCCTTTGTTGATAGTGTACAGTAAGGAGGCTGGAAACAGGAAATTAAGGAGAGAGGGAGGATATGCAACAAAAGTCTCTAGCTGGATTTGTTGCAGTTATGTGGTAAGCATCTTAAATTACTAGGCCACCGTGACACAGCCATACTGGTATTTTCAGGATTAAATGTGCATTCCTGTCTTTAATTGGGTCATTGTCTTAAAGTTATCAAACATAAAACAATTATAAACTAAAAGTTGTGATACAATCTATAATGCAATGACAACATATAAACCTTTTGTATCAGATGATCATTTGAAAACGAGCAAACGTATTGTAACAAATAGTTCAAACGTTAAGTGAATAAATCTTAGTATTTGGTGTAAATCTCTTCTTGGAATTGACATCGCTGAATTGTTGGTGCCTTCTTTTGATTTGTGTGTCCTTCAGTTGGGGTTCATGTTGAATATGTTGAGTTGGCTTCATTGTCTTGCTGAATGATGTAAGCTTCTCACAACTGCTTTTGATGCATTTCACTGTAAATTGACAAGATGTTTCTGTAAACCTCTGAATTCATTCTGGTGCTACAATCAAAACTTATGTCATCGGTAAAAATTACTGAGCCTGTTTCAGAGGCAGACATGCAAGCCCAAGGCTTTTATGCTTTCATAACTTGAAACATCAGCAAACGCTGTCCTCCTCCACACTCCAACCTTTCCACCATTTTGCTAGAGGTGAATCTTGATCCTAGGCTCTAATTGATTCTTTATTAATCCCCATGGGGAAATACTGTACAGGCAGCTCCTATAGTATGAAGCGCCAGGAGTTCAAGGTTTAGTGATTTGTCCACGTACACTTCAACTTGTTGTCAGGAATTGGGGGGAGCTGTGAGTCAAACCACCAACTTTAGGGTTTGTAGATGGTTGCCCTATTAATGAACCACAGTATGAAATCTGAATTTTCTGGAGGAAAAAGTCAAACATGGTGCATCCAACACCGTAGAGCCATCTCATGCAGACACATAAAGTGTCTTGAAATAAATGAATAAAAACACTATGGTCACAGAAAACAACAACATGACTCTGCTCACCTCTTCAAGCATTAGTCCTTGATTAAATTCTTATTCTTTACTATGCTAGACATCGCAGTGAAGCAATCCCAAAGCTTTTGTAATCACACCATCTTTGTCGTGACCATTTCTCATCGCATTTTCTCATTGTGGTGCTTTTTCTTTTTCCCGTGTGGCTGTCTGAAATCTATGGCATATCCTCAGGCTACTACTCTCATCACAGGCACACAAACACACAGCTATAGAAACTGCTGGGGCTCTGGGTACATGGAACACATACATCAAATAAAAACACTAAGACCAGTTACCATGGAGATCTCAGTGTCTCAAACACCTTCTGCCGACGTCTGTCCTCAGAACAGACTGTGTCTATGAGTGGGTGTGTGAGAGACAGTGGACAAGTTGATGGAGGCCTTTGGGAGCTGAAGACGACAAGGACTCTAACATTTGGTCAAAAAGAGAAAACTAAGATAACGGCTTCATTGTCTGGAAACATTAGTGGCCCCACATAACATTTGAAGTGGTCAAATGTATATGCAGACACACACACACACACACACACACACACACTAAGGTGGCTTAGAAAAGGTTATACAGATTTACACATAATAGAAAAGGTTACAGACAAGACTGAAGTGCCCTGGGTGTAAGACAGAGAAGAAGCATTAGAGCGACATAAAGAAGCGAAGGGAGAGGGAAAGGAACAGGAAGCACAAAGAGACAGGCAAAGAAGAGAGAATCCACTGATTCGGGCATATTCACCATTTTGACTGAATACTGTTCATAGAGCTGAATTCAGCAACACCAGGACAGAACTTTAAAAATGTAGAAGTCACTAAAGGCTTTCTAGTAAATCTAAATTCAAATGAGCGTTCACTGCCCCAAAATGATTTAATGGGTTTACTGAGCCTGTTTTAATAACAACCTGTTTTGCCCTACCATGTAACACCTTGTGTGCTTTTGCAGAGCACCTAAATTTAAATTTTTAATGGAAATAATGACTTAAAATAATGATAAGAATTAAACATTTTTAGTTCATTCTGGGGTGTGCTTGTGATGCTTCACATGCGACACTCTCCTGTCAACATCTGATCACGTATCGATATCTAACCACTCCTAAAGAAACTCCATCAAACCTGCAAAAACACATGAGACGCTTCTTATAAAAACGCAGCACATTGAAAGATCATAAGCACATGTAGACAGTTTTGGTGGAGCAGTCAGCTGGAGACAGACTATGCTAGTGTTAACAGCAACTCAGAACACATTAGCTGTCCCTGGATAACGTGTAATAATTTAAGTTATAAGTTAAAGTTATTTCATTTGGACATAGGCCTGTATAGTGCTGTTGAAAATGCAGGATTTAATTATACTGAGTTGGAACAGACTTAAAACTACACAACAAGTCGGCCGTATTTCAGTGAAAATACATCCCAGCACTGCTTAAAATGAAGCAGTATGATGACTACAGTTTAAAGGATCTCATGTTTAGTTTATTTGCTTTTAGTGAGTTCTCACGTTCTCAATTCTTAAGTATTCAGATCTTACACTTGAGAGATAGTACCAATACCGCAGTGTAAAATACTCTGTAAAATGTGAAAGTTGTCCATTAAAAACTATATTACTAAAATATTAGTATTCAAATATACACTGTTCAAATAAATTAAAGGCTTTGGGTTCTGGCAGTGCACATCCTTGCGCAAAGAAGCAGATAATACTGCTCATGGATTAAGGATCTTCTACAGCCCTGTTCAGCTTCCTAGAGTAACTGTCTTCTGGAACCTCCTCCATGCTCTTGAGTCCGTGCTAAGAGACACAACAAACCTTCAGGCAATAGCATGTATCTACAGTATGTCCCATCCTGGAGGAGTGGGGCTGTCTGTGCAACCTCTGTAGCGTTCAGATATCGCCTCATGCTACCAGTAGTGACACTGGCCATAGCCAAGTTCAAAACTAGCCAAAACAGTCCAAAAACAGGAGGTAGAATGTCAGTCGGCTCCACGTGTAAAACCATTGCTGTTTTGGGGGTCGTGTCGTTGTTGCTCCTCTAGTGCACCTATTAATCATTTCATTAACATCAAAGCAGATCAAACTGATTAACAACCCCTCTGCCACTTAAATGACCAGATCAATATTCCAAAGGATTTAATTAACTTGATGCTATAATCTGATTAGTGTTCCTTTAATTTTTTTGAGCAGTGTACTTCAAGTCCACTATCAAAAAACAAAAGAAGAATGATTTATTCCAGAGTGAGATGTGTTATATTATTAGATTCTAATTATCGATGCACAAATGTTGCAGCTGGTGAAGCTGGAGCAGACTTTAAGCACTTAATGCACTGACAGCTGGTTAATCGTGGTAATATATCATTTATTAGTTGATTATATGTTATATCATGAATCTGCACCTGCAAAGTAACTGAAAAACTGTATCTAAATATAGAAATATAGCGCTTGAGTGAATGTATTTAGTTTCCAACTGCAGTAGCTGTGAAACAGATGCAAAATTACAACTGAGTATCAGCTCAACAGAATCAAATTAGCTCTAAATCATACTCCATTGTATCATTACAAATATAGCTGTATAGCTTATTAAAAAAAAAGGTATAGCTTTATAGCTTTTTGTACCAAATTGAGGACTATATGGAATAAGAACACAGCTATCCCAAAAAGTGAAAACCCTGCCTGCGATGCCAAGTATAGCTTTCCTTAAGTCAAGTATAACTGATGCTGATAGGAAGGTCATGAGTTTTTCCGATATATGGTCATATAAAAAAAAAAAGTACTGGTCAACTCGAAATTTTGAAGTTATATTTGTATATGAAGAAAAAAATAATTAAAACATGTATTACTATTTATTAAAATGTATCCTGAGCAGGACATAAATATTTCTACCTAGTGTCATGTCAACATCCAGGGATTATTTTGGCCAGCATGTACATTTTACTGTCTATGTGATTCTCCCATATTTTATTGAGGTACACTGATATTAAAACCACAAGATGGGCTTACGTCCAGCTCTCAAGAATTCATACTTGTCACAGTAAAGGAAGCCGTCTAAGTGTTTAATGCTTTAATGACGTGTCTAGTGAGAAGAAAAAAAAGAAATGAAAATGCTGTAATGCTGCTATCTGTCAGGATAATAGGCACACTTACAGTTTAGACAACAATACTTGGTTATATGGACTGCTGAAACTGAAGGAAACTACCAACATAATGCACTAAAATATACATTGACAATTGTAATGACACTGTCAGTTATCTTTTTCATTGGATCCTATTTCTCTACCTGGTGCAACCAGCTGGTTTTATATAACAGGGCACAGTTATAGTGATTTTTATTAGATTGTTGAAATAATGTTTTTCTTTCCCACTGCAACTATAATAGCCTAATCTACATTTAGCCAGGGGAAGAAAATATAGTTGTGTAAAAAAAAAAAAGTCTAACATAGAAATGCAAAAAATGTCTCCACCACCAGCTTTTTGTTTTCTTAACAAGAAAGTAACTGTGCTGTGTGTTTTTTTTTTGCTCTAGTGTAAAAATAAAGGAGCTGATGTTTTAAAATGTTTTTTTAGGATGATCTTTCTTTAATGTTAATGTTAACTGCTCTGAAGGAATTAAAGATCAGTTAAATAAATATATAAAAGGCAAAGAAATTCAGGTTATAAGTAATTGGAATGTTTCCTAAATTGAATGAACATCAAAAAAAACAACAACAACAAAAAAAAAAATCAGTGCTTAATTCAATCTAATGAATAAGTTAATGACATTAGCATGGTTCTTCTAGTAACGTTACACAGAGGACCCATACCTGGCTGCCTTACATGAGTGTAAATCTAGTCTGGCTAGCCTCATTCTGGCTAATCTGTCTAATAGAAAACCTGGCACTAATATTTTGATTCCATTCACATACTGTATGGTAAAACATGTTGCACTGTACAGAAGGAGTGGCTGAGTCATTCGTGTTTGTTACAGTGGTTAAGAGCATACTTACTAACCCATTAATGGTTTGTAATTAAAATATAAATTGTTTTTATATGGGTTCTACCATAGACATATTTTACAGTTTTAATGATTAACTATTAAAAAGAGATGTGACCCAGATGGCCGCACGTTCGTTTCTCTTTTCTTATGGACGGAACATTTCAAGAGAAGTTAATAAAAGGTCAGGGGAGGTTTTTTCAAATCAGGTTTATTCAAATACTGACCTTATCAATGCTTATTTGCATATTCACGCTTCAGTAAAAAGTGTTTTAAACAATATCTGACCTTTATGAAAACAACAAGAGTCTGTTTATATTTGAAAAGAACTGGGGTTTTCCCTCATTCAGCTGTTGGAGTAAGAGGCAGGAAAAAAGACAAGTAAGGTGAGGTTACATGTAAGGTAAATACCAACATGATACATTCCTCCCACACCAAATTTATTCTGCATAAAAAAAACAGACCAGGTTTGTTGAACCAAGAGTAGAGAAAAGAATCTAACAAGACAAAGTTGCACCAAAAAAAAAACAAAGAAAGACAGACATAAACAAAAGAGGAGTGCTAACCCATTTATCCCCTCTTTTCATTTGTCTATCCAATTAAAGGAAATCAATACTTTCCAGCTTGAGATGCAGGGAGGGGCTTTATTGTGACCTCATCCAACCAAGGAGCTGCCTGCTGCCTGAATGACAATCATACTCTCCTAGTACAGACAGGGTCAGTTTACAACAGTTAGACAAACACATGAAAGGCAAGAAAGCAGAAACATGATTATGGTCTCTGCTTTCCTGCCAATGCACGGATAAGAAACAATAGTACTATATATTTCCATTTCCCAGGCCTTAAACATTAAACCCACCTACATTTTTATTTGTTTGAGCAAAAAAACTAAAAGGTAAAACCCACATAATGAAATACATAAAATAATAGTCTCAGGTTTGTAAGTTGTCCACAAATTGACGATTGATCAAAAGAAATTTAACTCTTGGTCTGTTTGCTACAAACGCACACAATCTTCCCATCATTAGACTGCCTCCTTTTACATTCATTTACATCTGAACCATCTCGGCAAAGCTGTTTAAAAGTTTGGAGAAAAGTAATGTGAGTAGCTGAAACGATCATGATTAATCACCGTTCCCCTGCAAATTACATTTAACTTCTCACAACCCTTAATGAAATGCTTAAAGACAGCTTCACTGTCCGTACTGCCATGACATGCTGCTTTGCACTGATCTCTGTGACTGTACTGTTAAAATGGAGGCCCCCGGACTGCATGTGCAAGTGTGGATTTGACAGATGGCTCTATATTGAGGTGGTGACATGCAGTTCACAAATCAGCTGACCCCTGTCACTGCTCTCCATCGCTAATGAGTAGACATCTCTCCTCTGTCTTACCATTTTCATACTGTTCTCTCCTCCCTCTGCTGCACAGATCTATATCCAACTCATCTCAGTGCAGGGACAGAGATGCATTGAAATTCAAGAAGATTTCATTCAATTCTCATTTACACCTTTGCCCACCTCTGCTCCCACCATTACAGACACAGTATTCTCACACACACGCGCGCGCGCGTGCATGCACGCAGCACCATCCATCCAGCAGCATCATCATCAACAATAAATTATTCTACTGGATGACAAAGCAGCTGATTGGTGGGGATGAGAAAAACACAAGGCAAATTAATTGAATAATCAGAAATATGCAGATGAATAGCTTTCAATTTAAATGCAGATTTTGGCATTTTTCTGCATTTGGGAGGAGGATGTCAGAGAGACTGAAAAATACAGAGGAGAACCTCGACCAAAAATTAAAGCATCTATTCTATCCATATTTATATTCTAATCAACCGTTTGTTTACCTACGTGTGTCTGAACAATAAATGACTACATACAACTAACAGAGGGTTTTTTTGTTTAGTGTCTTGTAAAACAAACACCCTGACTGAACAACCGCGATCAGCCTGATTCTCACTAGCATAAATACATAAATCATGCTATTAGTTATAGGTGTCAATATAAGACACCTTCAAACTTGAGATGAGTCTAGAACTTCAAAAGAAATCCCAACACTGTTATTGTAGATTTCTCTTATGTTTGCACCTTCTCCCACAAGCATTTCTATAAATCTACAAGAAACTCAAAATTAATCATTTACAACTTCAGATACATTAGCTGTATATTTAAGCTCCTAGAAATGCTGCTATATTAATTGCTTTACTGTTTTAACTGTAATATTTGCACAGTTGAACAATTTAAGAACAGTGATGAAAATTTTACCTGTGCAAAAAATTTCTGCTCTGGCCATCGCCTCTAATATGTGACTGACATTTAATTAAGTGCTTGTTGGTTAAAGTTGAGAGAATGACAATGTACAGACCTTAAGTCAAGGATTAAACAAAGCCTGGACTATTACAAACATGTCCACTGGTTTTCTTCATTAAAATTCCAAACAACTTATTCCAAGTGAGGAAGAAAAAGTCCATTTATATGCAGTGTGAATTTCAGTCTGAACTCAATACAAAACATATGCAGTGTGCATTTCAGATAGAACCCAAAACAAATCGAACCAGTAAACAGAATGTATTTTTTGGAATTTCGAGGAGAGTGAAACCAGGTAAGTTTTTCCAAATTAACAAAAACAGCAGCGTGTTTAACTAAACAAAGGCATTTCTCTCTCTTTCTCTCAGACACACACACACACTGAATTAATGCACCTCGTTACAGAGAGATAAAACATGTCACTATTGACTCCATAATTAGTTATTTTTGATTTAGTAATTGTTGTTCAAAATGAACAGGCAGGAGTGTTTGAGCCAACGTGGGTGTTTTTACTTTTAAGTGAAGCTATTTGTGCATTTGCTCTCCAGGCCACTAGCATGATTGTAGTGGTGACCTCACGATTAGCGAATAGAAGGAAAGTCTGCACCTAGTTAGAGTGTTATTAAACAACAGGGGTTTTTAAAAAGACATCAACATAGCTGCAAGATAGTGTAGCATAAAACAGTGGTCTACATTAGTGTAGACAACTGTGTCAATTAGTAAGCTTCGTCGTTACACTTCTCGGTGTTGTCTTCAAATAATAAAATCAAACAGTCTTCAATAAACTCTTGTGTCAAAATTTTTTTCTAGGAGGGTTAATCACAAGCATGAATACTGTATTTATAAGACGATAACCTTTTACTGTAGAACAGCAGCACAGATAGTATTTATAGCACTTTAGTACAGCATGACACTAAGCTGGACTAAATGTGGTGTATTCAGATGTTTTGACTCTGTGTGATGCTGAATGTCATCTTTTGATTTTCAGTATCTGATAATGTTAAATGTCACCTTTTGATTGTTAATGTGTTAATGCGGACTGTGACAAAGCTGAGTGTCATCCAAACCAAAGAAAAATGTCTAGTTTTGTGCTAACAAAAGTGGACAATAACGTTGTTTGAATTTGAAATATTAAGTGTGTTTATATGCCCTCTAGTATGCTGGTTTTATTCTCTTTCAAATATGACATTTACACGAAACATGAGAAATCCAGTTACTCATCTCCACATAAACAGTATTCTCACTGTATACCAGAGGTCGGAAACCTTTACAGGCTGAAGAGCAATTTTATGTAAAGATAATGGTACACTTTATTGATCCCTTTGGGGAAATTGTTATAGGACTGCTGCACAAAGATGGTGCCACTGCTATGGGGTTTTGGTGTTTTGACCAGGGACAGCGACAAGACACCACAAACCACAAGGGTTCTATAAACTGAGCCATACCACCCCAACAGTACTATTAAGTACTGGCACACTCACACTATAGCACATACTATAGTAACTACACCACTGCTGAGTATGGATGTGCACTGCTTTTCTCAACGTGTCCATCTTTCTACAGTTTGACACCTACAGTGTAAAAGAAACTGAGCTACATTCTACATGTGTTTGGTGAGTGTGAGACAGATTCTCACAGCTGTGATATTCAAAACAAAAGTGTTAATGTGATGTTAAAGGAGATGGAGCTCAACACCAGCTGGCTGCACGGTGGATGTCGGGATGCAGAACTTAGCTCTGGTGCACTCCAGGTCAGTTTAAGCCCTGGTCATGTTTTTCAGTGCATGACATGCCGGCCCATTGTGTATAACAACCAACCATTCTTAGAAATCAGGATAAGGTATTTCTAGGCTGGTGCTGGTTTAAATAAAGTGTCAAGAAGCTTGTCCAGGTTTGATTGTGTTTGTTTCAGAACCAGAATATGATATTTACATGTGCAGCACATAAACCAGGAAGTGTATTTCTCTAATCTGGCTTTACTGAGGGGATACATCCCTAAATGCAATCCAGGCATTACGTCAAAACAATTTAAAATGTATTTTAATTTCCCAAACTTATCGTGCTAATATAAATCAAGTCAAAAATATGGAATATGAAGACAATATTAATGCGTCAACTGAAGCAGCCTTCCTCCTCCACAGGAATCTTCATGACCTCAGGTGGACTTATGTGGCTGTGATGTATCATGTTACCATGGAGACAGCAGACATATGTTCCAAACATCGACCAGAGAAACTAGTGACGCTGACGAGTGCATGCGCACACACATATATACACATACACATCCTGAGGGCAAGCAGAACAGGAAACTGTCAGGAGAAATCAGAGTCAACATCCTCTTCTTTCTCTGGGATTTTAACTCCAAGACTTCTCTCTGAAGGTTTAAATATATAAAGTCAAGTCCACTGAAAATGCAGCTAATTTATTCACTCTTGTATTCCCATCAGTGTTTGTGTTTACTGTTTATTAGTGCTTTGCTCATGTTTATCTTCATAGCTATCAGCGATACATCAGTGAGTGTTTTGTTTCAGTCTGTGAGCAAAGTGAAATCCAATCCCAGCAAGCTTTCTTTCTTTTCCCAAAATATTTCAAACACCCACTCATCTATCCTTTTAGTTTTAAATTTATTGCTCAACTCTGTCTCATATGCATGAACAAAAGGTCATGCATGTGCACTATGTACAAGAGCAATGCAAAATTTAATGGCTCTTCCATTATCTGAGTAATACAACACACACAGACATGTATCCACAAACTCACAAACAACAGCTCAGCAATATCCTGAAAGATATTGCTCTGGTCTTTAGTGTGCATCATGACCTTGTTTGATCATACTGAGCTAAAAATAGGAATACTGTACTACATTGCTACAGCAACAGCTGAATTATCTTTACACAAGGAATACAGTTGGCACAGTCTTCATGGCTGAAGCTAACTAACCTAAATGTGGTCAATAAAGCCAGCAATAACTGAGGGGGCCGCACATCTCCTTGTTTGTCCAAGATGCCAATATTTATCCTAATGAAGATGTTTTAACTGAATATTTTCAGTCAGATGGGCAAAGCATCATGCAATACAAAACAATGGTCCTGCTTTTTCAAACCATTTGTATAGGCGTTTTCGTATCTGAGTAGGTGCTGTTAATGCCACGATGCTGTTGTGTGCAATGGGATTTTCTGTAACTGATATTCCCTTTAAAACAAGCTTGCTCATTCCACTTGACTCTGAAAACGTAAAGTAAAAAAATTAAAAAAAGTAAATACTTTTATGCAAGTACTTTAATTTTTAGTAAGTGCCATACTGCCAGCCACAAAAACACCTTTGTGACGTTAAATTTCCATTAGTCAGTAAGAGAAAAAGAACTAAGCTCATCACTAGGTTAGAACAGAAACCAGACACCAGAAACCTTTTTGGCCACTGGCCCAGCAGGGTCCCACCACTCAAAAGTTCATGACCACTCCCATGGCTTGACTCTTATAAGGCCCTGTAGCCACCAGCAACTCTAACAGATGAGCTGTGCTTCAAAGTTATTTTAAAATTAAGCTATAACAGACGAATGACTTAAGCCATTCGAGCAGTGATGGGTTACAATCTGTCTTACACACACGAGCTCGAAGGCAAACACACATTTGTGTGAAGTTAATCATCCCCAAGTGGCTGATAAAACAGAGACAGGTCATTAAGACTCGACAGTGTTCATAAACTGTACTTTATTAACTGTCCACTTTTGTCTCCCTCTTTCACACAGACACAAATTATTTGTTTTTTTTTTATTTTTTTAGGAAGACATTATTTCATTGCTTCTTTACACCACTGGCATTTTTAAACATCCTGCTTTGCCTACACATCACCTACTCTCCATCATTCCTCCATACATTCTTGTCTTTCCTTCCTCCTCCCTCTGGTGGGAGGGTTGACAGTTAATTGGGACAATGTTTTAATGAGCTGGCACCAAGATTCTATCTTCTACTTTGATTATGAAGGGAAGACAGGAGAGTGAATGTCAAAGTAAAGGAAGAGTAAGAGAGGAAACGAAAGAAGGAAAGAAACTAAAGTCAGTCGATAGAGAACAACTCAAAGTTTTAGTAACTGCTGTGGAGAGCACAGCTCTGTGCGTGTTTGTTTATTTGTTAATGAGCTAATCAATAGCAGAGGTGTGTAAGCCCAGCAGTGGGTCTGCTCTGGGAGATTACTTACAGAGACACACAACTTGTACAACTTGTTTGCCTACAATGCCTCTCTTGCTTTTTTAACTGACTCAAGTGAACTAAAGTTGCTCAACTAAAGTTTCTCAGGTACAAATTAGAATCCATGAACATGACAGGTCGATTCTCAAGTCAACTTTGACAAATGAACTGTTTGGTTTGATGTTATGCATTATGCAGCTACTTTTACTATTACTGCAGTATGTGTCCATCAACATTAACACATGAAAAAAAAAAAATTGCTTCATTTTTTTAAGGAAATAAACACATTTCTTTTATCTGCAACAATTTAGTCATCGACATACATGGAAGCCAAAGAGATTAACTATTTTATAATGTCAGTAACTTTTTGGAATTTGCATTTAGCTGAACCTTTAAATGGGCAAAAGTTAATGTTGTAAGATGCAAGCAGTATCTCCCCCTCCTTGGGACCTCTGGAAGAAAAATGTTCAAATAACGCACTTGCTTGCACAGCTAAGGTGTTTATCTCACTGATTAGCAGAGCCTCATAAATACCTAATCACTGATGCTAATCAGCCCTCTCACCTAGGGGTGAGCTAAAAATATAAAATACACACATGTTAGGCTAATACATAGAAACATTTTCTGCACACTTTCTCTATCAAAATAATTCTGGCATCAAAGTCTTTTAACATAAGATTGCATTAATCCATAATTAATTGACAAACAGCATTCCTCCACATTCACTAGCTATGACTAAGTGGCATGTGCATCACTCTGGTTCCTGCTTACAGCATTATAAATGCACTACACAGTTACTGTCGACTTTGACACCCACAACTTTTGATCTCCCACCACCCCAAGACTGGCTGTTAACATAAGCACAGTCAATTGTTTAACTTTATTCTGTAAAACTGATCAAAAACAAAAGCATGGGAGTGCCAACATAATGAGATTCCTTTTGAATTTGAAGTGAATGTGAAAAATGTTAACTAAAACTCATGGAGGTGTGCTTTTTCAGTAACCACACAAAGGTAATGCAACAAAGTCTAAAAAGTGTTTAATTTCATCATATTAACATTTATAAAGGTCAGAATATCTAAACATTTAGCATGTGAGTCAGCTGAGTTAGTGCTAATTTCAAAGTACAATTGAAGCTAACAGCAACTTGCAGCCAATGTCGTCTAGAGATATTTATCATTAATGGACACACTTTTCGGTGCCCATTCTTGAAAATAAATAGTACATAGTACTCTTAAGCTAATATAGCATCCTGTTCAGTCTGTCTGTAAACCATGCTTACAATACAAGCCCAAGGTAGTAGAGAAATCAGACTACTCATCTGCTGCATGTATATATGGATTTCCAGGTACATGAAAACCATGTTTCTTGGGTAAGTTTACATGCTAAGTGCATGTAATCTTGTTCCCCAATCACCCAAGAAACCTGCTCTAAGTAATCTGATTACTTCAAATTGTAAATGCATTTTGTTTTCGAGTTGTCCATCCATCCAGCCATCGAATTCTTGTGAATGATCTAAGGAATGCTAGGAGAGAATTTCTTCAAATTTGGTACAACTGTCCATTTGGAGTGCTTGATGAAATGTTTAGATTTTGAGGGCCAAAGGACAAAGTCAAGGTCCCTGTGACCTCATGCACAGTATGTCCCATTCTCATCAATGCTATATCTTAGAAACACATGGAAGGAATTTCATTACATCTAGGACAAACACCCACTTGGATTCATACGTACATTTGTGAGTCTGGATAGACAGAGGGGTACCAACTTTTGCACATAATTGCATTGTATCAAATGACCGACAGCTACAAAAGATCTACTACGACTACAATTCGTACTCTAAGTACAATTAACGACTGTTCCAAAATTTCACAGCAATCCATCTAATAGTCATCTGGGCCAGTGCTGGACTGACTGATTGACAGCTGGCTGTCACCAGCCCCAGAGCTATGCCACTAGCATGCCTAAAGGCAATTCTGCTTAACAAAACGAGAAAAAGACTATAATTACGTTAATTTTAATTACATCTGATGGCATTTGCTTTGAAAAGACCTTTACTGTGTGCCATTAATCAGTGTTACACAAACATTATACCAGGTGTTTTTGTTTAGTTTTGTGTGAAATACAAAAAGGGACAACAGAACTTTTCAAACATTTGTGCAAACTAATGCAACAAAATACAATCTCTACAAACAATGCTGGACGTATTCAGGTTAGGTGGGGAGCAAAATTATGGGATAGAGTGGAAACAATTAAACAAGTTCAGTGAAAGAAAAATAATTGACTAAGTGATTCTTTTTTTTTTTTGATTGTGATTCATTTTCTTAAAAGTCATGAATCACTAACTTTTCACAAGGACTGATGTGATGATCTAAGATCAAATTATTCAGTAACTGTCAGTGGCAGCTCTGTTTAATACTGAGTCTGAAGCTTTAATCAACATATTTTCTCAAGCGTAAGCATACGTTTGCATAAGTTGTGATAGCTGAAGAATTGTTTTTTTTTTTAAAAAACCCTAAATTACATTTGATTGCGCTGATGTTTCCCAAAGACAAAATGGGGAAAAGTAGTTTAAATTACAACATTTGAGCCAAGCTGATGACAAAGAATGAATAAACACAAAATTTTTTGCAGTTATAATTACTACCATCATCCTGTCTTTCTACTATCCCTTTTGAGACCGAGACAGGTCTGAATGAGCGAGTGGGGGAAAAAAATTGTAGTCTGACAATTTAACTTGAAACATTTCAATTACCAAATTATAGCAATGCTAAAGTACTGAAGAGTAAATGTGAATAAAGAAATTATTTAAAACGAGACATAATGACTATGAGAAGACGACTGTGTGTGTGTGTGTGTGCCCCCCCACCCCCCCAAACACACATGGGGTCATGGCAGTTGCAGGTTAAACAGCTTACACCATAGGAGGGGGATTTGGGTGCCTCTGCTAGAGGGGGATATTAGCAGGATTATCTGGCAACCCTGTTGGTGAGGTGAATAACATTAAAATCCCATTTGTAAAGACTTCTATGCTTTCTGTCCCAAATCCTCCATTTTATTTCCACTTTCCTCTTCCTCATCCTACAATTAGTCCATTTTATATTCCCATAACCCAGATTACACTCACACACACGCCTAAGGAGCATGTTATTTATATTGAATTCATGTGTATTTGTGTGTGTTCCTTTTTATGTATGTGTGCGGTGCAAGTGTCGTACTCCATTAGTAGTACAGGCTTCTCTGCTCCAATAGGCCACCAGGCGTGTGTGTCATACAGACTCACACAGTGGAGAACACACTGAATACTAATACTGGAGGTGTTAGCATCTGTTTTGTGTGTGTATTTGTGTATGTGTGTTTCTTTGTACATCTGTATGCCTGTGCACAACAGAGAGGGAGGTAGGGAGTGGAGTGGGAGGTGCTGCGTGTTGAAATTTGGTGTGATTGAGAGTGCTGAGACTGAAGTAAGTATGTGTGAGTGTGGAGGCATTAGGTGTGTCTATGTGTGGTCTGAGGTTAATAAATATTGACAACAAATGATCTCTTCTGGAAGGGTCGCAGGTGGGTTTGATGGACCAGATTGGACACACCAGCAAAGAATTAAATAAAAATACATGTAGGCACACATGCACATTCAAATGTTATTCTCTACTCCACTAGCATTCAAGTGACTCCTTGAGAAAGGCAGTAACGATGCAGCTGCAATTGCCAAGATAGTAAACCTGCCTTCTACCCTATACATTTACATTTATGCATTTAGTCATTTGGCAGATGCTTTTATCCAAAGTGACTTACAAGTGAGGTACAATGTACAAGGCAAAGGCAGGGTAAGCGTAAGGAACCCTACTGGAGATAGGCCACAACTGGGATTTGAAACCCAATCTCCTACACGGGGGGCGGCAAACTTACCACTACAGTATCCAGCCGCTCACCTTGCCAGCATGGATTTTCTAGTTCTAGCTAGAGGGCCCCTATCATAATACAACAAGAACATGGTGATTAGCTGCTGCTAAACACTCTGAGAGGGCAACAGAGAGAGAGAGTAGAGAGAACAACAAGAAGTAAGGGATGAAGAGACAAAAAAAGTGCAGCAGGACAGGGTGGAGAGGGTGTAGGTGTAACACAAGGTGTTTTCAATGTAAACCTACTCAAAAAAAAGGACTTGCTCAACAGCAAAGAGAAAGACACACAATGTTTTTTTTTTTGCCCACTCAGTGAGTGTATGGGGAGAGGTGATCGATTAATACAGCCCAGCCCTGTGACAGTGCCCAGTCATCAGTCTCTTCCTCTCTCACACACACACACACACACACACACACACACACACACACACACACACACACACACACACACACACACACACACTTACCACCATTCCTCCACACATTAAATACACACAACAGAGGAGAGTCTCAGTCAGCACTCTGCTCCTCTCACAGCATGGTAGAGCCAGGCACAAAGATATAAGGTGGCGTAATGGTGCATAAACGTGGATATGGGGATACAATAAAAAAAAACGGAAGGGAAACATTCACCTTGCAAGGTCAAATTTGCATTTCATGAAGCATCTGTGACAGTTATCACCACTCACACAGATGCTACAGCCTGTAGGAATGTTGATATTGTGAGTGTTTCTCTTTTAACTTCACAGTTCTTTGCTAATAATTCTGCGTATATGTTTACAGAAATACACAGTGCCAGCAGCTGGAGTCACCTGCATCATATGTAATGTGTAATATGTGCAAAGATATACTGTACATGTATGTTTAGGTAGAAATATATATTGCCCACTTTGCTGACATATGAGACTGAATAAATTAATATCGTAATATGATTTCATGTGTTTTGTCCCTAAATGTTATATTATAAAATATCAGTCCTTTTTATTCTGACTCATGGATCTCACATTTATCTCTTTATCTTGAGTTCTTCATCACCATTTAAGTATTTGGTCAAAAATAGTGTGATAACAGTTGATTGTGTCCACATTGCCCTGCCCTTAATGTAACGATTACATACCTTTTTGAAAAGCAAGGAGTCATCCATGTGCTCTGCATACACTGAAGTGAGCCTGTATTGGTTCTCCGTCGTGATATCTATCTGGTAGCCGGTCAAGAAGTAGCAGACGGTACGGAACTCCTGGATTTTCTTCTGAAAAACCTCCTTCAGCCTCTGGTTCCTAAGCTCAGAGCTCTCCATTTGCTTACGTAAATCTGCAACACACACCAAAAGGTGTGAGAAAATGTCAGCTTATTTACACTAGATGTAGTTGGTTGTTATTTTTTTATAACAACACTCTGCATGTGCATAAACGAGTTACATGGGGCTGTTGTTCTCAATGAAGCCCACCCAAGTACAGGCTCAACTCAGTAAACTCATGCAGCATAGATGGACAGCTCCATAGATAATATCCTGCAGCACTCCATCTGCTCACTTATGGTCTACAAAACGGTATAATACACAGTGTAGTGTGACAAAAGCAGTCAGCTGCATCTCCTAGCTAGGAGGTGAGAAAATCATCAAGAGAAGGGGGAGAATGGGGCGCAACTTTAATTTGCTGAAAATCAATTTGCGATAATTACTTCAATTTGAAGGCTTGATTTGAGAAGGCAGAGAAATGAGTTTGTCTAAGCAAAAATTAGTCATTATAGAGGAAATTATTTATAATGTTATCACTGCTGCAAAAGTAAAAAGAGATACACACGAATGTGAGTGTGTGCACATGAATATAATGGTATAATGGTGAAATGAGTGAGGCGAAAAGACTTTCCACAAAAATGTGTCCATGACGTTTACATTGATAAAAAATTCTCAGCTACTGGAACACCTTTGCCATTGATTGACTGCAATATTTATGATTTCAATCAAAAGAAAAGGTTAAGTTCAGTCTGAAGTCTTATCAACAACTGTCTTAAACCTGGTTCCTGCCATTTATGTCACAGAGTGCTTGTCTTGGCCTTGTCACATCTGAAATGTAAGAAAAGTTTTAATACAAAAGTTTTTGACAAAGAAAATATGGGTAATGAAAATAGACCAAAGCAACAAGAAGAGAGCTTTAAAAAGGCAGAAAAAACAATTTGACCAAGACTGATAAAAAATACTTAACACTCGCTCCTGAAAAGCATAGTTTGAGTTCATTACTTTTTCAAGGTCAAAAGCTTTTTAGTTGCACAAATGTGCACCTACACTTTAACAACCACTGGAACTTATTAATATTAACCAGTCACAACCTCTCCATTTAGTTGGTCTATAACACTCCAACACCTTTTTATACTTTTTATACAAGAACAATTAATGACAACAGTAGAGCATTTTCATAGCCTAACCCTGCTATGACTGATAACTATTGTACAGTATTATGCGCTTCATACATCTTATAAGCCTGTTACATCTGTCATTATTAAACAACTGTAAACTTAGAAGTCTGCGAATGTGTCTGCCTGTGTGCCTGTCTGTCTCCTGGGTGACTGGGCCCCCTTTGAGTGTCAGTCACTGCTGATAAATACTGTTTCAAGAATTCAGGACTGTGACAAAACTGTCACTTTATGACAGCTATCAAACTGCCTTGAAAATGGCTGTTAATTCTCAAGCGACAGCACAACGTAGGCACTGCTTAAATTTACTGTAACATACAGATGAATGGACATGTACATAGGCACATGGAGTCTTATTACCTGTGTATATCACATATACATATAAAGTATGTCAACATGTGTGCTCTGCTGTATCAGATAAGTATTTCAGTTAGAAAATTTGTTACTGTCAAGTGTTCAAAAAGTTAGCGACTTCTGACTTTTGCCCTTAATTGGTCTCTATGGGTCTGGGTGTACTGTCTCAGAAAATGTCTGCACTGTCAAGAAAATTCCACTGCTGAGGGAGCTTCTTATTTATATATTTTTGCCTAGTCATTTTTCAACCTAAACTGCTCCCAAAGTCAGCTTTTATATCTGTTCAACCGAACAGAACAGAGAAAAATGAAAATTGTTCTTCTACGCAGGAAACGAAACAAAAGTGTAATGTCGTTCTGACCTTGCTTCTTGTGGTATCTTGAGAATATGTGTAGAAATGAGGAGACAGAGAGGGAAGAGAGTAAAATATTCTATGAAGGAGGGAAAGAAATGAAGTACTTGTATAAATAAATAAACACCTGAATTAATAAGACAAGAGATGTGTTGAAGCAGTAAAACTAAGGGGACTAATCTTTAGGTGGTATAGTTGATTTGCTGGCAACACATTAGGGAGACAGGTAAACTGAGTGTTGAAACTCGTTTTGTTCAGTAATGTTTTCACTTTCTACACTAAAGCAACCCCAAGGCCAAGAAGAAACCTTCATTCACAAAAGGCAATCATGTGTAAAGTCTGTAATAATACATAATAAAAACAGCTCAATTCATTGATTTATTAAATAAATAAATAAAAACCTTATAAATATAATAGAAGGGCTTATAAACTGGTGCAAAATTAGCAGAATGAAAGATTAATTCTTGTTATTTAAAGCATTAACGCATTAACGCAGAGTGTTTTTTGTTTTGATTTTGGTTTTACAAATTTCATAATATGCTATAAATTGTGTAAAACTTCAATTAAAAGTATCTCGGACACATTAAAAGTATTTAGTTTAAAAACTTAAAAAAAGCTTAAAAACACTTATCTAATTACCATTAAAATTGTACACTGCTTAGAGAAGAAGGGTGGGCCAAGTACAAACATGCAAAGTTTGAAGACTGGAGAGAAAGGTATAGTTAAGACAAGAGTATAATTTTCTTAAGGAAAACGAACAGAGTTTGAAGAAGAGAAGAGGTAAGTTAGTGTTGGTGAGAGAAAGAATATGAGACACTGAGTGAGCAAGAGGAAGAGACGGAGAGAGAGTGCACAGTGGCCCTCAGAAGACAAATTAGCCAACAGACTTCTGGCACTGAACTGTCTTGAGCTCCAATTAAATATTTAAGCCTGTCATAACTACAATTACCCTTCTAACTGTCTGTCATATGCTCACGCGCAAGAGAACAAAGAACAGTGGCCTTAAATATCAATGAGGGTATTTGTTTTATTTTACTCCAGAAATACAGCCACAGCAGTGAAATCATGTAAAACTTAAACCTTTTTGGAAGCTATGACAGCCTTCTAAACTGTATTTACCTCAATCATTTTGGTAGCCAAGAGTAACAACAAAATATCTTTTTCTATCAACAGCAGAGGAGCAGTAGAGTACCGTCAGACTGGTAATAGCGTGGTGAGTAAGCCACATTCATTCATTTTGTTGGTTAAGATTTATTTATCTTAGAATATTTGCTCTAGTCTAATATCAGCTGTGTTACCTATAGTTCATTTAGTGCTGTTGGAACGCACAAGCTTCCTCCTTAACAACATGTTGAGCCCTTTTTATCATTGTTTGTTTTCTTCATCCGAGTTGTGGTTACAGAAATCAGTTGAAAAATACAATTTTATACAGGGGCTTAACTGTGTCATTCAAGAAAGCTGACCTGAAAGGTCTGTATGAGCTACGAAGGCAGGCCCCTGTACTAAACTGACTAACCTTGTTCCATGTGGCACCTCACCTTACAAGCTCAATAAAAAATTAAAAAAAAATAGTCATAGTAACTGCCCAAGCCAGTTTTAGCCAATAAATTAGGATTTAGCCTTCAGCCAATTTTATTAGGATTGCAAGAACTTAATGAGTTGTGCCTATGTCTTTGTTGTGAATCTTACCCAGCACCTCCTTCGATGGGGGCAAACTGAGGCCAAGGCTGGAGCTGTGCATACTGGAATCATCATGCGAATGGGGCAGAGTCCCACCATCTTGCAATGAGCGCACAAGTTCCCTAAGACGCGTCACTTCCTCCCGAAGAGCCTCCACTTCCTGCTGGCGCTGTTGCTTGGCAACAGTAGTGGGATTCATTTTGAGATGGAGAACTCGGGTCTTGACTGGATCATAGTCTCCCTGAGACAGAGAGAGACAAACATTAGATAGTCAACTTCTGCATACCTTTCCTACAGAGTTTTAAAATGATAAACTTTTACAAACTAAAACCGAAAACTAGCTTTAGACATTTCTTAGAACATTCAGCAACATCAAAACAGTTTAAGACAACTTGAAAAATCACCCACTTTTACTTTAAGATGTCAACTTTATAGAGTAGTTAGAGTTAAATCCAAATCTATTTGGTCGTGGTTTGGACAAAAAAAGAACAGAGAACTGAAAATATAGGTATGCAAGAGGTCTTTCTATCCTTTCCATGGAGTTTTCACCCTTTTGATGAAAAATGCAGTTTACTTGAAACTTGTTGAGATTGAAAGTTTTAGCTCAATCCTAACAATATGTTTACTGCAAAGGACTACATAAAAAGCACCAGATATGTCTGTACAAAAACAGCAACCATCCATTGCGCTTAGTTATTTCTGTCAAATGTAAATACTAACAAGATGCACATGGCAAAAAAGCTTGTACAGACTTTCTTAATCACAAGGACAGAAACCAGAGTGTTAGGTGACTGTGACTCAGAGGAATAAATGGGGTAAAGATGAGAGGTGAAGTGCATAAACAAAAGTGCTTTCCAAAAAAAAAAAAAAACCCAACCAATGCTTTCAGTCACAATGACTCAAGAAAACCTGTACATTTATCATTTAACTACATGTTTCTTTTTCCATTATGCCTTTTTAAGTGCTGCTGAAAAGAGTCCAAATATAATAAATAGCCATGCCTCCATTTACTTTACTTATTGCCATTAGTTTTTAAAAAGTAAAACACAAATTGACTGAATATTTGTAATGTAAAAGTTTAACAGCATTATTTAGTGATTAAATACTGTACTTCAGGTTACTTCATGGTAATAACAATGTGTAGTTTATTGGTATGAAGGGTTAAACTCGTAACAAGCACCTGAGCACCTATTAGAAATCAACCAATTTGTTTTTGCTTTACTTCTTTTATTGTGTTTTCATCTGTCTGTGTTGTGTTAAGTTCCTCTTTAGTCTTTGAGGTGTGGAGCAATGTTAGGAGAGCAATGGCTTCCTCCATGATGTCCTGCCATGGATATCATGTTCAATCTTTTGTGTATGGTTGACTCATAAACAAAGATGTCAGACCAGGTCACCTTAATCTTTAGTAGTTTGTATTTATTCTTATTTACTTCATTTAGTATTCTGTGCCTGTGATCTTGGCTGGATGCCCACTTCTATGGAGATTAGCCAAAGCACCAAATCGCCTCCATTTATAGACAAAGTCTAACGGCAGACTGGTGAATATCTAAATTCTTTGAGATTACTCTGTAACCCTTTGCAGCTACACGCACATCAACAACTCTTGTAGCTTTTCTGAGATCTATTTTTACAAGGCATGGCTCACATAAATTGATGTTGCTTGTGAATAATACAGTGACACTATTTGAGTGTTTTTATAAGCCAATGTAGTTCTCAACCCCACCTCCATTCTCATTTCACTGATTGGACTCCAGGTTTGATTACTCCTGACTCAAATATGTAGATTAGAGCTGCAAACTAAGTAGATGCAAAATGCAGCCAACAGCTACACGCTGTCAAACAGCAAAATTATTTCAACCACAGTTTCTTAAAATTAGGTCAAGAATTAGCTAAAGAAAATGAGAATGATTTGGCCGTGGAATTCATAGTTCACTTTTTGGATGCCTGCACCAAGCCTTGAGGAAACATTTTGACAGTTTACTCAACAGTACAAAGAAAGCAAATTCTAAACCACAGCTCTATTCTCGTTTCACTGATTGGACTCCAGGTTTGATTACTCATGACTCCAGTTGACATCTAGTGACATCAGCAGACTAGTGTTGCCACTACATCACTTAGTATGTTCAATAAAGACTTAAAAGATCATGACTGTGTTTTATCAGCTTAGAAATGTTTTGTTTGATATTTGTGAGTTCTGTAAAGATCAGATCACTTTTCATTTCACCAATTTATGCTGTAAATTATTTGACTTAGCTTAATGGCAATATAAGGACACACACAAACAGGAACACATACACGCAACATGCACACACCAATCTGAGCTCTTGATTACTGGCTAAATTAGATCCCATATGCCCCCAAGCCATGGCTGCCAAATAAACTACATGCGTGGGGAGAGCAAGAGGCAGACAAGGAGAAAGGGGATAAGATGGTGCGAAATGGTGAAGGACATAGAAAAGAACATGGAGAAAACAAAGAATGATGACATCACTGCCCTCTGCGTAAAGAAAAAGGAACCTGAATGTATAAATAACACTATTTATAATTTAAAAGGAACAGAGAGACTAGGTTTTTCAAAATGAGGAGCAGAAAATGTGTGTATTTATATCAAACCATTTTTAACTGGACTGCAAACACATCACAGCCATATAAAGGCATGGTTTACATCTGTATGTGAAGGGTTTATTCAGGGATACATCTGTATGTGTGTTGTGATAAACAGTGAGAGTAAATCGGAAAGGAGAGCCAGATAGTGTGAGACAGATATGTAGATTAGAGCTGCAAACCAAGCACAAAAAAAATGTACTCAAAACGCAGCCAACAGCTACATGCTGTCAAACAGCAAAAATTCTATCAACCATAGTTACTTAAAATTAGGTCAAGCTAAAGAAAATTAGAATGATTTGGCTGTTGAATTCATAGTTCACTTTTTGGATGCCTACACCAAGCCATAAGGAAATGTTGATTGCTTAACAGTACAATAAAGCAAATAAAGCACATCGCTTTCAGAGTTGGCTAAAAAAAATATCATAATCATGTTTTTAATTGCCTCAAACCTCATCACAAAAATGAATAAAATCACTGTTATACATTCTATGTAGAATAAGATGGAAAAACGAGAGGGAAATAACCATGTATCCATCCATCCTTTATTCATCTAAACTCCATCCTCTTAAGGGTCACAGAGGTGCTGCAGCCAAATCCAGCTGACACTAAGTGATAGGTGGGGTGCACCTATCTCAGGGCTGACACAGAGTATATAGAGGCATACAGAGACAGACAATCCTTACCACTCTCATTCACACCTATGGGTAATTTAGAAGCACCAATTAACATAACTGCATGTCTTTGGAGAAAACCGGAGTGCCCAGAGGAAACCCACACAAGTGAAGGGAGAACATGCAAACTCCACACAGAAAGACACTGCCAACTAGCCTGGCTTCTAGCTGTCAGGCGTTGGCACTAAACACTCCGCCACCGTACTGTAATGAGTAAGTATGATCCCCTGAAATACAGAAAGTAAAGAAATGTAATTTAAGGAAGTCTATAACTAACCCTTTACTGCATATGCATGTGTGCTGTTAGAAAGACGAAAGGAAAAGGTGAACTACATAGTTATGAATTAAAATGTAGTTCACTGCTGCAACAGGAAAATGCTAAATTGACTGAGCTTCACAGTAGATGTTAGCAAACTGCTTCGTGTTACAGATTTCACTTGCCCTATTTTGTGTGTGTGTGTTTTTACATGCACATATACAGCTTGGTTTTCCCCACAGTATTTACAGTGCAGCAAGGTGGAGTGCCATTCTAAGTGCCCGAGGCTATATCTCTTATTCATAGAACAACAATAACAACACATCTAATACCAAGGAGTAGTCTGTTTTGAAAAAAAAGAAAAGGAAGTGGCAGGGAGAGAGAGCAACAAAGCAAAAGGGGCGTAGAAAGAGAGACAGAGAGTATGAGAGCGAGGGGGATCGAAGTAACATCCGCTGAATAAAGCACTGACCACAGGGACGTATAAGTCACTGATGGAACAGGTGGCACACTAATGGTGAGTGAGTAACTATGAGTGTGAGAGCAGAGGACTTCTGGGGGAAAAAAGATGACAACGATAAAACAAATAAAGCTTGACTGGAAAGACAGAGAAAACACTGGAGAGGCAAACCTCTTCTACTGCGCGTCATAATCAAAACTGAATGACAAAACAAATTGAGCTTGGTATTGTGTTTTACGCTGTCCCCTTCACAAGCATTTAAAGGATGAGTTCACCATATTACAATTACATAGCACTGGACATGAAGATTGTAATATTCCTCTCTGAGGTATGTGGCATTACACGGTAGCATGGAGGTGAATTATAGCCATTTGTGGAGATGAAATGATGAATGAAAAGAAAAAAAAAAAACAGCAATCACACATCACAACACATCTTTCCAGAAAAACAAAAAATGTCAGACAGCGATGTCAACATGAGCTGGTCACTGTATGGCTGTAAAGTCACCACTACGTTGCTTCTCTAGGTTTACAACATATACAAAATATAGAAAGGATGTCTTTAAAGACAGTATCCACAGTACAGTATGTGTTGGTTTTGCACCAGCCCACAGAGGAGGAAGTACAAATGAGCCTGGAGAGAAATCAGGCTCTTTTTGCCAAGTAGATGTTGGCCTGCAATCTTCCACCCAAAATCAAAGATGGCAAGGAGAATTAGCAGCAGATTTGGGTGCATCCTATGACACCTTCCTCCTCCTCGCAAGCCAACCAGGGTACAGGGCCAGCTGGTGGAAGTGAAGAGTATTTTAGAATTACCAGCAGAATATGTGGGAGGCTCTACCTCAGGGACCTGAGTCTTCGAGAGTTTATCGATAAAAAAGAGAAGGTTGAGGTAGTGCTTAGAAAGCATGAAGATAAAGGTCTGCACAACGGCAACATCTTCCATGAGAGACGGAGCTGATGGGCCTCTCATCCTCCTTAGTTAAACACTTTTTCACTATGACGACAAGAGCAGTGCTGAGAATTCCCTCAGGAACAACTAAAATGTGCAATATGCACATGTTTCCTCATCAGACAAGTTGGTCACATTGAACATTTCATCTGTATGAGCTAAAAGCTGTAATGATGTTTTCTCTGTCTTTGGGCTGTTAAGTGGATTAGTCGGTTATTGCCAGTCATTGGCAAGACTGGTTTTCCTTCCTGAAATGTTTATCTGTGCAACAAGATAGTCAAGATATACCTGATTATGGATTTAAATATTGTTAAATAGATTATTTCCTTTTACAAAGGCAAACCTACTTGTATGTTCAAATCAATCACGTGTTTCACTGTAACTGTCATTGCTGACATTTCTGTCTTAAATCACATCTTACACTAAGGAGGCTAAAGGGAGAAGAGGCACTCTTCTGACGTTTTGAATTATTTCACTGCTTTACTGGATAAAAACTGAGCAGCACTGCCATCATCTCTTCCTCTCAAAAGTCAGAGGGCTGTTACCAGTTTTCTTCAGAAATGTTTCTCCCTACCAATGCGTTCAACTCTCTACATGACAGACCCAGTGTGTGATAGGAGGACACACTGTCTGGTAAGAAAGAACCTCAGTCAGAAGCAAACAGTATCAACACTGGAAAATAAGCTTCATGGTGATAAAAAAAACACTGCACAAGTTTAAATAAATTCAATAGTAGGAAAGGCATGTTGAAAATTGAGTTAAGACTGCCTTCATTTACATTTAGTTAAATCAAATCAAACTATATTTTGTGTATTTCTTTGGAAAACACCCATCCACTAATATTAAGAACTGCCAGTGGCTTTAGAATGACATTGTCCTCATTGATTCTTTATAATGTATTTTAACTTGATAAATACTGGGTCAACCCTTTATGGTATTTACTACCTTAACTGTTGAAAGGAAAACAAAGGTTTCTAGAGTTATGCTATGACAGAATATATTTATTTAAAAAAATAAATAAAAATGCTGCATAGTTACTATTGTTTAAGGTCCAAGATGGCACTGGTGAAGAGTACCGTCTTTATCACATAATATTTTTCATTTAAAAAACAAATCTAATAGTTTTAGTAATATACAGACACGGGTCCATAGGAAATAGGTTATGAAAACATTAACACTGGCATGACAGAGCACAAAGGCAAAGTAAAGCACTTTTAGTTTACCACCGTAGATGTTATTGTAGGTATTGCAAAAATGGTGCAGAGTATCGATTCATAAAGAATTTCAGCCAACTTCAAAATAACTTAAATTGGACTGCATCTGATGAAGGAATAATGATGAACTCATACTCCTCCATGTGCTAATGAACATGATTTCTCTCCAAAGAAAACACAGGGTCCAAGCACAGTACAAGTAGGACACATGGAGGAAAGCAGACCAGCTCTTGACAGGTTCTGTCTGTAAATAACATTACTGGTCTTTATAATAGGACTAATAATAAAACCCAAATAAATACTGCTGGTTCTTGCAGATAACCTTGATAGGTACATTTCCTCAATGCTTCTTAATATCTATTAAACCACCATTAGCATCCACTACATTCTGCTCAACTCTACTCTATTTTAACCTACCTAAAATAAACAATACATTTGGCAAGTGTATGTTTTGCTACTCTCTGTTGCCAAATGGTAACAAGTAGCATCTATAATCACTTTTTAAAGTCTCAACATTCACAGTTCTAAATGAATGGTGGAAAAAAAGTCTGCCACACGGGACATAATGTGTTCAAGTTTCTATCATCATTAATAATGAATGTTGGGAAAAGACAGAGACTCCGGTAGTTCTGAAAACAAAAAAGATGAAAGTGTTGCACTTTTGCTGTCTTCAATTCATAATCCTAAAGCTGACATTTCAGCTGGATCCTTTCTCAAGGAGAGAACACAGCATGATCAACAACCACCACACATTCAAGAGGACAAACAAAAAAAAAATGGCACTTAAAACAGATCTAAAATAATAATAAAAATAATAATAACAACAGAAGCCAGAAACCTATTTACTTTGATTAGTAAGTAATCTCTGTGAAATGCTGCTGTTGTGACTGCTTTCAATTATGTCAGCAATTCTTCTAAATATATTCAAACATAAAATCCCCTTTGATGTCTTTTATTCTTAGAAAAGCAAATATTGTAACATGAAATGCACTTTTGCACAAGGATCTATACAACTTGACTTGCAGTGTTTGAGCTACCTGTTGATAAAAAGCTGGCCATCAACTGGCTCACGCAATACTTGATTTAGCAACCCAACTGTGAGCATGATAATGTGAAAGAGGTAGACTTGGTTATCAAAGTGAAATACAACAGCATCGGAAATAAAGTCAATTCATTTATATTCTATATAGGACTTTTGTTACTTTTTCTTTCAAAAAAAACTAAATATATAATTATGAAGGCCACCTGGGCGTACTGATGTAGAAAAAGCCTATGGCTCTGTATTTTTAGTCACATTATACTGTTTATAAAAACAGATAAATGTTTGCCACCATTTACACAGCACGAAAACTGAGTTAAACCCAAATACGGTTGGCTAAGCTACTCATTACTCTTCATGACACAAGGCCCTGGTAAAGACAGAGACATTCTGTGACTTTGCACATGTTCTGGAAATGCCACATAGCGTGAAACAAAAAAAAAAAAAAAAAAGGCCAAATGTGAGACAAAGATAATAAAGAATGCTGTTAATATAATAAATTTGAGTTATTATACATGCCTTAGCACTCTTCTTTTGATCCTGGCAAAATGCCAACATATATACTTGATTTACACAGATGTATGAAAATCATAATTTCCCCAGGAGTGCCGCCTAACATAATAATGGTAGAGATGAGAGTATGAAAAGCAGCCTCATTACAGTGGCAGTCTTAGCAGTTGACAGTAACACTACTAAGTATGATCAAAATATAAAAGCATGGTGAAAATTATGGGTTATGTTAGAGGAAATTGACATGCAAGCTCATATAATGTCAATTTTATTCAAGCATTCAATTCTGTAAGTCATTCATGGCTACTCATTGAGCCATTCATTTCTCCATTCAAATGCTTCTCCATTCAGTCTCTCATCTCTTCATACGTCTGATGTAGAAGTCTCTCTGTGTGCATTAGACCATGGACGAGTCATAAAAATTAACTCCTAAGAACTGACCTGATCCATTGACCATGCAACCTTGAAACCTGTGCACATACACACACACACTCCTACACATACTCACTTGTCAATTGCCTTAAAAGTGGTGGTCATGCTTGAGAACACATGGATTTCATTCTCCCCAAGGCTAAATGGAACCAACACGCTTGCCCACACATGTTTCATTAAAGTGCCCTTGTAGGCTTAGATTGGCCTAGTATGAGTCAGGAGTTAGAGGACCTGACTGAAACACACACATAAGAGCAAATTTAAAAAGGCAAAGTGATCTGGGATAACTGAGGGTGTTCACTAAATAACCCTACGAGATCAAAGCAGCTGGATTAGATGCACACAGTTATGCATGCATGTTTGTGTGTGAGTGATGTTAGAAAAGGGGCCACCAACCAGGACTCACTTTATTTCAGCCAGTCTCATCCCAAGCTGACAGTGGTGAGAGTCTAAATTTGTTTTGGTGACATCTTTCCCTCTACTGTTCTGTCCATTCTAATCTCCTCTACCAATAAAGGAGGACTTTAAATCAGCCACAGGTTCTGCAGCTTTCTGAGGGGGATGCTGCTGGAATCACACCTGGGTCCAATTTTGCTTGAAAAACTGTCAGATATGTGAAGCGTTTGTGTGAATCAATCTGTAGTGTCATACAGGCTAGTCTGCTTCCCTCTGGGTTGGTAAATTGGTACCCTTGTGCCAGATGAGTAAATTCATCACAGAAAACAGCTGGTAGGAAGTTTTGGTGCCTACCTGTAGGTTGTGTCTCTCCAGTCTCATCTCCAGAATGTTGTTTTGCTCCTCCAAACGCTGCCTCTCTGCTTCAAGATCCTCAATTTTCTGTCTGTAAAATGCATGCACACACATTTGTTTATTTTTTCGTGTGCTTTGGTTCATCCTAAAGGCATAGCTCTGCTCACAGGCATGTGACTTCTGTGCAACTATGTCTGTTAATTCACCCTTCAGAGAGACATGAATCTTTTTTTCCATGTCTCAGATTTATAATTGTTGGTTTTTGCAACAGTTTGCGTGTGTGTACTGTGGGTGCCAACTACCTGAGTATGCTGACCTCTTCTTTGGTCACTAAAAAGCTGCTGTCAGCAGCAGAGGCCTGCTGCTTCTTTAGAGACTCCAGCTCCAGCTCCGCCTTGGACAAAAGGAAAAGAAAATGGGTCTGGTGCACAACACACAACATCAGACCACCTTTGGCCAGGTGCCTGGCAGAAACCTTTTGCCTGCAAATAAATGTTGATGACTCTATTTCATATGCTGGTATCTTTTAGAGACAGACTTTCAGACGGACAGACAGACATCCTTTCTATACCATCAGTCCACAGACTCCTTTTCCATTTCACAGTGCTCCAATCTTTAATCCCCCTAGTACTTGTTTTTAGCCTGTCTGTGTTTTAGTTTGTCTCTGATCTTGCTCTCCACTCTGCAATTATCCCTCATTTCCATTTGCACACCCACTTTCCTCTATTTCTGACAGCATCTGTCTGTCTCTCAGCTCATCCTGACTCCCGGTCTTCCCAAGACGGATAAGTAATTACTGCTATACCAGACAGGTGGATTTCACGCGTCAATACTCATTGCCATGGCTATGTTGATGTCTCCTCGGCAACAAGGAGCCATGAAACGAAGGAAGATCACAGAACGAGAGAAGACACAAAGACAGTGTGTAAGAGAGTTTAAGTCACACCTGACAAACTCTCCACTTTATCCTGGTTTTATACTACATCTCAAAGCAGACTAGATTTATTCGAACCTTTCCACAACTCATGATTAATAGAAACTTAACAGATACACATCTAATCTGACACAAATCACATAATAAACAGTTTAATGTCATTCACAGACTACACTATTTTGGCAGTGCATTTAATTTTTAGAAATGTTTCCAATATTAGCACTGTGCCTCTTGTCACCTTTCAAACTCTGTCTCCTCAGTATGGATATAAGAGGAGGAAGAAAATACATCTAGAAAGCTAGATGTGCAATAAAGCTAGCTCCTAATAAGAAAAGTAGAAATAATTATGTTAGTCAGCATGTTCATAGAGGTAATAAAGCACAGTCAACCTGCAACAACAACAACAACAACAACGAGAGCTGAGACAAGGTACCTCACACTGCTTAAGTGCTAATGGCTGAGACTAATTATTAGGTGGTAATAAAGTTACACATAGTAAGCAAGGGACTGTGTGTAAACGTATACTTACTGTTTGTAGCTGCAGTTTCAGAGTCACCGTCTCTTCCTGTGCTTTAGTCAGCTGTCCCTGAATTAAAAGAGGTTTTGGGTTGTGAGGTTTACACACACTAAACACAAAACCACGACACAGCATGCAAGTGGAGTAGAAGCAGATCTGTTTTCCAACACTGAGACAGCGATATTCATTTTATCAGTGTTGCTCAAAATGCGACTGTACCACAAATATAGTTTTATGATTTTATCAGTTTTTATTGCAGATATTTGCCAATTTGTCCACCAAGCAGGAGTAATGATTATGTAGAAAAGAAGCAGTTGAACAGCATGCACTTATGGTGCCATTAGCTGCGATCCAAGTGTCAACAACATGCATACTAAATCAGTACTTTGTATTCTGTAAAGTGTATTGGTTGGAAAATATGGTAAGATACAATAAAGACAAGATTAGTTTTTGTTTATTTGTGCGAATGCATGCACACACACACACCTCCATCTCTGCATTGTGATTCTGTGTCTTCTGCAGTATGTCCTCTGCCTCTCTGAGCCGTTTGCTGAGTTGAGGAGAGTACTCGTTAGGTGCCAGCTCAGTGTCATAGGACTCAAGTATGGCACGCATTCCATCACGCTCCTGTAACACACACACACACACACACACACACACACACACACAATACCATAACAATAGAAATCCTGCTGTAATATTGAAACATTTTCATGTCACAAAAAAAGAAAATCACGACATTACAAAATTCTGCGCAATCAGACACTGTATGTAATGGTTGTTTGAATGAGTATAGATTAACACTTTATCAAAGCTCTTTGATGCTTTTCTGAATTGGATGTGTTACATTTATATGACTATCGGGTGTGCTAAATGACAGCCAAATGCTTCTGTAAATGAGGAACAGAGTATGATGCAGCTGCACTTTTCCCATTCGAGCTGTGACAAGAGAAGCTTAGGGTTATATTCATGCTCATCTGCATTTCTCCTCATGTAATAATCAAATCAAAGACAAATGTCTCTGTAGACAAAGGATAAAGAATAAATCAAAAAATTAAATCAGAGAGTCATGACAGAGAAATGCCTTTGCAAATGAAGCATATAATATTATGCTGCTTCTCTTATTCTCTAGATGTGATGAGATAATTTAAAACTTCAAATGATTTTTTTCTCCTCTAGACTACTGGAGAATGAAAGACATGTTCTCAGCACTATACTCTGTCCAGCAACTCAACACACCAAGTATTTGCTTCAAATAACAATTCCAGCAGTCAACATCTTCACAAGTGTCACTCAGTCTGACAAACTGTCTCTAAATCTCACGAGTCTGTCAGCCTGTGTCTTTATGCTTGATGTTTGTATGTGTTCATTTGAACACAAAAAACCATGAAAGCATATTTCGCAAAAAACATACACAAATCTAAAGAGATCTCAGACATTTGCAATACATTTTAAAATGTACAGTCAAAAGAAAGGAGTCTGTGTGATTGAGACTGACAGGGCAACCAAAAAATGTAAATGGTAGTAGACAGACACACACCACAATCAGCATAATTAAATAAGAGCTTCTAAATTATTATATTTTTTTAACAAATGGTAAATTTTGCCCACCCAATTTTCTATAATCAACCTCCATTTACTCCTGATGCATGAAAGAATAAACCGATAAATACATGGACAAACCATTGTTTTTCAATGTAGACTCAAGTGACCAATGGAGGTGTGGATGCAAGAAACACAAAGCGCACTGTAACTAATTAAAGCAGACCATGTGGACATAAAGAAAACAATAAAGTTTCCATGCAATGTAAACTATACAACATCCATTACTGTACACATTAGAATATGTTACCACTGATGACTGATTACGCCATTTAATTAGTGTGTTAAATAGTACATCTGTAATGGTTGCCAGGCAACAATCTAATCTGTTAAAAACTGGCAAACAGCCTGTTTATTAATGCAAATTCACTGTCAGTCAAGACTGTTAAAATGAGGCCTCTCCTCCCTCCCTTCATTGCGCTGATCTGCTCTGCATTATAAAGCAAAGCGGTTGGCATTTTGTATCTATCAGGCATTTTATAAACAACTCACAAACAACCAGGCTGCTTAGGACCATCATAGAATTTGGAGGGTCATTTAAAGCTCAATGGCCTATTATTAATGTGGCTAATTTGAGGAAGCGTATGACATTTAGATCAAGTCAGGTACTACAATAAATAACAGCATGGCAGTCTAGATAATGCCATATTATATATGTTGACTGCCAAGTAATGGTATCTGCTTAAGAATGGCTTAAAAGCACCTTGCAATTCCTAATGTAAAATTCAATGAATAATGTGCAGCATTTGCCCTGTCAGATTAGCTCATAGGCTAGCATCAGAAAACAAACCATTTTCACACTAATCAGATTCAGCATGTGATTAGATCGAAACCAAAATAATCCATTTAAAGATGACTGAGTTGGGTTCATTTAAAACACTATATGCTTAATTTTACTATATTCGTTATGGCACTGAAACCGTGTCATTTGTCATGCAACATTACAAAATTGGCTAATGCATCCATGTGGGAACCACGGCAATGGAAGGAGACGAAGAAGAAAGGCAAACATAAAGACTGAGAGAACAGAAGTAAATACCAAAAAGGTGCAAACACATTTAGAGGTCAGTGTGAAGGCATTTGCCACTAATGCTAACCAGCAGGCCCCTTTGGCTATTTACTGTCTATTAATGTGCAAAGAAAGTCACTCACTCATCTAAATCAAAAATCTCTTCTCTGATAAAAACTCTCATTTTAAAAACACATAAACAGGGAGCAGGAGGACAGTGTGATAAAACTATCATTACTATTTTCATCATCTATTTTCTAAAAATTGCTTTTATGTCAACTGTTTTATCTAGTGCGTTAGGATGTGACTTTGCCTCTAATGGAGCAGCAAGTCTGTCTTGAAAAAATATATAACAAGCAAAATATGTGAGAAGGGCAATGGTAGCATAAAGGAGATGTAGCTTTGTGGCACAGAGAGAAGGATTTATTTCACTGGGAAGGCTGCAAGAACCTAGGGTGTGTGTGAAATGAAATTTGCTCTCCTCTCTACTTCCTTAACAACTGCTATCAAGGTGCAGCTGAGCATGGCACTTAATCATCTTCGATTTGTGAGCCAGTGTGTGGCTACAGTCATTCCTACAGGTAAAGGAGGAACTGAAGATCTGTATATCTCAGAGCTCAAGTATCTGTCTGAACGGCTGATCAATATAAAATGAATAAACCACAATTCTGGTAACAGATTCATAGTTTAAGTAATTTCTCAACCAAAAATGTCAAATATATCACTAGTTCTAGCTTTTCAAATGTGAGTACTCCCTGAGTTTTTCTGAGTTTTACACCATTTCTAGGTAGGACAGGACAATGTATTAAATTGGAGCCATGTTTAAAAAATGTTTTTTTAAATTCCTTGTGACTGGACACTAAACAACAATTATTCACACCCTCTGAATGCTTGTAAAATCCAAATGGTTGAATGTATTTTCTGCCAAAACACTTGCCAAGTCATATTTCCAGCATGCCTTTAGCCCTGCTTAGTTATAGTGGTAGGTTATTGTGTGAGCTTGAATGAGTGTGTGTGTGTGTGTGTGTGTGTGTGTGTGTGTGTGTGTGTGTGTGTGTGTGTGTGTCTGAGCAGTCACATGGTATTTGACAACCAATCAATGGGAGAGAGGGGCAAAGAGATTATGTATTCTGTGTTAGTTTTCTGTGTTCCCTGAGTATGTAAAGTAAAATTCTGCCATTGGATACTTGTGGAGAGGTTGCAGTTGTGTCTGTGATGTTTTTGTGTGGCACCTTGGTTAATAACAGCACTCTTTTCTGTAGTCGACGGACAAGAGCGTCCTGCGCCTCCCTCTTCTTCTGTTCCTCCAGAGTCCTGCTGCGCTGCTGGGATAGCTCTGCAGAAAGCTCTGCCTCTGCGCGCTCCACACTCCTCACACTGTCAGACCAAGATAAATGAAAAGGTGGAGACCAAGAGCGTGTGTGTAGGTTAATAACAGGGGACAGAGAGGGCAGGGAAAGGGGGGGAAACAGGTTGATTAGTCCTGGATGTTTAGAGAATCTGAGAAAAGCAATTCTTAGTCAATTTAGAATAATACTCCCTAACAGACAACCTGCCTGACACCAACTAATTTCTATACAGCTGCCTAGAAATAATGTGCAAGAGCAATTTGTGCCAGGTCTGATCAACTGGACAATAATCACCCCAGAGGACAATAATTAGCTCCCATCACCATCCCCTCCCACACCTGCCACGCTCCCATTCTGGTTTTTCTAATATTTCATAATGAGCCCAATACGCTCAGCAGCAGAGAGACGCTTGTTAGCTAATGAAAGCTTTCTTAGCTGGACTGAGCTGCAGTGTGAATATACCAGAGGAAGCACACAGCCCCTACCTACAGACATCACCTCTGCCTAAACAGGACAACTTTAATTAGTTCTCTCTCCCTCTCTCTCTCACAGTCTCATACACACACACACACACACACACACACCAGTGGTTACTGTCAAGAGTGCTATCAGAATCAGGACCAGTTTAATTAACTTTGTGACAATTAAGGACTTCTAAGAGATATGCTCTAATAGATACATAGGGGAGGAAACATTCAGGCAGACAGAATGAGGGAAAAATGTTTGAAGGTAGAGAGGGAGATTTTGTATGAGTGTGGTGAAGTGTGTCTCACCGGCTGTTGAGTGTATAGTTCTGCTCTTTGAGAGTGATTTCTCTCTGCTGGATCTGAATCACCTCCCTGGACAGATCCTCTGGTTTCCTACAGACAGATACAGCACACAACAGTTAGCATACACGTGTGTGAGTGTGTGTGTAGTCACATACACACAATGAAAAATCAATGTGACTGAGGGAGCAGAAAGGACAGAGAATAGATGAAAACGACAGCGTTTCCATATTCTTTTGTTAGTCGGCCAGCGGGGAGCCGGGAAGTAAAATGACATGAGCAGCAGAGGGAGGGATGAAAGGAGGACAGTGGGCCAAATAGTGGTCACACTTATACAAAACAAACTCACTCCGTGGGAGAGATTGACAGATTACAAAACACATACACAAACACACAACTGGAAGACAACAATGCAGAAGGTCACATACTTCGACAGAGATGCACCACATGACCCCTAAACTCTAAATCCTTTGTGTAATATGGATCTGTCCAAAAAATGTACGCCATTATCTCTTTATCTCTTGTGAAATGGGTGAATGTTAGTGGAGTTAAGATTTAAAGTCTATTTTTGCTGCCACCTAGCACAAAAATGACACACCAGAAAAGTGATGCAGTTTGCTCTGTAGTGCAGCTCGACATGATGCAGCTAGTTGTGGTCAGACTCAAAACTATGAACCTAATATTTCTTCTTACTTATAGAACATAAAAATAAGGATAAGGCATTTTTTTCCTGGTATTGTACTCCAACATTTTGCAATCTACTGAACGTTCTAACAAATTAGGCCCATGGAAGGAAAAGGCTGAGCAGTCAGCGGTTAAGATGAAGGTTGGGAAAACCAGAGTGTGCCATGTGAAAGTTGGGTGGCATGGATTTATCACCACCTCTACTTGGAGCCTTAGGTATGGAAATAATCTCATGACTAAAATATGAGTTCATGAATCATTTGATGGAATAACTATGGTACCCAAAGTAGGTAATTCCACATTGCCCTGAGCACAGAGGGATTAGCCTTCCCCTCAGCTTAAATGAGAAGCTGTTTTTCTGCTGTTTTTTCGGGGTGTGCTGTGCAGGCCATGAGCCAGCCATCTCTGTTAGTGTTGCAAATAACAGGTCAGTTGCATATTATTGGGGTGAGATGTTGAGAATGTGAATTACTACAAGATACTTTGTCGAGAGTAAACGCACTGTTAGAGCAGTGTAAATGGACTGTGAATCTACTTTACACTGAACACCTGACTGAATTGAGGGAAGTCATTCCAACTCAGCAATATCGTTATTTAGTTTAGAGCCTTTTTAAAGAGCTGTGGGTTCAGTTTTAGAAAACACTTTTGCCAGACTCTTACCCACCATATCAGTGTTCACGTGTTCACGGAGTAAGTAACAGATTCTACCTTACCTCTAAAGACCAAAGGGAGCTACAGTATAAGGGAACCTCATGCTGCATACTATCTTTATGTTATCTAAAATAATTATAGATACACTTCACTGAAACTAATTCAAAATTCGAAGAACTTCATTAATTCCAATAGGAAATTGCTTGAGGTGACATTAAAATCCGTTTAAGCTTTTGTTGGGGAAAAAGGCAAAACGACACCATTTTTAACAGCAACATAATTAAATAGCCTGTAGGATTAGAGGAGCATGAGATTTAAAAAATAAAAAAAAAGAAAGAAAGATGACTATATCTCAAACAAAACATGTTTAAATTAGGATATAAACTACATTTTCTATCAACTGATACTACCTCCCTTTAACAGAGAAAAGCAAATTCTCACATTTTAGAGTCTGGAATGAATCTCCTTTTGGTATTTATGCTAAAAGTGCCAAGTTGTTATCACAATTATTGACCACTAACATTCTCATTGCTTTATTATTTTATCAAACAGCAGCAAGCAATGCCAAGGATGAAACATCTACAACTTTCTGATCATTTGGTGTAGAACACCAGTTTTTCAAAATGTAAAATGTAAAAACTTACACTGAAGGGGAAGTTTAAAGTAGGTTGGGAAACACAGAAACAAAAAATAGAATCCAACATTGTGAGGAACAGCATGAAGACACACATATGGCAGAGAGAAACACACAAACAGATAAACACCTCAAACTGTATTTCAAACACACTGCGTGAAGTAGCTAGCATGATCCCAATTAGCTGCAGCTTTGAGTCGAAACTATTCCTCCCACAGGGAAAATCTTTAGACACACATGCACCAAACGGTCTCAATTGTAATTTTTTGCTGCTGAAAACACTGATAAAAGGAAATCCATTTCCAGACTGCATCCTTCTATATTGTCCCTTCAACATTGTTGAATAACAGCCTAATTTTAACAAAATATTTTGTATTATGAATACACACAGAAGCAACAACAGTGTTATCAGACTGTGTGACAGAAGGAAAGGAAATAAACACCAGCAACCAGCCAACTGCTGGCAAAATCAAGCTGCGGCTATGCAGAGGCTTGTCTCCTCCTCCAGCCAGCACCATTGAGTGTTGTTGGGGAGGTTTAACTTCTGTCCAAAAAGTTGGCAAAAAAATAAAAAAGCATAAATGGCTGGCTGCAAAATCAAATCCTGGGTTGCAGTAGACAAACTCTTCAGCGCCAGTGTGTTTGCTCCTCATTAACAACTGCTCCATTACATATTCTTTTCACACCACTAATGACCGCCCAAAAATGTCTAGTGACAGAAAAAGTTTCCATATTTAAACTAAAGCACAAACAGTGTATAAAGTATCAGTAGCTTGCAGTTATCAGAAACGACTTACTGGCCAGTAAAAGTATCAAATCAATAACACTAATACAGGGTAGTGTGCCAAAACACTGCAGCCCTGATGAGATCTTTCATATTTAATGATAGCACAAAGAGCAGCGTTGAGGCTGCTTTGTTCTGATGTCAACGTTAATTCAGATGCTGTTACATTACTGACATTGATATTATCATTCAAAGCACTGTCATCAATTTTCTTTTATGTTAAAACCAGCTGATCATTTTAGACTATACAAAAAACAGCATAATGACATTAATCCGAATGCAGTTTCACTTCATCGCTTACACTTCTTCAAAAAACTTCCACAATTAAACACATGAAAAGACTCTGAACGGTACAAATTATGAATTAATCACGGCTTAACTGCCTATGAGGCGGTCACAGTGTCCCACTAATGCACAAATCTGCGTCAATACTAATTTTCCACACATGATGGTTGTACTGAGTGTAATACAGGTGAACAGGCTGCTGAATAAAATGCTCTTACTTTCTTTATGCCTCTGTCTCGCAAGACTGTGTGAGGAAAACAACATCCTGACCCTGCTGACAATTAAGTTAGGTATTTAGTAAACAGGGGAAACAGCTTGAAGGAGTTTCTAAATGTTGATTTGCAACCTGCATTAACCTTTACTTTTGATCAGTATGACTCTCACACATATGCCTGCCCTTTTGCAGACTCTTTATTCCTTTATTTTTTATTTTTTTTTAAATCAACAGCACTCAGGCAGCCAATGACATGGCAACCTGAACACATGAATTTTAAGAAGGGCTTCAAATTTCAACTCAATCTACTAGAGTGACAGCCTACTCAGACTTACATTTTCAGAGAAATGATGGACAACCCAACCAAATTATTGCACATGTTAAAGTGAGGTTGGAATTACATCCCTATAATCCTTCCTGGTCTTTTAATAACTGTAAATTTAACAAATGCCGTCAGGTCCCATAACACATTATATAAGACTAAAAGTGAAGCCTTACATGAGGAAAGATTTCATTTCATTTTGTAATTTACAGCATGTCTACTTTTTTTCCCCCTATATGCCCTGTAGGAAGGTGCAACACACACACTCTAACAGAGTGTAAGGCAAACCAAATACAGTGCATGTTTCATTTAATATTCTGTTTTCATCAGCCAGAGTTAATCATAGAGAAAATGGTGTGCATGCGTGCGTGCGTGCGTGCGTGCGTGCGTGCCTGCATGCATGCATGCATGCTATGGACAAGGCTGCAGTGTTTATAATCTGTCAGATCTGCTCCACTGCTCAAAAGAAAACATGCAATCATTCCCTCATTACCAGTTTTGACTGGATGCATTGAGACACGCAGAGCGCACACACAAGCAGGTATCAAACGAATACACACACCTATCCTGACTGGTGCAAACAACCTACAGTGATGATGCACATTTATTTACAATAACCACAGCTCCACCTAGTGGCAGTTTTGCATATTTCACACAAATATAAATAAGCTGGACTCCAACTTTCTTAATCACACATTCAGGTACATTTTCACAAAGGGTCTGACCTTATGTTGAGTCCAGTAGTTTGCCCCAGGTTTTCCCAAGCTTGGAGCTTCTCATTCAGTCTCTAAACAATAAATGAACAAAAACAGATAAACTGTTATATGTTTATCCACACACAGCCAATAAATTATTTTGTTATTAAGTGCAGAGAAAATAACAGATATATGCAAGTTAGAGCCTGGCTAACTTGTGATTTTATGGCTGTTCACATTAACAATGCAGTAGGTCACACAATAAAGGCAGGATATTACAATTGATGAGCATGGAGCTATCAGTCAGATATTTTGATGGTACTACAACAAAATGCTTGAATCATGACAACTCAAATATACACAGACTTTCTGCCTAAACCATGTACTTCCAATATGCACAAGGATAAAATAAATTCACCCTAGGCCATATAATAATTTTGGCCTTCTGATATCAGTTAATGTATCTACACTTTTAATGTCTCCATTTCAAGTTTATGACAGTGAAATGCAGAATACAATCTTACGTTTACACACATCTTACCTCTTTCTCCAGCTCCATATTAACCAGTTCTTCTTTGGTTTTCTCCATCCTCTCAAGTTTCTTCCTTAGCCCTTCCACCTCCTCTTTCAACAGGCTGCAATTTTCTCTGCTCTCCCTGGACACAGTAGAGTGAAAAGACCAAAGGCAAAAACAAACAACAAAATTAACTTTGAAGTTTGGAACTTGTGTCTCATCTAGAAACAGCTTACTTTTGATGCCTGGCAACTTTCACATGCTGGCATGTTTTTAAAACTTGATTTTAGACAGAGTAGGACTAAAGAGATTATAAATGATCAGGTTAACACAGGCAATTTGATACCACATTAAAATGTATTTCACTAATCTGATTACTCTAAAACCCCAGATTACATGCAGTTTCACTCCAAAAAAGGGATTAAAAGAGCAAAGGGAGTAGAGGAAATGAGTGTTAGATTTTTTGCACACCATTTCAGCAAATTACAATGTCTTAGAATTGCAGAAGACAGTCAATAGATGTTATCAGTGACAATGGATGTAACCAGTGATGTTACCTTCCTACTTGACATACTTTTTGCCATTCTGATTCTTTATGAATGATGGAAAATGATTTGTGATTCAACATGACTCAATCCGTGATTCAACACTCCTTGCCACTCTCCCATAAAGCTTTGACTGGTGAAGAACCCGGGAAACAGTTGTTGTATGTACAGTTTCTCCTTTCTCAGTTGCTGAAGCTTGTAACTCCCTCATTGTGGTCGGTGTGTTAGTGGCCTCTGTCACTAGTCTCCTTCTTGCACGATCACTCAGTTTGTGTGGACAGCCTGTTCTAGGTAGATTTAGACATGTGTCATATTCCTGTCATTTCTTGATGATGGATTTCACTGAACCCTGAGGGACGTTCAGTGCCTTGGAGATTTGTTTGTATCCATCCCCTCACTTATGCTTTTCAATTACCTGTTCTCTGAGTTGCACTTTCTTTTGTCTTCATGCTGTAATGGTACCCAGGAATACTGAAAACTCAGTGACTGGACCTTGCAGACACAAGTTTCTTTATACTGCAATCACATGAGACGCATTCACTTCACTCAGGTGATCCCTATTTCACTAATTGTGGGACTACTAGCACTAAACATCTGCAGATCTATTAGATTAGGTCAGACATTTTAAAGGGGGTGAATATTAATGCAAATACTGATTTCCACTTATACATTTTTATTTAATTGACATTACTTTGTAGAAACCCTTTTCACTTTGACATTAATGAGGTATTTTTCTGATATTATTTCGTCAATATCACCAACTTTTATTGACCATGACTGATTTATAATGTCAATAAAAGGATGGGGGTGAATACTTTTTATAGGCACTGTAGATGCATGAACAATCTAGCTATCTAGTTCTACTAGCTTGTACTTTTGTATAACGACCCAAAGTCACATTGAAATGTTAAGAAGAGTCAACCTTTTAAAATAGTATGGACATATCCAAGAATGTACTTTTTAAAAATGTATTTTCTACTGAAAGGTAAAACTATATGACCTGAGAAAGGCATTATCATCTCTGAGACGCTTCAACTCCTTTTCCAGATCTGGAACTTTGGCCACCTCTGTTTTTACAGTCTTCACAATAGCAATGTCTTGCTCCTGGAGGGCAAGTCGCCTCTCCAACTCCTGACAAAAAGTGAAGAAAGAAAGTAATGTCAATAAAGCATGTGTATTCAGTGCACTGAATAGATGTTGCGGCAGGTGACAGTTCAGAGGAGAAGGCGTCTCATGTCTACAAAAACCCATTTCCTTGTTTCCCTCCCTTACTCTCTCCAAAAGAGGCAATAAACTTTATCTTATGCATTACTATTTTAAGTGTTTCCTTTCATTGTAACATGTTGACAATAATTACAAAGTTAAAATCATCTTTTGTTTTACTGATTAATTATTTCAAGTACAAAAGTACAAATCTTACTTGTGATCAAGGGAATGTTGTTATTTCAGTTTGAGCATGACAGACAATTTACTTGTCAAAAGAAAAGTCTGTAAGAACAACATACCTTAATCTTGATGATGTGCTCAGAGCAGGAGGACTGAGCAGCTTGAAGACTTTGGCAAAGCTGAGACACTTCCTGGTACTTCCTGATCATAATATCAAACAGATATGCGTGTTTAGCATTTATCTTATGCAGTACAGCTCACTATTAGCATTAAACAAAGTTGAGTAAGTGATAGTGTCCATACCTGCGCTGTAAATCTAACTGTTCCTGCAACTCTTGGTTCTCCAGTTTTTGAGCAGAAATCGATGAATCTTGGTTTTGTATCTTCTGCTTTAGATCTCTGATCTCATCCTTTAAAGAAGTGACAGTCTGGGAAAAGATTACAGACATTAGCCAACAGAAGAAACAACCACATCAGTAAAGTAGGTGTGTGCACAATGCTCTGCATCTGTACCTGATTAGCAGTGTTAAGTCTAGAATCTCGCTCCTCCAGTTTCTTGTTCAGGCTCCCCAGATTTTTGCGGAGAGACTGATTTGCCTCGATCTGCTCTGAAAAGTTCTTTGCCGCCTCAGTCTCTCTCTCCTCCAACTTTTTAATGCGACCCAAAAGTTCTTGGTTCCGATCTGCCTCATGCTTTAACATAAAATGTTCAAAAAAAGGTTTTACCTAGTCTCTACTTTCTCTGACACCTATTAATTCATGTTGGAAATAGGTTTGTACAATGACTATTATCATTATCGCCACAAACAAATATTTGCAATAGAAATGTGTAAGAATATGTGATCTGTACCTCCAAGTCTCGAGCGCTATCTGACGCAGCCTTTTCTAGTTCAAATCGAGCTCGTTTGTGGCTTAGCTCCATCTGTTTCTTCTCCTGGTCCAACTGAAGGTAGCGATTCTTATACTGAACCCTCTCTGCTGCTTCCAGCAACTATAAAAGAAAAAGAGTGCGAAGGATGCATGTTAATACTGCCTGTAATCAGCTAATTGATGGTGCTGTCCCTTTCTGTATGTATGTATACCTCCATGCTGCGTTTGTACTGACTCTGCAGGTTTCCACTTGCTGCAGAGTGATCTGAAAGTCGCTGTGGATGTTCAGGGCGGCTGATGAAGGAATTGAAGGACTTTAAGGTTGTTAAAACCGTGGTGTCATCTTCTAAATCCATTTTTAGAGCCACTGGTGTCGCAGGGCACTGCTAGGAGGTTTAGAGTAAAGGTAAGAACGAGTAAAGTTGAAGTACAGTGATGAAGCTTATTATTATTATTATTATTATTATTATTATAAACAACACAACGTAGATAAGTCACTTGCTTATATTCGATGAGAAGATACAGTGAAGATGCTAATGAGGGAAGTGGATAACTGCATGGTCAGACTCACTACAGTAACATAACAAGAGGTTTCCAGGTGACTTAATAAAAAGACAAACAGCTAGGCGATGCTAACGGTTTGTTTTCTTGCTCAACAGCACAAACATGCTAACATAGCATGTCAAAGTCCAGGTTAACGTGTTGCAGCTACGTTTACGTTACTTCGATTTACTTTCCCGTTTGTTTCTCTGTGTTTAACGTCAGATGTTTAAACTGTTGTTCTCTCACCACAGGCTAATGACAAGAAGTTAAAAGGAACTGGAGTGATATGACGTTAGCTGCGCACAAAATATGCTAACATAATAATCTCAATAAACATTAAACTCTAGCATTTCGTTAGAGACTCACTTGTGAGCATACGTCCTCACCTCAGAGATGACTTGTTTGCGAAGAGGAGCAGAATAGACGCAGGTGACTTAGCTTAGCTCTGTTAGCCTCTGTGCTGCACAGCACGTTCACAAATCCCTCCAGTTTACAAACGGATACGGCTAGTATCGCGAGACTTCCTCGGGTATCGCGAGAGTAGTCATAACGGGACTGTGCAGAAATCCCCACTTGAATATTTTACACGGTGTTCAGGTGTTGCATGGCTAAAAGATATAATATAAAAGGTCACATTCAGGTTTGCTAAACCTCAGACCGCATGAGAACCAACAGCATTTACTAAACCTTTGCATAAGGAGACTGCATTAGATTATATGCAGTGTGAATCTGTCATCAGGTGGATGGAGTTACTTTACATTACTATTACATTATTTACATTTGCATTACTAACAGTTCACTAAAGCAAGAGAAATCACTGACAACATTCACAACATCATCACTGTCTACTTTACAATCTGGAAAATAAGGATGTTTTCCAGCAGTTTGTCCTTGGGTGTGTGTGGCTTCACTGTCTTAAAAAATGTATTTGCGTGGTTTGTCCTACAGAGAGCAGCACTGCTTTATTCATTATTCTACATATTTGACACAGCATCAGAGGTGGTGGTCTAATGGACTACACACAATATATATGTTCATATACCCTAACTCCACAATTGGCTATCTTGGCATAATAACATCTGTTTAGTTTGTTGACCAGTAGGAAAACAGCAGACTGTGGCTTTTCATTATTAAAAAGCACATAATATTCTTGTGATGTGTCTATAAACTGCAGTGCACTAATGTTTTACCCACATATGTAGCAGAATAGGTCCCAGATGGCACAGATGATAGAAAGTAAAGTGTGGGCTGTTTGTTATTTCTATGAGTGGCGTGAAATTGAAGAATATGGGAAACAATATGAGCAAAGTTTTAAATCTGCGTTTAAATTGAATCACAACAAACTACTACAATTTATGCTCCTGGTGCTAACTTTGATTTAGTTATATACTGTACATTTAGTGCTACCAAATCAACCAGCAGTAACTCTCATTCCTTTGTAGAAACTTCATTGATTCCCATGGGGAAATATTTCTTCTGCATTTCACAGTCGCAGCATAGGACCCAAGGACTAATTTTAGTTCTGTGACAAATGCCATGCTCTGAGGCAGTGGCCAGACTATCCATATACATTTGTGTCTTTTGAAATGAGAAACTGGAAGACGTGCAGAGCACCAAGGCCTCCGAGGAAAAGATGAGAGAACCTCTGTGCCACCCAAAAAAGATGAACACGACATCCAGCAAGATTGATATTTTTTCCTGGCACTTGTCACTATTAATTGTCTTGCTGTTAAGAAGCTTGTGGAAGTAGTCACGCCATCCCATCACCTCCCAATGCATCACAGTGGTTGTGACAAGCTGGGAAAAGGATACACACAGGGAGGCTTCAGCAGTTTCTCATCTTGAACATCGGTTGACATTTTAATCCGGACCCATTTGTAGCAACATTAGAAAAAGCTTTAATTACTAAATTACCAGACCCAAGATCCCAGTGGAGAGCAGCGGCACAAGAGGTCAGAGCCATTGCCATCACTCACCAATATTTTTATGAGAAAAGAAGTAGGACAACATAATATAAAAGCTAGATGGAGCCACAGAGGGCAGTTTTGAAAGGCTAGGTGGGATCCAAGAGGGAGAGGTTGAAGGAGTGTGAATTCATCTGAAAAGGTCAGACAGGAGACATGGCCTCTTCAGAGTGACATAAGAGCTCCTCCCTTTCTCTTGCTGTCGCTTTCTTTCTCATCTGTTCACCCCCAAGAGTGTTCTGCCTGTTTCAGTCCACTGTCCTCACACCCACTGCCCCGAGTGCCCCTCCCATCGCTCTTGTCTCCTTTTCTTGGACACCTATCTCCCTTGCTTACTGGCTAATAACACATTTTCCTCTCTGTCTTTCTTTATCTGTCACAGTCTGACTAAGGTGCACCTTTTTCTCTTTCTCTCTGGCATTCTGTTGCCCTGCTTGCCTTCTCGACCCGCCCTCACCCTCCTAAGGTTGGGCAGAATGCAGCCGTCTCTATAACATTACATAAATACAAACACACTCATAATATGCTCATACTCACACACACACACACACACACACACACACACACACACACACACACACACACACACACACACACACACACACACACACACACACACAGCATAAAAAGTAAATCAGCTGAAGTGCCTGCAGATGTGCCCTTCATTGCCATCTGTTGTGAAAAATGTTCACAAAAAGCCATCTTACATTCAGCGGCTTTTCCACTCACAGCATGTAAACATCACCACAAACATAAATACTCCAGTGATGGAAATTGAAAAGGGTTAGGCAGCTGACATCTAAAATCAACAATATATGTTGTTACCATGTCTTGTTAGTAGCATGGCAATCTTTACATTTAACTGCTAAACAGTGAGAAGTAATAATCATATAATTCAAACATTCACATAAAGCCTCATAAAAAGTTATTAAATATAGTTACACGACTATTAAGTTTATTTTATTTGCTTTGGTGCATTTAAATATTTCCTGCATACATTTATAGTCAGGTTTCAGACTTCTAAACTGCTAGGCTTTGTGTTTATTACCATTGCTGTTAATTTTTCGAGTCAAGACGGCTCATAATGATTCAGAAAATACATGCTGCATGAGGGCGTGAAATAGAAATGCAGTCAGTTAAGTCATGCTTAGCTCACTGTAGACAGATAGAGGTCAGTTTAAGGTCAACCAGACGCAACGGGTTGTCTAATGAACAAATGTAACTGTAAACCTACAAGGGAAAGACAGAGGAAAATGGACTGTTAGGAGAATAAAATCTGCTAAGGATGGAGAAATGGGAATTTGTAGTCATTATGGGCCCATAAATTGTAACACAGGGAAGGATGGGTGGGGGTCAAAGAGTGACAAAAGGAAAACAATTGGAGAAAAAAAGAGAAGAGGGCCACAGAAAACCATGTTAGAGATCAAATGAGGCAAAGGTTAAACAGAGGAATCAATGAAGTAGTGATTTTAAACTCTTCTAATGAAGGAGGACAGAGTCAATAGCTGATTCAGGCTTCCTGTGTTTCAGTGCCGCAGGGATATGTCAACAATATTAGTTTATGGGTGACACATGCACACACACACACACATACACAGAGAAAATGCAAAGAGGAAGAAAAGGTGCTCTATGATTTATAAAGAAACCACAATCAGAGGAGTAATTAAAAATGAATCACCCCAGCTGATTAATAAAATAAGCAAGTTTGTAGTGCAAGACAAATGGAGAAGAGATGTGTGTGTGTCACACGATTTTACCTGGAGTCATTCTACAGCTTCACAACATTTCTGCACTTCCCGGGGCATCCCTCCACAGAACAGAATGCATCACACCACAAAAATGCTTTCTAGTATACAGACCAAATACAACATGAATGCTGCCTGGTGGTTTTAATATTGTGGTTGACAATAAATACAGCATGGGAAAACGTAACGCTGGTGCTGGAACACACAAACGCACAACATCGCAGTGTAAACACACAAAAAATGAGCAAAAATAGAGGTAAGTTGGTAGTTGAAAATGTGACATGTAATAAAAACACATGACAGTTGTTACAAACTGCTGCTTAACAAACTGAGCATCCTACGGTTTGGGGTGTTTGGATGATGTGTGTGAACTGTTTTGAAAAAGGATGTAAAAAAATGTGTGACAATAATGGAAAAGTGTTGACACATTTGCAAGCGAAGGCTTCTGCAGTGCTAAGAAGGTGATGATGAAGATCAAGTGAAAGTGTCTTAGCGATTGAGGAAAAGGGGAAAATGCTGTGGACAGCCTGCTACATTAAGACACTCAGAGAGTTCAGTGTCTTGACCAATGACCTTTTGACGAGGACAATTTCCATCACAGGAGTCAAACCAAGTCTGTGTGGATAAAGACCAGGAATCCTAACTGCCACTGCATAGATATAATATATAAACTATGATCCTTGCATATTTGGGCATTGTTAGGTTAAGGAATGAGGGCAGGAAGTTATCACGTTGGCTCTCCTCAAAGCCATTAGCTGCAGTGTTTAATTGTGATGTCATAGGATTTAGATAATGGACTAGGAAATGCATTATGGTACGGTACTGTCTTTACACGCTCAAGTCACTGGTGAAATATAAGCCCTAATTAAAACTCCATCACATATCATATAAAATAATGATTGTAGTGATTGAATCCACCTGAGTTCAGCAGTGACTCATGAGTTCCTTAGTGGTCTCGCTGTAATCAACATCAATTATGAGGCGACTGGAAAGATATCTTGATTTGATGAAGTAAGAATTTGGCATTTAGGAGTGTGGGGGTGAGGTGTTACAGAATTAATAGCAGGTTTCTGGACAATTGCAGAAGGCACCAAAAAACCCAGAATAACCACTGAGCGGCTTGTTTTGTTATGAAAGACAGGACTTTGTGTTTGCAGTTGTGTGTGTAGTTGTCTGTTTGCTTAGGTGAACATTAACTGGCATACGACCAATTGCACAGATGCATTTTCTCCACCTATTGACTTGACTGGCACAAAAATATGAAGAATCACAGGGTTGCTGCAGGTGAGTCTGGTGAAAGAAAGGAGAATAAAACTAAACACACACACACACACACACATACAGGGAAGAAAATAAGTAATGTAATTTTGGTGCCAATCATATGAGATAATGGGAGAAGAGGGAAATTGTAGAGAATGGCTGAAGAGATGGAGGAGAAACTGCAAGAGAAATGGGGGAAGTGGCAAAAGCGGAGAGCAAGATGAGGACAAATAGCTGCAGTCAACAGTCAAATGTAAGAATTTACTGCATATTAAGAAACGTTTGTTACAAATGCCATTATGATATCAATAACACCAGGGCAATGAAATTGTATATGTGTAGTATAAGCTTATGGTGTAGTGATCTGCCATAGTTATAACATTATTCCCCACTTATTGGGAAAGGAAATGATTAATAACATTATTTTAACACCTGAAAAATACTTGCATTTCAATAATGTTTTTTCATAGTATGATCTTAAAAAGCAACAACTTGGATGTGTCAAGTTTTAGTGGGTTACCAGTTGCCATTGAAAGTTTTTCACATTCTTCGAGACTCTAGCCTTAAAGGTTACGTGGGCGGTGAGATGCAGACAAACGGCTGCAGACATAAAAGACAAACACTGACAGTGGTTGCATTGTCAGGGATCAGAAATGAATTGGAGCTATGGCAACATACAATAGTGGCCAAGATTTCATCATCAAATATCAGACGATCAAAACATCAGATTTGAGCCACTTCAGCTTGTAATGTTATTGTAGCTCAGCCAGTGGTGGTGTGCAATCAGAAGCAGAACCAGAACGCTACCAGAACATTACCACAGTTGGAAGGTAAAGCAAAGACAAATTCATGGTCAAGTCTTCAAGTCTTGGCTCAGGCAGAAGAAGAAAACTTGTCATCAACTTGTGGATAAGTACCATTCATACATATACATTAAAACTGTTGCTTCATGTGTGTATGATATCACAATGCACTCGCCTTGGTCAATCCACCTCCAAAAGGCGACCAAGTGTTAACATCTCCCTGCTTTCATTATTTCACCCTGTTCTTGTCTGTTCTCTCTTTACTTACTTTCTGTCATTATACACATCCCCTATACAGCCAGTCTTTTGTCTTTCCTCTAGTTCCACCACCTGAACACCTAAATCCCATTTTCCCCAATCGCCAAGTCTGCATACCAGCCTAGATTCACTCATACTCTGCCAAACTGTCCATTGTGCTTTCTTTTCCACAGCTCCCCAGCCTCTCTGTTACCTGGCTGTTTCTCCACACTTTGATTTCATGCCTACCGTTTGGATTTTGTTCCTTTGCCTCACCCCTTGTGGTTACCTGTTTAGTTGGTTTTGATTTCTGCCTGTTTTTGACTTCTCTTTTTGATCATCCTTACCTGTTCAGTTAACTTCTGTCATAAAAAAAAAAAATAAATAAATGAATGAATCTGCTCGATCTGTGTTATGCTGATGAATCTGGCCATGATTTGTGACATCAACAAACACTGAAAATTGAGTATGAAATTCTAAAAAGCCAGTTTGCAATAAATTGCCCAAAAAGATGTAGAGAGATAACAGACAGACTTGTATAAGACTTGGTGTACTACACTTGTTGTACATTATCTCTCTTTCTCCTTTCTTATGTCTTGCAGCTTGTAGCTTTGCACTGACTACTGATGCTACTGCACATTAAGCACAGGACTGTAGCCAGAACAGTTCTTGGTATTTTGTGAAGAAGAAATATTTCCTCTGTGGTCTGTGATCTGTTTCACATAGAAAATGACTGTTTGATCTATGACCTTTGCAGATCTGATAGCATTTGCTGGATTAGGAGGAAGTCAGTTAGTGACAAGCATTTCTCTCACAACAGGGAAGATATGTCGACTAACATGGGAGGGAGAACGTTCTGATTGAAATTCTGCTTTGTAAGGTCTATATAGTGTTTGGTGTTTATATCCACATACCTAGTGTAGAGTATCCCCTTAGGAGCGACCTCACTTCTGTTAGAATTTCAAATGTGTGTGTGTTTCCATATACACAACAAATTCAGAGTGTTATGGTTCACAGAACATCTGGAATTGGATAAACAGAAGAATTCATCAGAATGGGCTCAATGTGTGCATGGACGCCTTTTGTCAGTGCAGAAAAACATATTGCAAAGCACACAGCACACAAAATAGAGGATAAAGGAGTAAATTAAAAAAGAGAAATAAACATTTGTTATTCTTCTAACTTACATCAATATTATAATTTTTCTGTGTAGAAGAAAACTGATAACTGACTACAGAGTACAAGACATACCATATTAATAATATTTTACAAATTTAAAAAAATCCTTTCAGTATCTGACTGTAAATTTTGTATCTAACATGTAGGTCATTAAACACAGTTTAGAATAAGACCTGGTGGATAAGGAGTTTGAGGTTTTAAGGTGTATTAACAAGGGACGACGTGGAGAGGTGAAGCTAAAAAACATATAATTCCATGTGTCCCTTAAAGGCTAAAATCAACTCTCAAGAATTTTACCGTCTCGAGGGAATTTCTGCAAAATTGGAACAAACATCTAGGTGGATTCAAAGGTGAACTGATTAGATTTTTAAGGTCAAAGTCAAACTCACGTCTGTCCCATTCTTATCGTCTCCGAAAAGCCTGGAGGGAATTTCATTAAATCTGGCACATATCTCAGACATAGACCTATTAGAATAAGAGTCTGGACAGACATGCATGGAAGCTGCAACACCAAATCTGTCTTTTTTTTTTCCACCCAACTCTTGTTAGTGTTGAAGGTAGTGTAGAGTGGGTTTATCGGGGCTTTGCTGCACAAAAAACATGCTGTAGATAGAAACCAAGCTTTTAATAGCTGAGAGTGAAACAAAGCAGTAAAGTTCAAGGTTGCAGGAAAAAACAATGAGGGAAAAGATGATAAAACACTGCAGACATGGACTGTAGTTTACTGAGAGCAGTTTGAGCTTTAAGAAGTCTCAGAGGAAATTCTGAAACCAACTTCTTCTAACTTTCTAACCCTTATTGGTTTTACAGTGATTTAAGTCCATGGCGTGCATCTAACAGTTCCTAAAAACAATTGAGAATTATTGGGTGTGTTAAAATTGCTTTGTGCATGTGCTCACTTTCTCAGTGAGTTTAGTAGTTGTAGTCAGTCAGCGGGTTCATTCATTATAAGCCCACTCCAGCAAAGAGGAATGTTGAGGACGACAGTTTCTCTTCAGGCTCATTCACACACCAACGTGAAACAAACAGCAGGAGATGATCTGAACCCTCAACAAATAAAATATTCCCCATCTGTATCTGTTAACTCTCCTCACTTTTCTCTTTCTCTCCACACACTGTTGATAATTTCCCACTTCTGTCATTACCCTCCTTGTCAGTGAAAAAGCTGAGACTGAATTCAGTGATAAATGGCGAGGCTGGAAATCATTTAAAAAAAAAAAAGGTTCAGACTTTCAAGCACGACAGGAAAGTGCAATCTCAAATACAATGAATTCATACTCTATGGGTCAGTTCAAGAATTGTAAGGTGCGTGCATGTGTGTGTGTGTGTGTGCAAGCTTGTGTCTACTGCTTTGGTCCAGATGGAAATCTCCTCATCTGGGCAGACTACCATGAAATGTTATGTGGACATTTAAGGTCTATGAATAAATCCCACTGATGTCTGTGATCACTTAAGGTTTACTGATGTCCTGTGAAGTTTTACAGCCTCTGCCCCCACCACAAGGATGATGTTTGTTGTTTTTAGTGACCTTCTGGATGAATTACATTAAAATGTATGTACTCATATTCATATTTACATATGTATTGTCATAAATATGGTTTAATATGATTTTTATTTCACCTTGTCAACTGGTTTCTGACCAAATACCTGCAAAGCAAATGACATTCAGGTTTGTCTCAGCTGTATTTGGTGTTTAGCTGTAATTAGCATCCTGAAATGCTAAGCTAAGGTGGTGAAGGTGGCAATTATCACACTAAATATAATTTTCCTCTCTAAAGACTAATGTCAGTGATTATTCAAGATCAATTACAGACAAAAACCCTACCATTCACAATCATATCAATAACACTGACACACAATATCACAGCATAGATGACGATATCCTATCATATCTTCTGTAGCCATTAAATACACTTATGAAGTATACAATCTGAACTTTATGCTGACAATATCATATCATATCATATCATATCACACCAATCTTGATTTTACTGCAAATGGGCTCATTATGGGGCAGCTGTAATTGATTTGTTAGATTTATTCATGAACTCGAGACTCCGTGGTTTGATCTGTCATCCTTTCCAGCCACATGTTGAGGTGTCCATGGACAACACAATGAAACCCTGTAGTAGTGTCTTTATATACATATGTGCAGTAGTCTTTAAAAAGATTAGGATTTTTAAATTTACTTTATTTTAGTATTATAAGGTATGGAGTGAATTTAACAGATCCATGTATAGATAGTATGTTCAGTGTGTGGTTGAGAGCCTAGTGGTTGCTCAGGGTTGGTTGGCTTTTCTATGTAATTCTGTATTCAGTTTTATTTTGTTATATCCTAAACCTTACACTGTACAGTGCCTTGAGATGACCTTTGTTTTGATTTGGTGCTATATAAAAAAATTTGATGAAATTGAACATTTGCATGTCATACAATAAAAACAATGAGGGAGAGTTGCTAAATTATATAGAAGTAGAGTAGTAGAGTACACACTCACAATGATAGTGTCATCTTGGTTATGCTGCTATAAACCTAGACTGCTGGGGGACCTCCCTTGATGCACTGAGCTCCTCTCCTCTCCATTTATATGCCACCACTGTCATTAATGTTAGTCTTCTCACTCCCATAGTTATGTTTCCTCCTCTTCTGCAGGTATCCGTGGCCTCAGAGCTGTTTGTTTCCAGTGTACAGTTACTGGTCCTACCAATCTGTGTTCTGACTGCTGCTTGTTCTTTTCCCTCTCCTCTTTCCACTCACCCCAGCCGATCGAGGCAGATGGCCGCCCACCCTGAGCCTCGTTCTGCTGGAGGCTTCTTCTGTTATAGGGAGTTTTTCCACTCTGCTGTTGCCTAGTGTTTTCTTGAGGGGGATCTGTTGTGTTTTCCATATAATTCTGTAATTTCTTAACCCTACTATGTGAAGTGCCTTAGATTAGTTTTATTATGAACTGACAATGTACAGTATATAAATTAAATTGAATTGTATGTGTGAAAGTTCAACTAGTGTCAAGTCTACTCTAGCAGAACAGTAAAAGCTAGTAAGAACAAATTATTAAGTTTGTTCAGGTTTCATTGGTTGGTTTGTTCACGTTTCTCTTTTACTTTCTCATTTCACCCCAAACATCATCCGTCCATATAGAGTAGTCATGCGTGTTGAGCATTAATTATCATCCATCAGGACATTACACTGTGAGAAGGCCTGCAGCTACACATTAAGGTGAAAAGTGGTTGTTTATGCTTCAGTGTTTTTCAATTAGATATCTGTACCAACAAATTATAAAGTCAACTGAGTCAACAGCCAAACTCTTCTCATCTTGCACTAGCGCATGTTAAGAGGTCTTCAACTTGCTGCCCTATTTGTTTCTCCCCCTTTTTTTGTTAAACCTTGTTTTGTTTGAACTTGTGTCTGACATTTTAATTGCGTCCAAAACCATAACCCTGACAATTACAACATTACCACAGTATCATTTTGCAATATTAAATACACTGCCCGTCCAAAAAAAAAATCACACACAGCAATATTTTGTTGGACCACCTTTAGTTTTGATTATGCCACGCATTCACCATCGGCTCATATCGATATGTTTCTGCAGTGTCACAACTTTTATTCCTGTCAAGAGTTGCAATACGTTTTTGCCAAGATCTTGTATTGATGATGGGAGAGTCAGACTGCTGCACAAAGTCTTCTCCTGCACATCCCAAAGATTCTCAATGGGGTTAAGGTCTTCCTTTAAAGATGATGGTTCCCCACTATCCTTCCAGTTTTAAATAATGTGTTGGACAGTTCTTAACCTAGTTTTGCAGTAATTATCCAATGAGAGGCTCTATTTGCTTAGTTAAATCCAGGTGGTGAAATTTTTTTTTGGACGGGCGGTGTTGGTACAGAAACAGTTATGAAAAGATACACAAGTCACAATTTCATAAACTAATCTGGCTACGAACTATAAATGACAGCAGATTGATTTACATCTATTTGAAGCACTTGAAAGCATTTGAAAATATTACTCTATTTGTATTTAGAAGACTGTTAATAGAAAGCATCAGTCCAGCATCTGAAATGTTTGCAGCTGGTTTTGCTGCATTAAATACTGGAAACTACAATGTGAAGCAGAAAACAGAAAACTACATTGGGGAAATATAAAAAGTCTTTTTTGATAGATCAACTTACCTTACATAAAATACCCTTGACATTAAGAGATCTGTGTGTGTGTGTGTGTGTGTGTGTGTGTGTGTGTGTGTGTGTGTGTGTGTGTGTGTGTGTGTGTGTGTGTGTGGGTGTGTGTGTGTGTGTGTGTGTGTGTGTAAGACAGGTTCATAAATTCACTTTACGAATGTGGATTTTCTCTCCCCCAAATGTATCCTGTAAAATGTTCTGACATCTGCTTTTTCCTTTTTTGTCATTTGTTAATTTTTTCTCGTTTCAATCATTCTCTCTCTGTAACAAACACACACACACTCACACAGAAACCCACATCTCGTGTCTGTTCTCATTAGCCCAAAGGTTCAGTTCATCAGTTTCTCACTGATTATTTCTAGCAGCCAGCGTTTGAAATCTGTCCTCGCTGGTCGTGTCATCAGCAGCTTTCTGTACTTCAAAGAATAAATATTCAAAGGGAGCTGGTCAAACAACAAAGATAGGTGGGAAAAGGTGAAAGATGAGGTGAAAAATGAGGCAATAACTTTTGACCTGATATGCATTATGCATTCTGTGTGACTGTTTGAAGTCTTTCCAAACTGGTCAGTCTGAATTAGTTAATTGGAATAATATTGAATGCATACAGAAGGATTCACGTGTCTGTGCAGTGGTGGTATTTAGCACCAAAATTGGTTTGTTTGAGAACATCAATTTCATGGCACATTACACTTTCTGATTTTACATACAAAACATGATGAGCTCAAATAATAGTGTTATAGATTTTGCAACTAAACAGTTTAGAAAGTTTGCTTCACACTAACTATCTACAACGGTTTGATCCTATTAAACAAGAGATGTTAGATATGAGATTTAAAACCTTTTGTAAGTGATTAGTCCAACAAACGCCAATGTTAATATGAAGAACATACAATCCCATAGTCTATTTAAACTCAATAGCATAGCATTGATCTGAAATTGTGTTTCTGATAACCTGATGAAGTCCATAACTTATCTTTTAGCTGTGGTGTGCATAGTGTCCATCCTCCCATTGAGACAAATATAGCTTCTAAACACTCCACTGGGTTTACAAGACACTCAGGACATTACTCTGTAACCTGTTTGGTGCAGTTCAGGTAAAGTACGTGTAGTAGAACAGCTGCCGTTCCATTGTTAAAAACTTGGACAAGTGCTGCTTTGATTTTATCCACATAATTTTTCTCACTGTGAATTATTTTTTAGTCCTGGAGCATATTGTTGCTTTCTTAGGATATTATTATGGCTTCCACCAGTCTCTCTATGTGCTATGCTTTTGTGCAGGTTGTCCCTTGTGTTATTTTACACTTTCTTGGCCCACAGAGAATAAGGTCACAGAAGGCACTGAAACCTGTACCGTAAGTGTGGTAAATGTGGTTAAACTGGAATATCTATTTTGGGTGGCAGAAAGGGTTAAGGGATATACATCTCCTAATTGTTTCCAGTTTCCTTTTGTCACATTCACCTGCTGTCAAAAACCATTTCCAACAATAACTCTGTGGTAGAATGTCTAAATGTGTTTTATGTTCTGATTTCCTGCCTATTTTTCCCATGAGTTGCTATGGTTTGTTGAATTGTATCATCTGTACATAGTTTAATTGCAGATTCATCTTCATCTTTGTCAGGCTGATGTCATTACTCGCAAAAATAACAACAGGTTCTTGTCTCAATAAGGATAAATTGTCAGTGTTTTGTACACTGCCACTTATCAATTAAACCTCATGTGTATATGCTTTGTGCATTCTAAAAATGCAATAAAGTGATGCTGTTCATAAGGCAGTCAGTGCGTGCAGCACAGCAAGGACATCACTAGAAATGTTCCAAAGTAAAACACTGAATACAATAAAATAAAAAAAAAGAAACATCTCAAAGTTAGGGAACAATTTCAGCGTAGGGGACTGAAACACGTAGGCATGATTTGTTTTTCCACTCTGTCACAACTAATAACATTGACCACACCTATGCTTCTGTAACATGGTCCTTGAAGACTTTAATAGAAGAGATTTCACTAAGAACAGTGGCTGTGGTGAAAGATAAACATTTGCCCTTCAGGGCTGATCTGTGAGCAAAGATGGAATTAACCTGTTAGGGGGCCAGGGGCACACATTTATGGTTTGTTCCCTATTGACCCCTGACTACTACCTTCCAAACACTGTGCATTGTACACTTTCAAGTTTCCATTAAGAACAATGCACACAGCAGAGTGCTACTATCTGTGGTTATTTATTAAACACTTTAGAACATTCAACATGCATCAATATATAGAATCAAAATTATTAAAGCTCCTACAGTTCATATTTCTGTATTAACAATGGATATAATACTGCAGCTGCTTTGCTCATAGTTAATTCAGTGTCGCTCTGTGTTTATTGGAAGTGTACTATGTGAACTAGTATGTCAGTGTTGTGTGTACAGATCAAGATCTTGAATGTTAAATCTATGGGCAGGACTCACCTTGTTTAAGTGCTATGAGGTGCAAATTGCCCCGATGAGCAAAAAAGCTCTTTCTAGTTGGTTATCCAACACCAGAAAAGCAAATGAAGAAAGAGCCTTTTGCAGAGGTCACTGAGGTCACCAGCCAATGTCACCGTGGAGTAGAGTTACAGGGGAAGTTAAGTGGAATCATGGGAAATTAATGTAGGAGATCCAGTATAGCTGCAGGCACAGGCAGCTAAGAGGATGACCTGGGCTGAGTGAAGAACAGCGAGTTGCACTGAAAGTAAAATCAAACATATTCCCAACTAATAGGGGCTTTCCCCATTACAAAAGGCTTTAGAGTCTCCGTTACAGAGTGCCAGCTATTCTATCAGCCCATCTGTCTCCTCATTTACCACAATTTGTTGTGAGTTGACTCATCCCAGTATTCCCCAGAGCTCATTTCCCCAAAGAAGAAAGGAGATCCACTATGCTTCAGACGACCGTGTCTCCTAAAAATCACATTCCTATGCAAGAAAACCTTCAACCTCAACGCCAATTAATTTACTTACTTTTATTGCAAGTTTGGTTGTTTTGATGGAAAAAAAATAACAACGTCTGTGTCATTTCATTGATATATTACTATAGTATCAAAACATAGTAACAACAATAGCGTTGATTTAAATGAATAACAGAAATAAAAGATTATGTTATTAGAAAATCACGTTGCAGTTACTTCCTATGAAAATGTATTTTAGAAAATTTTGTAATTCACCCCATATCTAAACTGTGTGTTGCTGTTGTTGTTCTTCCAGTGAACACGAATCACTGCATCTCTTCTCATTTTTTTAGAAAGAAACTAATGACTTGTTTTGGACGATTAAACCTAAGAAATAGATTTCATGCTTCTTTTTCTCTGAGATATTTTTGCAGAGCTCCTTCATCCATCCTTCTATTCATCTTAGTTAGGGTCAATTAAGCAGCATGAAGCCTCTCTATTTTCTTCAAGTATTCCATTAAGGGATAGTGGTGTCAATCAATATCACCGTCTGTGAAAAATGAGTATGGATGTTGACATCTTGGAGTTTAGGTAATTTAGTCACTTTTCCAACGTGGAAGCACTATATGCTGCACAGTGTTTAAATAAATATGTACATGAATTTACCTTAAATCAATGTCAGAACTAAATATATAAAAACACAATTGTACTGATGTAACACACTCCTACACTTACTCCTGTATGATATGAAATCATGTCTTCACACGTCCCTAAAACATTGATTTTCAGCAGTGAAGAGAAGCTGTGTGATGATGACAGGTTTCAATGGTGAATTTGGGGATTTATGAAGTCGCCCACTGAATCAAGCCTGAGGCGAGGAACATAGTTCTATTTACCAGACAGTAAGTAGTCACAGCAGGCTCGAGCCTGGTAAGACAAATGTGGCTCGGCGGGTGAAATGTTGTAGTAGGGAAGATTTTCTTAATTTAACTGGAGGCAGAAAGAAAAATGATATTACTGTGCTCCTGAAACACAGTTCATGTCCTTAAGTAAACAGTACCTCCACAGCTTTTTGATTGGTGACCATTTATGTGTTTTTCGTGGACAATAAAAAGCTAAAAAAAGTCATGTTTCTGGAAATGGTAATGAAGTGGTCATGTTCAACCCCAGTAATCCCGATATAGAAGCTTTTATTTCTAAATTAAGAATAAGTAGATGAGAAAGCTAGAGGCAGGTTTCCAACCACAAACTCCTCTAAAAGATTGGTTTGAATGAAAGCCAACTCACTCAAAGCCAACCTCAGGAAATTCCCCATTAAAGGTGATCATTGACTATATTAGTTCATTTTAGTCATGATAGCAGTTTTGCATATTACTAGCATTTTTTTAATCAAGCTAAGTAATTCTTTGCTCATTTTATGTGTTAAAAGGATTAAAACTCACAGTTGATCTTACTGCAACAATAAAGAACCTCAGTGAAATACATCAAGGTTATCTTAAAATAAAAATATAATTATTTTATGAGTTTTTATGTGTTCCCATGAGTTGAAAGCTCCATTATACATTGCACATGTAAGTGATTTTGATGGTCAGTCCGGTCAAATATCTTTTCCATGTGCTGTTCTAAATCTGGCCTCTTGGTTGTCTTTCTCTATACACCTCCACTCCTTATCTGACCTCAGACACTTTGTAATTGTATTGAATATTGCTTCCAGAAGCTTTAAAGTTCTGTCTAACAAGATGAGCTGGCAAAAAGCGCTTTAATTAAAACTTAAAGAAAGTGTCAGCAAATTCAAAAATGTCTGACTGCAAGACAAGAGTGTTTTGTTTATGAAATACAGCACTTCTCAGTCGAGCCACAAGTATTCGTAAAATGTGTTTTTCAATTTAATGTTGTTATGATATATTTGTGAAGGTAAGCCAAGACCAGAAAACATTATATACTGCTCTCATGTTACCACACTAAGTATGGAACTGAGGCTGGAGCCAAGATTATTTTAGCTTAACATAAAGACCAAAAGGGACCCCAAGAATGTGGGAGACCCTGGGGTAGATTGAGAACATAAAGAAGGGGTTTAGGTCTGCAGATATAAAGAGGAGCTGGAAATCTTCTCCATCATTCTCCATCCAGCCACAGGATGTCTTGAACTCTTCCTCGTTCCCTGATCGCACCTCACTTTTTCCTCATTTACTAATTAGTCCTTCTCTTTTCTACTTTCTGTGGCCTTCAAGTCACATGCTCAGTTTTCTTCCACCTGTTTTTGACCCTCTAGTTTTTGCACTTTGCCTTTTGCCTTCTCCACTTGGATTCAGTGTCTCCCCGTTGTCAGACATTTGATAGTTGTATGTTTGCTCACTCTCTCTGCCTGTTGTTGGTCACTGTCCATTTCCACACTTTGCCTCCTGTCAGTCCTGACAGTAATCTCCCTTTCAGGTGTTGCCACACCGAATCATCTACCTTTATTTAACCCTATCCTTTGCATCCTCTTCTCTCACACAAAGTAACTTCTTGTCTTCTCTCACTACATCCATAATCCTCCTCTTGCGTCTTCCTTTAGACCTCCTGTCTGGCAGCTCTAACCTCAGCATACATTCACCAATATGGTCACAATCTCTCCTCTGAACATGTCCAAACCACTTCAATCTGGCCTCTTTGACTTTATCTCCAAAACATCTGACATACGCTGTCCCTCTGATGGACTCATTCCTGATCCTCTCCATCCTCATCACTCCCAAAGAGAACCTCAACATCTTAAGCTCTACTACCTCCAGCTCTCCCTCCTGTCTTTTCTTCAGTGCCACTTTCTCTAAGCCGAACAGCATCGCTGGTTGTCACCACCGTTTTGAACATCTTTCCTTTTCTTCTTGCTGATACGTTGACCCTTAGTACTTAAAGTCCCTGATCTGTTTCGGAATACGACATTGGCACAAGATGCCATCCACCTGAGTGTTTCTGCTCCACTTTTATATATCACCCTATGTTTCTGCCTCTTCTGGAAGAAAGTATTCACTATAGCCATTTCTAACCTTTTTGCAAAGTCTACAACCATCTGTCCTTCTGAATTCCTGTCCTGAAGACTAAACCTGCCCATCACAATGTCATCACCTCTGTTCCCTTCACCAACATGTCCATTGAAATCTGCACCAATCACCACTCTCTCACCTCTGGGGATGCTCTGCATCACATCATCTAACTCGCTCCATAACTGTCCCTGTCTTTTGTCTCATATCTTACCTGTTTGGTTGGGTAAATGTTTTAAGTTGGATGCCCTTCTGTACACAACCCTGACACAGTGTCACAGTCTATTTCCTATGAATTCAGCTCTTTAATAGCATGGCATTATTAGTTATTTTCTCAAAAGCTACATAGTCTTGATTCAAAATTGAAAACTCTCTCCTAAAATCTCTCCATGTTTAGATGGAGGAGTGGGGTATTATTTTTCAATGAAACTGTGTTTGTGATTCACTGTAGATGTCTCTTTCAATAAACTCTGCAATTCATATGGAAAGCCTAAAAAGCAGGAGCTCACTACTTCATATAATCACATCATCTCTTTTTATAACATGTATCAAGGGTCAACAAGACATTTCTTGCTTGAGAAAAAAAAAAAACAAACACAGAAAAGAGCACAGATGAAAAACAAAAAACAATAACCTCAACTGCATCCTGTTTATCTGTGTGTATTAAGGTGCTTTGTTTATTAGGATGAGAGCCTTTTAATGTTGAAAAATGGTGCAATATCTCTCACAGCGAGGCTGTTTATGCCTTCAGATATGCACACAAATGCCATACGTGCCCAATGGCAGTAACATTGAGCAGAATAAATGTGAGAGCAGCTTTGAAAGAGCTTATAATAAGATAATAATCACATTTTTAATGAATGAGCAAGGTAAATCACAACAAGAGATGAGAAAGAATATATTAGAAGAAGACAAAGACAGTGAAAAACTTATCGTGCTGCAAAAAGCATGATAAAGGGAGTAAAATAGGTTTTCACTGACCTCAGGGTGAGATGGCTAGAAGTGACCACAGGTGGGGGTGTGTGCCCTTTAATACACAAAAGATATGCTAAATCATGAAAAACTGCCCATGCACCAGCTACCCAAACAACCTGGCTACCTCAGTCAACAGACATCTGTTGACTAAGCGCTCCTTTTTAGGCTGGTACATGTTTATTGTACATATGAAACAAGAAGGAAGATAAACATTATCCTCAAATAACGCAGCCAACAAAACCCGCTGTGCTGGCACAGCAGACAAAACACTGCAGGTTTGTCTAGTCAAACAATAAATCTGCTTAAGCATTTGCCACAAGACGGTCCAACATCTACCGGCAACACAACAAGTAGTAGTGTGTAGTGTAGTGTGTGCCAAGGAACCCTTTGCTACTTCTTTTGTGGGCTTCCCTGCACACATCACAGTATTCCTGCAGCATTTACTCCCCAGCGTTGCTCAATCCTGCCATAAAGAAGTAAAATAATGCTATGCTAAGCCTCAGCCTGTCATTAGCTTTCTAACTGGACTTCTATGTTTGCATTTCATTTTTCACACCCACACCTGTCGTGACATTAACTGAGCTATTTCTGGACTGAATGCAGCCTCAGGGAAAAGACGTAGAAGACTATGGGGGAGAAATAGATGGTTTCCCTAGAAGTCTACACGGGCTGGTCTTCTTCAACTGGACATTCAACTCCTTCATTCATGATGTAAACTAGGCTGGAGGTTATGTTCTTCTTTTTCCCCCACCAGTTTCATTTTATGTACTATAAGAAGAGAGAAGTCCGCTGTGTAATAGACCTGTCCAGGGTGTGACCCAGAGAAAACAAAAGGCTGAAAATATCTAGTCTACAAAAGAGAGGCAGCTATTTATTATCAAATCATAATTAGCAATTAAATTATGATAATAATGAACTTCTTTGATCTCCATGGGGAAACAGTTGGAAGCAAAGAAGCTTTAAATTGTCTTCTGAGATTCTGCTTGACTTAATTCCAACAGTCTTTAATGAAAATTTGTTTATAGGATATGATTTGAATACTGTGGAAACTGATAGATTCTTGTTGCCTTGATGACAGAATAGCAAGAAAAAAATAATGGACACCGCTGGGTTCAGTTACACATCCAAGAGATCACACCCACTATTGAACGTGGTCTAGGGTGAAATGAACTCAAAACCCAAGAGAGCAGTCAAACTCTGCTGTTAGGTATTTGTTTTTTAGATGTTCACTCACTGGAGAAAGTGATTTTTGCCACTTCCAGCTTCAGAGGAACTGAGATACTCAGGATATAAACAATACCCTTTCCAGCTTTCTTCTACTTCTCATATACAATTTCGCCACCTCAGATCTGTTCACAGAACAACTGGGAGAAGTCACAAAATAACCAAATCACAGCATTTATACCCACTGCAATGTTGCAATATCTCTTACTCATTCATCTATTTAAACATTTAAACAAGTCTTAGTGCAAAAGGCAAACGTATAATTACACTTTAATCCTAACATTAAATGCAGTTTTACATATAAGACTGCAAAAGGTTTTATTGATCATGTCAAGCTTCTGTGTAAAATGTGCAAGTGTGCTTTTATAACCAGTCTAGGGTCTAGTCAAAAACCTTAACGACCCGAAGTTAGTCAGGATTCATTGATATGGATCAGTGGATTTTCAAAGGAGAAAGTGGAGTGCAGCTTACAGTAAAATATGCTCATTTAAACAGCTATTACAGTGCTTGAATCAAATTATGGAAGATTTTTAAGATAAAACCAATGTCATGGAATTAGTGCTGGAGGAAAATATGCCTCACTTGTTTTTTAGCTGAAAAACAGGAAACAGCTATTTCTGTAGCTCATTAGTCTCTATTACTGTATTATGGGGGCTGACTGCAGCTCCATCACAGAGCCAATCTCACCAGGTTGTCTCTTTCTTTTGGCGCCAAGTCAGAAGATCCTCCGCTTTACTTGATTTGGATATTGAGTATTGGAAATCGGTGATGGAGGCGACACACCCCAGCGTGCTGACAGAGCCTCTGCCATCTGGGAAGCAGTGCCCTTCATTTCAAGCTACGGTGAGTCTGAAAACTTCAGCTTTCACATAGACCCTAAGGCACAAGCACACATTTGTGGACAGACACAAGACGAGCAAGTGCAGTTTCCTTTTGGGTTGCTGCATTTGACAAAAAACAGAAAACCCTTATCAGGTACTCGTTAGAATAACACTCTCACTGCCCTGTCAGCAGAAAAACTTAAGGTTCATTCCTGATTTAATGTGTTTGTGTAGGTGTGTGTGTATTTGGCAGGACCACTTACGAACTCTTTATATAGGCTTGTTTAGAACGGTTTATGTAATCATTCCACTCTCGCCAAGTTCAGTGAGGGTCTCTGCGTGCTGTGAATGAGAGAGAGAGCAATCAACATAAAACGTAGAGGTCAAACACTGGCTCTGTCATGGTCTGAAGCAAAGCTTAGCTCTAAATGAGGTGAAAGAAGGCGTCAAAGCGTGCGGAAGAGGGGGGAAATGTGAAAATTAAGTGACAAAGCACTTACTACACCTGTGAGGGCAAGATCACTGAAGCTTTTCCATGTGATATGTATGAGACCAGTATGGCACATACTTTTCCAGAGAACAGTTATTTAAAAGATCATTTCATGGTCAAAAGTTGCAAAGAATTTCAACTGTAGCCTGCGGATAGACTAGTTTTTATTTTACCATTGGTGTAACTCTAGTTTGTGCGGCTTTAAAGCTCAAAGTAATCCTTTACACTCACTTTTCACCGCAGTGGTCTTGCCACCGTTCAATCAAATGAACAGTAGAAGAAAAATAAAATACACCTGTCATTCAGAGTGAAGTGTTTTAGCCTGCAGAGTGCTGGAAGCTGCAGTGTCACTCAGTCACTGCCTCGCGTCAGCCCCTGGGGAAGCTCAAACCCTCATGTACGTGACAAGTACAGACTCTAAATTCTTAGACTACTCGTGTTTGCCTACAGTCTAATGAAATAACCCAGCACTTCTCGACAACAAAACATATTTCTACTTCTTCTCACACAATATTATTTCACATGCCTTACAGAGCGCTGCTGCAGTTAATAGTGTGGGACTGTATAAAATGAGGAGACTGAACATTGCTAGAATCAATGGTTTCTCCATTTTCAATTAAAGGCACATCAGGACAACATTGTTGTCAAACCATGTGATGTAGCACTTTGACCTGCAAATCTGCTACAGCCAGATGGAGCTGAATTAGTCTTTTCAGTGTTAATAAAAGAAAGACACTGAATGTTTGCAGAGCATCCTTGTCTCCTGAAACTCTAATGTATATAATACTAATGGACTACAAATACATTCTAAAAATTAATGCTGTGCAGATTGCATTATCAACATTTAGTAAACGTAAATAATATGAAAATATTTAACATCTGTGAAGAAACACAGACGTTTGTAAAGACGACTGTCATCTTGGTAAGGCTCTCAAAAGTCAGGGAATGTGCTCAGACTCTAACCAATTTATGTTTCTGCAAGTAATAAGAAAAAAACACGTTAAGTAATAGAGAGAGACGAGAAATTGTGAGTGGTTGTTATTTGTGTTGTCAAGGGTCTTGTCATTTTAGGTGGTTTTTATTATATATGTAAAACTAAGACTATAACAATAAAGAGTGAGTCACACAAACGTCTAATATACTTTACAATCTTGGTTTTTGGTTTTTTTTTTTGGTGACATTTTTTAGTCACAGCAAGATTGATATAAAGAAAGATGCTTTAAAATTAGAGCAAACTTAAAGTTGCAAACTTAAAGCAACTTGCACATTACTTTTTCACATTGCTAATAGCCCCACAGCCACCCCAACCATTAAAATGTTTAGATGGGACAATAAACTTAATTTAGTTGAAGACAGATCAATTCAGGACATCTGCTAGTGTCTCTTTAATGGTTTTCCCATCATCCTGTTTCCTAAGGGAGTCAGAGTAAAAAACCTAAATTGGAAGCACACAGGTTGGGTTGCAGAAGAGGAATTTTATGGGCTACAGCATGGTCTTATCAGCTAGCAGTGTGACTAGATTGCGAGGTTGGGTTGTGCACCATTTTGTTAGAGATTGAACTATAATAATAATTTAATCAGACACTGAGTTTTCTTGACTTTTCCAGTCCAAGTCCAAAAATAAGCCTATACCAGTCCAAACCGGCAAACAGGCCAAAAGGGGTAAAGTGCAAATATCCAGTAGGCAGGTCCAAAAAATCCAAGCAACAGTTTAAAACCTAGTTACAGTCCAAAAACAGGCAAAGTTGAACAAACATGCAGGTTTAAACACAGTGGCTAGACATCGCAACAAACAAATGGGGAAAGTGCATGAGAAAATGGCCGACATTTATATTTAGGTTGGGGAGACAATATGGCTACCGTGGTGTGTGATTGGTGGACAGGGTCAGGTGGAGGTGAACGAACAGGAAAGTCCAGAGACATCTGGCTGTAGAATGGAGGAACACGCTGGATGAAAATGTCAACAATCAGGACACTATCAGATGGGTTCCCATAAAGATTTCCCAGTACCTCAGTTCATTACTAAATCCAATTCTCTTCCTTATTTGTGTCATAATTACTACCTCATAATGACAAATAATGATCTAGGTTGTAATAGATGTTGGCACAAGCAACACATACATATTTCACAGGAGGACAGTCTCTCTGCTGGTAGTTAAACAAAACAGGGCTTTATCGCTGGATTAATACTGGCTGCCGGTGACTTTGTGATACTGACCACTTAGTCTGTAACAGTTCAAAAGTTCAAACTTAATTTCTTTAACAGTGTCACAGATGTTCAGGTCCAAAACTTTTTAAAATCATATTATGTTCACGACAGGCACCACTAACAAGGGGACTACAGCTGGCAGACTAACTAGCTGAGTAATGAACTTGGAAATTTACAACAATGATGACATCTGAGAGTTTGTGACTGCTGGGGATTATTATAACGTGTGTTTACGATTGCTTCATATTTAACGATCTAAGTCTTGATGATGCAAGTTTATTTGCACAGCATCCAACTAGATAGACTGATGCCATTATCACAAACGACAGCAGAGCCCAGCATTTTCAGGTCTGGCTGCTGACATCGAGCCAAAGCTGACAGAATGCTTTCTGTATTTTAATTGTTTCTAATTACAGTGATAATAGTTTTCAGTGATTATAAGAATATTCCACTCTTGGCTGAAACTGATGCACAGATTCTCATAGACACGAATTGCATAGTTGGAACAGATTCAAAAATTAAGCCATAGTAACATTATTACAGGAAAAAAACAAAAAATGCCAGACTCATATTAGCATCCTAAATTTAACACAATAACGTGGTCTGTTTATTTGACTAAATTACATTTGGCAGACTTCTTGTTCATCTGGTCAAATCTCTACTGTCTCAGTCATGGCTGAGTAAATTACTTTTTTTTTTAAGATGATATGAAGACAGACAGAACATGATTATTTCTTTTGAAGAAACTATTACACAGTGGTTTTTAGCTTTTCCAGCCTCGGGTTTATCAGCCTCTTAAGGTTTTATCAGACGTCTCCCTCCGTATCAGCACTCCTGTTGTAGTTTTGCTTTTGTCAGTGGAATAAATCAACATCACAGCAGCATTTGCATTGTTGTGCAAATGTGGGTGAGGTGTTGTTTAATGCAGCAAAACAACTGAACCAACAGGCACAACACATGATTGACAGCAGCACATATATGCCCCGGCGGCTAAGCCACCGTTACCACTCGAGCCAGAATAATAAGACTCAGTGCTGAAATGTCAGTGTTTTAGGGGAACTGTCACTTCTTCTTTTTACAAAAGCACTGTTATGTCAATATATGTTAAATAGATCTTTCTCTGTTTCTCTCCATCCCAGTGTTTTCCAAATACTTAGGTTATAAGATAGTTGGCAAAGGTTGATTAGTAATTCTGCTGGAGTTGTGTTGAGCATGTAATTTACATTCTTTACACTGACTGGACAGATGTTTTCTGAAACCATGGCTGCAACAATGAGCTTTTTCTACATTACGTTTGTTTTAAAATCCTTCACCAGATGTAATAAGCACCTCTAAAAAAACAGCTTCATTTTGCACTGGAATTAAGATGATGTTGATTGGCTCTCACCCAGCTGGTGCTCCCAATCCATCAGATGTTTCCCCTATAGGCTCTGCACATAGCAACACAGAGCTCAGAAGTCAGGTCTCATTGTCAATGAATGGCAGCTTTTGCTGATGCAGCCTTTTAAAATCTATATGTTAACGTCCTGTAAGCACACAGACTGGAGATTAAGGTGCTGACCATGGACTGCAATATTCTTAGTCTTGGTGTCCTCTTTGCTGCTCCCATCTCTTATTATTATTTTTAACAAAATGTTGTAAATCAGGTCTCCTAAGGCAAAAGGCAGATCATACAAAATTAAAATTGTGTAACTAGAAACTTTAAGACAGAGTTTATTTAGTTTGTAAAGTCTTAAACATTTCACTAAGTGCCTTGAGATGATTTATGTTGTGTTTGGGCACTATGCAAATAAAAATGATTTGTATTTGATAATTTAATTATGATTTAACCAGATGCAGACAACGTCTGCAAAACAACAAGAGATTGCCTGTGTCAGCTGCTTTATCACCTTTTGGAAATACTTTGGTTTGGTTTACTTGCATGCAGAAGACAAGACATTGTGGAAAAAGTATGCTGCTGAATTTGCAGTGTTTTGTTTACAGCTTATCAAAGCAACACAATCAACACGCCCCATCGCTCACTGTGAATTCTCCAGACAATCATTCAGTCCTATTCACAGATCGGTTTAGTTGGACGTTACATAGCCTATGCACTCGGGACCCGGCAGGGTAAAGTAATTTTAATGTCTCTTCTAACTGATTCGGATATTTCCATTCTTTCATACAGCTCCTCCAGGAGTGCATGTGCATCTGTGTATCCCACTTTGTTGGAAAAGTTCATCTGCAGGTCCTGCAAGACAGTCAGCAGATGCTGGAAAGGTGGAGATATTTTCCAGCATTGTTGGTACATGAGCCGTGAAATTGTAATGTATGGTCATGATGCAGGCTGGATTGTTGTGCTCATTGTTTGCACACTGCAGCTTGTCTGTAGCTGCTGGATTTGTTACAGGCCATGTTCAAGTTTACGTCACATACCTGTAACATAAGGGGCGGCATGTGGTAAATTTGACGTAATAATGCTTTCTTGGTCCCTGATGAGTGTATTCTTTTCCTCTGGCCTCAAGGAACAGGTTTTGACTCACCTGTGGCTGTAAGACTGGACATCACCAACACAACACGCTGTTCTCATGTGATGCTGGAGCTGTGATAACAGATTCAGCTGTTTGGGTTATTCTGGCTCGTCTTGTCAGCTCTTGTCTCATAAGAAAAAAATCCCCTGTGTGTGTGTGTGTGTGTGTGAGTGTGTGTGTGTTTGCAGGACCCAACCTTGTTTTAGGCTATTTGAAAAATTCTAACCTGTCACAGTAGGAAAATTGGCATAGGTGTAAATTTTGCTGCTTTTTACATTTCAGCATCCTCATATTTTCCATGCTGGTTTACTGCCACGCTGTCAAATTGAGACACTTGAATGGAACAGAACCACCTCTAATGCAGTAGTAACACCTGTGGTTTTCATATGACAAGTTAGAATATCTGCTGTGAAACACGCACCCTAACCTGCCAAACTAAATAATTACAGTCTGCAACTATTTATACAACAAACCTAATATCTGATTGCAACGGAGGGCCAGATTCCACAATAGCAGGCACAGGCTTGGTAAAATGAGTTGAGAAGCACATGTGTACACTCCTTTATATGTGAGTGTTTACAGAGCAGGGACGGTGTTTTTCCCAATTTCTCATGGTTCATTAATATTCATGACAAAATGTAACCACCACAAGTTCTGTTTTCTACACAGCATGTAGCTCGTGTGAAATGACGGGGACTCTACATCTACAGCCGAGAAGCAGTCCTGTAATAAATACGCCCTTCATGAAGGTGTTAATATTCAGTCCTTGGTGACTGTTTAACAGAGGCGTTGAGTCAACTGGATGTTCATTTTGCAAGATGTAGATTAGTGTTGTTAGTGAAAAGTGACAATGTATGTGAACATTTCCTTTTTTTTACTGCACAGTACTTTTATTCCACTACAATGTAAATTCTCATTCAAGAATTTTGTAGAAATGAGTATTGAGTTAATCTAAATATCTAAGTTTTGTATTTTCTAGCTAATTAAATGAGTTTTTATTGACAGAACTTATAAACATCAGCTGTTCTGACCAACCAAGTCTGAACAACGACTTGTTCAGACCGAAACAGAGGGAAATATTGTACTTTTTTCACCTACATGACAACTGAAGCCTACTTGTTATTTTCCAAATTCTGATTAATAATTAAGTTAAGATTAATGTAAAACCTCTGGTAGTTTATGGTGCTGTTGAATTGAACTGCATTGAATCGTTGCAGGTGTTTCTATTATTATCTATTATTTCTATTGTTATTATTATTTCTATCCCCACAACATCAAAGAGTCAAGGATAAATATCAGAAGCACATCTTTATACAATAAAGTACATCTTTATAAACTGAACAACAGTCAAGAAAATGAATGATGAAACTTTGCTTGCATTGAAGGAGGGAAACACTGATGGTTCTGCAGTTTTTTAGCCAACTTGACATTATATTAACAGCAGCACATAGATAATATACAAAATGTCCTTCTGTAATCAACTGCGTCAATAAATTATTAGGTGTTTCTAGCTTTGTCGTTGATTAGTTGTGTTCAGCAGAGCCCCTACTATTATGTGTATTGTTTCAGAGCATTTCTTGTCACTGTCTCTGTGCCTTCTGTGTGCAGTGCACCCCTCTGGGAATGCTCTTTAGCGCTAAATGGCCCTTGTCTTTTTGCCAAAAATGGAAATATGAGGATGGTAATGAAGGAAGATGCAGCAAAAGAAGACCAGGCTATTCTTAGCGTGGTTTCTAACACTGGCACAGCAATGATGCGATGCAAGGAGAGGGAGGATCACCAAAACAGAAAGACAAGAAAGAAATAAACAAGATGCAGGAGAGTGAGGAGAGAAGGAAAAGTGAGACTACAAAGAAAAACACACAGCGATGAGAGGATGTGGATAAAAGATCTGAGCTGATCATAAACGCAGAATGGAGAATGAAGAAATGAAAGCACTCGTGAGCTGAAGTGCCTCATCATGAGTCCTTGGGATATCTGAAATTGTGGAAGGAAATGTGCGTATGTGTGTGTGTGTGTGTGTGTGTGTGTGTGTGTGTGTGTGTGTGTGTGTGTGTGTGTGTGTGTGTGTGTGTGTTCACGTCCTCCTGAGCCAGACGCAGGAATGACCTCAAGTTCTGTAACTTTAATTGAACATTTTGTCCTCCAGAAAAATGCATTATAATATAGTATATGTCAAAATGCTATGTTGCTTTAACAGATATCTATCTATCTATCGATCTATCTATCTATGTATCATGCAGCGCAGCTATAAAGAAGCACATGCATTTCTTTATTCATTATATTAATGTTTCTGGGCATTATTAAAGGTGCCTTTTAATCTTGAGAGTCCAGCCATATGTTAGCTAACCCTGACGTGTGAGCAAAAAGATGAAGAAGACTGTAGAAACAAGCTGAGCTTAAATCAGTGCTAGTTTCAAACATTTCAACTAAATCAAAAAGGCCTAGATGATACAAACATCACCCTTTGTTGAGAGACAGGGCACCTTTGCCCTCTCAGAAACACTTGCCTGAAACATAAATAATGAAGTAGTGCTTGAAGGACCATGAGAAAATTGCCTGAATTTAACCCTGAACTTAACCTAAATCTTAAGCAAAGTAGTTTCATTTTCAGAAATCTCATAAGCAGGTGAAATTAGCATGCCCAACTTGTTCTGCAGTTACTAATCAAATCTGTAGAGATATCCATTACACAAGTTTGATGAGAGTGTCCTCGAGTCGCTCCCTCCTTCAGCGTCGTTGTAACTCATTTAATAAAGAAATAAGAGCTACTTATAACCAAATTCAGATCACATTAAGATTTAATCAAGCCTGAGGGAACAAAAGAAGATTGGACAACGAATCCAAGAAATGTGTGGCAACTTTCAATCTGTCTATTTCAGTCTTTTCTGCACTTTTTCTGTTACCTAAAGACAACTTGTTAAATTCCTTAAACTAAACTTCTTCTAACAATAGTTAGTCGCAGGTTCCTGGGTAAATCCTGCGATGTCAGGTTGTTTTCGCAGTTTCAGGCGACCACAGACAAAGCTTTTTTTTTAATGAAACATCAAATGTGCATGATTCAGTACACATGCCCTCCATTTACACAGAGAAGGCGCAAGAGAGGTAGATGAAAGTAAAGACAGATGCACAGATAAAAGACACAGCCATGGCATAGTTGCGTTGAGTTTTACTAAGGTACCAAGAAACCTTAGCCAGTGACATAAATAGGACAGTTTCAACACACGTTCGCTGCGAGGACAATGTGATTAGCAGCTTGATGTCACAGCAGTTCGTGCTATTCACCACCTCTGTCTTTCACACAACTGGAAGCAGCCGGAGGGGCGATTAGATTCTGTTGTTCATGTGCATGCATTTGAGTTGGAAACCATTGTTGTGAGGAGGATATTTTGGCTGTGTCAGGACAACTTGGCAGGTCCTCACAAAGAACTGAAGGTTAAGAATTGATTGTTGGATTAAGGGGAGAATAGGGTTTAAGGTTGGTTAAGCACTGGGGTTACGCATTTAGTTAGGGCTGAAAAACACTGCCAACGAGTCTCCTCACTATTTTAGAAAGACAAAGTATATGTGTAATTATGTACGTTATAATTATTTAACCTTTAAAGCTATTGTAACACCACATTTCAGTTGTTTCCACAGGCATGTACTAGTTAGTGTCTCTGGCCAAAACTCATTGTCTTGTCAAATACTAAAACTGAACAGCCATCATTCTTCTGTAGCCGTGTGTGTAAAAAGACCAATAAATACAATTTAGGGTCAGTTCACTCAAATGGCAAACTTTAAATTCTACTCTTAAGTTATTAAGATATATATGATTTAGGTTAAATTGGCTAAGTTTTGACATATACAGCAAACAATAGAGATGCAGTCCAAAGTTTTAGAGTAGAAACTAGTTAACATGAGCTATCACCGAGTTCATTAATACTGAATTTAAAGTGTTTGTTCTGATTAGCAGGATGCTGATTGTTTCTAAATATAATTCTTAAAGCTTGTGCACACAAAGATAAGTAACATTCAAAACTAGTTTTATGCAACTCTGTCTCTAAAAATTGTGTTTTTATACAAGTAAACTGAAAATGCAAATATGCATGTGTATCTGTCTGCCATTCACATCAACCAACGCAAGCCAATTCACACTCCACATTTGCCCTCATCTCCAATCTCACTGGACTCACTATGGACGTGCACACACTTCTGTTCACACTACAACTTGGGAAGTGCACATGCACACCCCACACATGCTCACTACAATACATGAAGGGAACTCCTGACAGTAGCAACATTGAGAAGCAACATTTGTTTGTTGCATTTGACTAAACAACAATAAAAGCATAATACAGTTTGTGAAACCGCTTCACAAAAATGGTGTCAAGGACGTTCAAACATTGAGCATCGAGTTTTCTTTTCTGGCAGACTCTGGAATGGAAATGACTGGACCCTCGAAAACCTGCGTTCTGATGAAATTTACATAGCTGTAACACAGCAGACACACAAACTGTGAATTGACCTTACCTTACAAGACTGTTTCCATAATCTATCCTGTGAGTACGGTTCAACGAAATGTATTGAGTTTAGAAATTAAGTTCCATAGAAATGTTATTTTTAGGAGACAGGGTTGCTTCGTGGTTAGAAAACACTAGAGGTATGTAAGAAAATGAACAAATGTTCATTGTTTTGTCTTTTGATTGAACTGGCCCTTTAAATTTCCTTAAACCCTTTTTGTCTATGGCTTATCTCTGGCAACCTGAAAGGTTACAAGAGCGACATCACTGTTTTGATGAGTTTTGATGCGCAAATCAGAACTGTTCACTGTTCAGAGTTTTCCATTTTCTGCTTCAAATGCAGTGCATCTGATCACCTGTGTGAGTGCACACATGAGAAACTTCAAATGTGCTTTCACAGACTGCACACGGTGGCGACATTATCTTGTCCAAAAACCTTTCCATAACTCTTTACGTGGACATTAAAATGTAACAAAGGGTTTTTCCTTCTCCGTGAGCAGCAAACACAATCACAGCCCGTAGCAAAGCAATAAGAAACAAAGGAAATAATCTAAACAAAAAACTCATCATGCTTATGCCCTGCTGAGTTAAGCACATGTTAGACACAACTGTGAGCAGCTGAATCGCTTACAAAATAACTTCACATAATGGGGCACTGCTGCAATCCTGGCATTGCCCAGGGCTAATAACATCCCAGCTCTTCCCCTGCAGAGTTATCTTCATCACCGATTCCTCTACCTGCCTTCAAAAACCTGACTGTGTCGATGAAAACATCGGTCCTGGATCTCCTGTGCCTTCAGTGTTATGGAGAGAATACTACACAGAGAAAGAAGGAGAGTGTAGACCAGGTCGGTTTATCGTCAAGACAAACAATGGTTTTAGAAAGGGATTAAGCCACTCTGTCAACTTCACACTGTGAATTGGGAGCTGTCTGTGTTTTTGCTGCCTGCAGGACAAAAAGAAAAAAAAACCTCCCTGCGGAAACATGAGATTATCTGCAGCTTTCACAGACTGGTCAATTCAGTTCTTTCATCCTCACTGTCACCTACAAGAGAGTAGACTTGAGATGTTTTTCTTCTTTGCTGCCCAGTGTAACAGAGGGCGTCTCCCTGCATTGTAGCGTCTCTCTTATCAGCTGATAGACCATAAATTCTTTCCCCTGAATGTCTCCTGAAAGGCAGCATGTCTATTTCCACAGAATCAATTCTTAAAGGTAATGATCTAATGTTCTCCGAGTGTCTTCTTGTGGGCAAGAAGCCTGTTTTTTGTATGGAGTGCTGGAGAGCGTGGAGCTGGGAGGGGAACAAGGAGCTGTTACACATGCTGGGACTGGACCGACACCAGTCTGAGATACTGTGATCGGATCCTGCTTGAGTGTCTGAACTGTCTCTGACCTTCTGAACCAGTCCCTGGCCTCCAGCCAAGCTCAAGAGCCTGGGGATAGTAGCTATGGTTGCAGATGCTGCTGTAGCAGCAGCAATATGGTGGCGCTCAGCAGCAGTCACTTTAGTGTCTGTGATCACTACAGCGGGAGACGCTACTGCAACTGAGCTGGAGAATGACGAGGAACCGAAGAGAGCAGCAACTTTCTGGTAGTAACGCGTCCGTATCACCTTTGCTGAGCGGTATAGATCCCCAATGAAACAGTAACAGATGGGGTTAAGGCTTGAGTTCGTAAGTCCCAGCCACTGGGCAAATGGCCGCGTTTGTAGCAGCCAAGATGGCGGCCTTTGCTCGCAGTCGATCCAAAGGTCAGCCAAGTAGAGCGGAAGCCAGGACACTGCGAACAGCAGCACCAGACACACCACCATCTTGGCGATCTTCTGACGAGTCTTTAGGCGCGAGGCGTGCAGCGCTTGGCTGCGAGGATCGAGATCAGAGAAAGCTGATTTTTTCCCTCCCCACAGTCGTCTGCCAGTCAAGAAGCCTATGGTGAGGTTAAAGGTCACTGGCAGACAGTAGAGCATCACAAACAGTAGCACGTTGTAACTGTGGAAGAAAAGAGAACAGAGATGAGAGAACAATGAGATTGTACGTCACTCTCTGAAACCTGCAGTGTTTCCAGATAAAACATGTCTGTGTCAAATACAAATGGTTCAACTATAAATGGCAGGAGACGCTAGAAATACCGGGTGAGTCATATTTAAATGGACGTATGAAGATATGGATTGCAGCCTAAGTACAGTCATCAAGAACATAAAAGGCCATTCTCAAGACTATTTATTTTGTTCCTGTTTTAGTGGTTTTGTGGCATTTGTACCATGAGCACCATTATTATTATTATTAGTGCAACATGAGACACATTCAATGAAGCTATTCGATGACATGACAGCTAAAAAGATACTATTACACAATATAACTCATTCAGAGTCACTTGACAAATTAGATTAAGGAAAATGTGACAAGGAAATAAAGAGGGATAAAAGAAGGAACAAAAGCCTGTTGCTAATCCAGGATTTTGCCAGTAACTAATACAAATTTCATATTCACACTTTAAAAATCATTATAGAAAGACAACTGATCTATGTCTTTATGTCACTGTAAAACCAGTTGCAACTAACACCACAGAGTTTACCTTTACTCCACCTGGGTGTTGTCAGTCCATGCTTTCTTTTTTTCTTATGTGGGGAAACCAGGGATGGAGAATTGATTTCAAATGATAAAAACATAAGGAACTTTGATAAACTATAGAAAAAGGATGTAGGACACATGAGCCAACCACATGACAGATGCAAACACAGTTCTGGACGTCCATACCCAGCAAACACTAACACAGAGACACACATGCTGTTGCTCTCTATACTGAAACAGAAATGAAAACAAGTTAAATAATGATAAATATTGTTATTAACTCTTTGTTTTGCTATGTCGTACAGTAGGACACTACTTTCCAGTGTTGAGGATCAGTGAGCAGCTGAGTGTGAATCCTTTAAAACACAAACACACAGATTTATTCTATAACCTGACAGAACACCTACCCCTGCTTAAGACGATGCTGAGGCCACTCCTCCTGACAGACCAAGATGGCGAACGTCCCAAAGCTGATTTCCTGCCGCCGGTTCATAACCGCAATAGGAGCGCACATGATCGAGGACACAGTCCACACCACAGCAACAGTAGCCAAGATCCGGCGGCGGGTGAACATGGAGCGAGCTCGAAGTGGTGATCGGACACTGTAGTAACGGTTCACACTGATAACAGTCAGCGTTAACACACTGGCTGAGACTGAGACGGCCTGTGTGAAGGGCACTGCTCGACAGAGGAGGTCACCATAGACCCAAGCAGTGTAGATCTGGCTCCCCAGGGTGATGGGCATGCACACACACACCACGGCCAGGTCACACACTGCCAGATTTACCAGGAGGCTGCGTGTGGCACTGACGCTGGCCAGCCGCCGGCTGTGCCTGTTCGTGAGGACGCGCAGAGACATTAAATTCCCAATGAACCCCAAAATGAAGGACAGGCAGTACATGATTGTCAGGGCAATGGTACTGGGTTCATGGAGGGTCCAGAGAAGCATGCTCTCCAGATCTGCCACATCATTATAAGAAAAGGTGGACAGGGAGAAAGGAAAAGAGGAGGAGGGCGGGTAGATAAAAGTCGATGTCTGATACGATAAGGAGGGGGTGGTGGAGAGGAGCGGAGAGGGAATGAGAGAAGAGTATGGAACGAGGGAGGAGGGCAACAGGGAGGGTAGAGGTTGATGGAGGTAGGCAGTTGGGGAGCTGGGGGTGGAGGGCAGCATCAGAGCACTGTGGAAATTATAGGTGTGGTTGAGTTTTTCCTGAGAGCTGTCGTACTGCAGCAGAGGAGAGAAGCTGGGCCGGACTGAGCTCCAGCCTGGAGACTGGTCCTGTGACAGATCCATGCTGCTTCCCAGCAGTAACAGAGCTGCAGCATGAGAGGCAGCGGAGTATGATCGGACTGATTTCACAATACACTCTGTCCGTAGACTCAAATAAGAAAAGCCCAAACCAAAGTCTGAATCCAAAACGATCTGAAATCGTCACCAAAGTGTCACCTCAGGTCCTGGCTTCCAGTCTGGTCTTTCTGGGTGAAGACCTCTCCGTCATCTTGAGCCACGTCTTATGAGTCAGCTGGAGTCCTGATGCTGCTCAGCACTGGTCCAAGTGTAGTTCCTATGTAGAGTATATACATTCATTCCTCCAGGGAGTGTCAGTCTGCACCTGATAATCCATCACCAGCTGCTAATTGACTTTCTCACCTTCGAGAAAGACAAACCTCACGGAGAGCTTCCCCCCTTTCTTACACTTCCTCCCTCCTCACACCTTTAGTCCATCACAGGGATGCAATCAGATCTGTCTGGAGAAAGATTATAGAAGAGACTGTTTACACCCGCAGCTGTATTAACAGCTCAGTGGCACATCAAACAACAACACACGGCCTCATAGCTGGATGGAAAAAAAACGCCAAAGAGCTTTTAACATCTCCTGGTGGTGTGTTTGGATCAGAGCTGCTCCCAGTTAAGTCGAAGAAGAAGGAGCAAAGCGAGAAAGATGTCTGATATTCATACTTGTTTTTAAGAAAGCAGAAGACAAAGAATTAAGAACACACTCTAGGTTTATTGTAAATTATTCAATTGTAAAGTGTAAACAGCAGATTTCACCCTGGACCTTTAATTCTCATTTTCCATCACCATCAATTCACTGCTATTAAAAAAAAGAAACAGAAAAACGTTATAATAAACATTCTTAAACATGCTCCACCTAAACCTCACCCTGGATAATACTTCTTTTAATCATTACTAAGGTAAAGATGAGCTATTACGACGAGTTCACCTATTGTTTACTGACCGTGCGCGTTTTCCTCACAGTCTGGAGACGTTACAGAAACAGGTGCAGGCTGAAGATCTGCACCAAATGAGAAAGACGCGGAGCCGGTGGCAAAGTTGCTCCTGGATCGCAGGTGTGTGCGCTTTCTAATCCGTCTCGGAGTCCCCGGAGCTGGGAGGGGGTTGCTGTTGGGAGAGCTCTTAGTGTTTACGTCAGCTCTTTATTGACACTAACGGGCTCCTCGGATGTCTGAGCTGCTGTCGGCGGCGGCGCTGAGCCCCTCCGCCACTGCGGGACTGAATAAGAGCGAGGGATGAAGTCTGGGAGGCAGACGCACACACGCACACACGCACACACACACACACATGCACACACACACACACACATGCACGGCCGTGCACTCTGCCACACAGCACTTAAGGTATTTCTTTAACTCCCACCGTCAATTAAAACAAACAAACAAACAAAGACTGGTCTGCAGGTCTCCTCAGCTTCTTGCAACCATCGAGCCTCAGTGGTAAAGAAAACTCCTCTCTCTCTCCTTTGACTGGAGTTTTAACTTTGACTCCAACCACTCACATCAAATACACTGATAATTATACAGTAAATTTATTTTCATTTTCTATTTTCACCTCTGAAAAATGTAAAAGACAAGAAGCAGAATAACCAGATTACATAAAAGTGTTAAATGCTTTGAATGTTCTCCTGTTTATTTTTAATTTACCTCATGTAATATTATGAATGAAGGATTTTCATTTGCAATAAAGTATTTTTACATTATTTCAAATTTTACTCAAAGGTGGACTCACAAGACACACATTGGGAGAAAGATCTCAATCTCTGCTGCAGAGGCAGGCTCTAAAATGCTGATGCAAACTATTATGGACACTAATTTTGAACCACTAAGACAATTCCAGGATTACCTGACATCTCCTGTAGAGCACAGAAAACTTTACATCACCTACTGAGATAAAAAAGTGAAACTAAACTAATAAAACTTCCTCCTATTTCACTAAGGATGCAACACACTTGATGACAGAAGATGACAAATACACATCTATTCTCAAATATAACCCCACAACATTCATCCTACAAGCGCCTGCTACTGTGAAACCTCTAATTGCTGTCAGAAAATGTATTTATATAAATAAAGTAGGATGGAATAATTGAATGGGGCACTATGAACTCACCACACCACATTTTTCTGTTAATATTGATAACCACTGAGCTCCAAGGTCTCTCCGATGACTGCAGCATCAAATCTCCAGACCTTGAAAGAAAAGCCTTCCTCTGTCAAATGTAAAATATTACAGGCAGAAATATGTATTTCATCCAGTTAACATGGCAGGGTAAATTAAATGTCATGGCTCCTAAACAGGGCCTGATGTTCACCTGTGTGTCTGGCACAGAGAGGACACAGCGCACACTCTCCAGGTCCACCTGCTAGTTTGGTTCATGTTGGTGCAGCAGGGCAAAGTGCAAAAATGGCCGGCTGAGGTGGAATAGAAATCAGAGGGTGTGGGGAGTCTTGGTCAGTCAAATGTGAATCATAAAGACGCGTGGCAACAACAGCTCAGAGCCTCCAGACTGGACGGTCACAATCTTAACACACAGCACCTGAATAAACCCACCTGTGCACCACTTTGCACTAAAATACTACACAGGCTTGCACAACACATTTCAAGCTCAGGAAACTGTTTGTTATGGTTGTTGGATCACTGTCCCATCCCATACAATTTGGATCACACTAGTAGAGTTTCTGATGTCACCATCCACAGTGGACCCATTTAATTTGCCTGAGGGCTCCAGGTTTTGTCTCTTTTCCATTTATAGGGACAGTGAGTTTATGGCTCACGGCAAAACTGCCAGTTCTCACATTTTTAATGTGAGCTAAACCAAGCAACACATTTTCTTTGGCCCATCAGAGCAACAAAGATGGAAACTTTAAGATTAAACGCCTCATACTAGTGTCTCGACCTGTCTTGACCTTGTCTGTTGCATATTTGAAACTTTGCACGTTATGCATTTTAATACCAAATAGAAAACTTCTGATATAGTTTAGATTTTATGTAAGGTAGTTTCCATTTCCACCTCTTTGTATTGTTTGTATCTCAAGATTATTTGTTCCAAAATTAGATTTTTCTCTATGAATAAAAAGACAGAAAGAAAAAGACACCCACTCTGAAATATTGACTGCTGAAGTGAAAGTCAGTGTTAAAGTTATGAGTCAGCTCAAGATATTCATTATTTAGTTCCATTTTGAAGAGTGAATCATTTATGTTTTCCCCCCTGTTCCCCCTGGTGAAGCTCTGTGTCCACCAGACGGGCCCATATGACATTTTGTAATTAAAGTGCTAGTTTATTTTCACACTACTTAAAAAACGTGTTGCTTCCACATTTATCCTCAACATGAGTTTGGGAAAAATGCCAACAGGAGTCATTTTTGGGGTGACATGAAATATACTGTAATGATACAATTAATGTTTTAAAACAATAAGGTAGGAGTAACAGCGTGTTTCCACATATAGCTGCTTCCGAGTAAATGACATTTGCTGTTAGTGAAACCTTGTTTAGAATCACAACCTCTGTGTTTCAGAACGAAAAGGGCAGAGAAAACAAAAGGGCAACAGCACCCATCCACCTCCTTACCTACACCTGTTCAGTGATAGTTTGTCATGACGTACACCTTCACGCCTCACGATGAATCAAATCACAACGAGCACAGTCACATGGATATGTTTTATTTTCTAACAGTTAAAACAGATGACTATTGGGGGACCTCTATTGATACACTGAGCTCCTCTCCTCTCTCCTTTCTCCTGTATCAATTCAAATGCCACCATTGCATGTCATTAACTTTGTGTCTTCTCTCTCTTTTATTTGTGTTTCCTCCTCTCTGTCTCCCTCTCTCTATACTTTTCTGCAGGTATCCTCGGCCTGGAGCTGTTATCTCCAGAATCCAGTTGACCTGCCCAATGTTCTTGCTGCTTGTTGTTGTCTTTATTACCTGCTGTTCTTTTCTCTCTTCTCTTTCCACTCACCCCAACCGGTCGAGGCAGATGGCCGCCCACTATGAGTGTTGAGGTGAGGGCCGACACAGGTGACGCATGGTTCTGCTGGAGGTTTCTTCCTCTAAAGGGAGTTTTTCCTCTCCACTGTTGCCTAAAGCTTGTTCAAATGGGATTGTTTCTATATCATTTTTTTGTATAATTATTCTCTGTAAAATCTTAAACCTTGCACTGTAAAGTGCCTTGAGATGACTTCAATTGTGAATTGATGCTATACAAATAAAACTGAATTGAATTGAATTGATTTGAATGCAGTGAATGTGTTTCAGTGATTGTAGTAAAAATACATCTGTATATGAAGGTCGGGTTAGTGTCAAGTCCAACTGTATTCACAAACAAGAACCAGAATCCTCTTCATTCAGTATCAAAAATCTATATTCGTAACTTACAGAGAAAATAGAGAAGGAAACATGCAACATACAGCCAATAGTTCAGGCTAACAAACAGTAAACAGTAACAAACAAACCAGGATCCAACATTGGAGCATTTCTGCAGGTGACACAACAAACAGGTGACCACAGTTTATAGTGAAGACAGGTTAAATAGGGTGTTGCACAGGTGTTTCCCATCAGGAAGTAATCATGGTGGAACAGAGCAACACAGTAGGCTAAACCACAACAAAGGGGGAGCAGAGATCTGAGATGAATAAAGAGCATGCTAGCAATCAGAACAAACCAGAAAGTCACGGATGAATCGTAACAGTTATGGTTGATTTAGAGAGAATAGACTAGGATGAAGAACTGAATGAAAAATGACCTTTAAAAACTCAGCACCAGCCTCTCTCTCTAGAAACACCGTCCAAGTTGAGCAGCTTTTATTGGGAATAATGAAAAAAGACATTTTTGTTGCAGCTTTTCTCTCTTTCATTGCTCTGCCATAGATCTTACATTACAATTATCTTCATTGTGACAGTGCTGCACTGCAGCCTTGGTGATCAGACTGCTTTTGAATTAAATTTCATTACTGTGACTCATTTCCCAATATGCAAAACATTTCAGCACATCCTCCATAATGCCAAAAGAATTCGTGACAGGTGGATTTCAAGTTCATTGTGCAGCTTCTTTTCAGGCCGACTACTCCAAGTATGTTTTCTTGATGTGGCACCAGATATTTGCTTTACAGTCATTGGCTTATTCAGTGCTGACTGGCTTGTAACCTCGAGTCATATCCATTCAGATGTACAGCATGGACATTATAACCTGACACTTACTGTATCACTGCTACTCTGACAACCGTGCCCGTGTTGGTGCTTTTTGCTGCCGCAGCTCCTTCCTCCGCCCAACCTCCACCACCTTATGTGGCATTTTGTTCCTGCATGTGTATTATTAGTGGGGATTTGCTCTCTCAGCAACATCTTTATCGCTGTGTGGGATTCACTGAGAGCCAAGCGTTTTCTGCCAATTCCAGCTGTTTAACTATGTGTTGTAAATGGTCACTTCCTTGACAGGAGTGTTTCTGACTCAACTACTCTATGAATACAGCTCAAATTCAAATACTTTCAAAGTGATATTCAGATATTGTCAGCTGTCAAGCTGATTCCCACCACTGAGGATGTTGGATCAGTGGAAATGACATGGTTATCAAAGAGGACCACAGATTTGCATCAATACCATTTACTACAAAATTCCAAGGTTTTGAAATAATATGAATGAACATTTACACTGACATGTTTTTCCTTTGAGGCTAAGGAATTGTCCTGTATTATGTGACAACTGAGCAGACCTGAACATCCTTAGAGGAAAACATAAGTTCTTAATGTTAAGGGCAACACAGATAAATGTCTGCTCAGTTTGAGAGTCAAAATCCTGCTGACACGTCTCCTCATCAGTCTGAAAGCATCATCTATCTCTGCGAATGAATCAGGTTTCATTCTCTGCTCAGCTGAAACAAGTTGACTTGAGTGCTTCAGTCAACAACTTTCTCCTTAACAGTGAGTTCCTGAAAAATGAGCTGTGACTCAAGACAAGCAACAGAAATAGAATTTAAATGGAGGTGATTTTACTGTAGATTTATCACAGTAGAAAGTGGATAATGTGTTTTTGTGAGTCATAGATTCGCCTACGTCACATGATGCATTCAGTGAGCCAGAAAAGAAACTAAAATGAGGATATACAGAGTTTTACTTTTCAGTTTTCAGGGTTAAAACCTGGTTTAAGTATGGTCAGGTAAGAGGTGTTTCTGTTAGACACTGTATTTGTTCAACAGGTAGGAGAAATGCAGATTGTGCGGAGCTATAGTTAACATGGAAGGTGACAGATCACAGTAATAGATACTACAAACCTCCTCAAAAGGCCAAAAACTAATTTCAATGAAAACAAATAAAAAACATTTGTACAAAACAATTAAAATAAATACCATAGAATCTAATTTAAAGTAAAATAAAAATGCAGTGCAAACAGTTTAAGTCTGTAACTCTTTTTTATTAAGAAGTCCTTATTCACCCAACTGGAAATAATATGTTTTTAAAAAATCCTAATATGTGACTAATGTGCATTTGTATAGTATAGTTGTAAAAAATAAATCAATATAAGATGGGTTTAAAACCAGCTAACGTCATATCTCGCTTTGCAGCACGAGAGATTGAGAGTAACTGTACTGTAATTATGAAAACTGTACCCCTAGGACTAACCATACAGTATGTCAGGGAACTAAAGATTGTGCTGAACCGGTGACACAACCTGAGCTCATTGTTTATGTTGGACTTCCTTTGGAGACAGGAAGCAATTATCATAAATCATTAGAGCTTCCCTCTCTGCGGTAACACTGGGGTCCCTGCTGACGGCACGTATGAATCATGTTCCACATTCACACAACCAGATACACAGACACAACCATGGACATTCATACACAGTATATATATATATATATATACACACACACACACACACACACACACACACACACACACACACACACACACACACACACACACACAGAATGATCTAATTTTTGCTATTAATTCTGCAATTAATCTCTCAGTGTGTTTAACGAAGCATCTCAGCTATCAGGATGTCTGTATGGGAACCATCATTTTTTTTTAGGCAGCACTAACTCCTCCACATACACACATCAGCCCCCCACTCTCAGTTTCTCTCTGTTTGTACAGTTTCTTTCACTGATCTGTCTGCCTCAAAGTGGCCTGTCATAACAGCCTCTGAACCCTCCGAACAGAATCATCTGTTTTGGAAAGCAACACATAGAGGAACAGCAAGTGGCCTAAAAAATCAATGCAAAGTCTTGTTCAGTTGTGTTTTTCTTCGCTCCCTGCTGTTCAGTTTAATAAAAGTAATTTGGTACAATGTTGTCATGACCTTTTGCATGTGCTGCCACAGCAACAATAACTGTCAAACTAAATGCTAAAAGATGCTAAATTGGTCAAGACTGCAACACGTCTTAAACCTCCACAGTTCAGCCCTGATTTTCTTTAACAGAGCTTTATAAGAACAACAAGAAGAAAAACTGAGAAGCAAATATTATTTTAGATGATGTGCACTTATGCTTACACAGTGGCTCACTTGAAGGGTTGTTACATTGATATTACTGATTTAATGAGCTGTCTATTTTTAAAACAGGGAAACATAGTTTATTCATAACTACTGAACTGAATAAACTATACATATACACATATCTCTCTATATATTGTCTGATGTATAGAAACAGACTCCTGTCTTTTGTTTATCTTGGCACACGCACACACACATACATACACACACTTGACCCCACTCTGTTTGATTACCCAGACATTTACTCTCTCAGTTCCTCCTGTTTGTAATTCCTTTGTCTGTTTTCCTGCATCTGCAGCCTCACCCACCCCTCTCCACCCACTCAGACGTCACCTGCGTCGGCCCTCACCTCAACACTTTGTTGGGTTGTGAGCTACTGCTTTGGTCAGTGGTGAGTTCAGCTTACAGATGTGTGCACAACAATGAAACTGTAGTTTTTACATTTTTTCAGGCAGTTTGTGAGTTGTCATCTTTGCTGAAATGTGGATGTGTTAATCCAACTACAGTACGTGTGCCCCTGCACGAGTGTATATCTGTCTTGGCTGAATGCTCCGGGTCACTGTTGTGTTGAAAGCTGAACCATCACCTCAGTCTCAGGTGGTGGGCACTGCGAAGCAGGTTTTCTTCAAAGACCTCTCTGTGTTTGACAGATGTCATCTTTCCCTGAGAAGCAACCCCTGTGACATGATGCTGCCTCCACCATGCTTCAGTGCCAGGTATGGTATTATTGTGATGTTCACCGGACATAGTGCACAGAGTTCAGTTTCTGTCTGATCAGACTAAAGAATCGTTCTCCTGGTGCCATGAGCCCTTTAATCCACCTGACAAACTTAAAGCAGGCGGTTATATGGCTTTTACTGAAAAGTGACTTCAGTTCAATTTAGTTTATTTATGTATCACCAAATCTTAACGGGGTGCTTGAGGACCAGGGTTGGAAACCTTGCACTTGGTGACAGTGGAGAGGAAAACAACCTTTAATGGAAGAAATCTGATGCAGAACCAGCCTCAGGTGCTTCACAGGGAAAATGAGGCTGTCTTCCTCTAGCAGTTGGGGTTAGTGGAAGCAGAGAGAGGAGTAATATACAGTATACTCTAAAGGTCTTATTGATGGAGGGCAGCAGGATCTCCTATCATTGTTATTGACACATTCCTGAACAACTTCCTTCTTTCCTGGAGGCCCAGGAATACCAGTGGCTCCAAACTTCTTCCATTTCTTGGTCTAATCTGCGCCTTGACACAGTTTTATCAGCTTCTTTGCTTGTTTTTTTATCCTGACATGCAGTTTGCAGTTAAGAAAATTAGTCTGGAGGTTACATTTGCTCAATAGATTTTAGAAATTCACCACTTTGGGTAGTAGTCTTTCTCCTTTTTTTCTTTTTTTGTTTTGTATAGCACCAATTCACAACAGAAATTGTCTCAAGGCACTTTGCAGTTCAAGGTTTAAGTAGTGTGGCTACTCTACCAAGAAGTGGGCGTCCAGTCAAAATGATCCCAAGAGGATAACAAACACTCATCAATGAGGTAAAGAAACAAGTAAGAGCTAAAGATTTGAAGGCATCATTGGAACTGGCTAACACCTGTGTTCATGAGTCTACAGTAGATAAAACATTGAACTAGCAGGGTGTCTATGACAGGACATCACGAAAGAAGCTGCTGCTTACTAAAAAGAACATGGCTGATCACCTGAAGTTTGCCACAGAGCACATTGACACTCCACAGCAGTATTGGTAAAATGTTTTTTGGACTGATGAAACTAAGATTGAACTATTTGGTAAGAACACACAGCACTTTATTAGGCATAAAAAGGTCCCAGCATATAATCAATAAACATCATCCCAACCCAAGTATGGTGGAGGAAACATCATGAGAAGATGAATTGCTCAGTGAATCAAAACATTCTTAGAATAATGTGAGAATGTCTGTAGGTTAGCTGAAACTCTGTAGAAGCTGGTTGACGCTACAGGAGAATAAACAGAAACACTGGAACAAGTCAACAACAGAATGGCTTCAGAAAAACAAAATCCACCTTTTGGAGTGGCCAAGTCAGAGCTTAGACCTCCACCCATTAGACATGCTGTGGAAAGACTTGAACACAGTCACACATACAGTACGAGCCTCCAAAGAATATGACAGAGCTAAAACAGTTCTGCATTAAGAATGGTTTCCTCCTGAGCGATGTGCAGGTCTGATCCACAGCTACAGGAAGCACCTGGTTGAGTTAATTACTGCCAAGGGGGGAGCACTATTAGGTTTTATGGTTGTTCTCAATAAAGACATGAAAGATCAGAATTTTTTTGTGATATTATTTTAGGCACATTATATTTGTCAGTACTATTTAGATGAAGATTAAATCACATATTATGACAAATGAATGCAGAAAACCTTAAAATTCCAAGAGACTAAGCTCAAGAACAGTTGTCAGCATCTGAGCTATTTTTGATAGCTGATAAATTCATTCAGTGTTCCCTGCGTTGGATGTTGTCTTGTATTGTCTGTGTCTTTGTGCTGCACAAACAATTGACCTTTGGGGACAATATAATTATTATTGATGGATTGATTAAAGTAAAATGAATGCACAGCGTGGAGTGTCACAGTGAAGTGAATTTATCTACAGCCTGCAGAGTAAAGGCCACACCTTTCATGCTTGTCTTAATCAGACCACAGGAACATCTTTAATTATTTTGCAAAAAATAACTTCCACTTATATCAGATTCAAAGTCCTGACTCAAATACATCCAGTCTGTGTTTCAGGACTGGATGCCAGACATGCTCACTCTGCTGTGCCTTCACTGACTGTTTCCTCATTTGGCCTTTACCCTTTTCCCTCAAGCAGAGACACTTGCTATATATCTGCAGCTATAAAACCATCTCCTTAAGCAACCTTCTACATCCTCCTCTAACAATGGTTGATATTCACCCGTCTCCTTCCTCTAACATTTCAGTTTAATTCCACAAAAACAGGATGTGCTCTCAAGTTGTTGATGCAGGTTTTCAGAACATAATGAACAAAGGTGATGGAAAAGTGCACAGTCAATGAAATTTCTCATTTGCAAGTAACTATGAGCCAGTTTTTTCTTGTCCAGCACAGTTTTCATTCTTTAAACTTGTCAAACTGACAAACACAGTGTTGGTTATTTATAGCGTCTCGCTGGTTAGTAAGTGTGTTAAATGTGTCAGAAACATTTGAATCAGTGCTCGTTGGGCACATAGACGGAAAACGTTCAGAATTTATGGGTCTGTAAATCAAGACGGGGGATTCAGTATGTTGAACAGATTGAAAAGGTCGCACCTGTAGGGTGCAGTCACGCTGACAGATCTGTTTTCAGTTACATTAATTGATTGTCTCATCACTATTTAAAATGCAGTGACCCAACATTTGCTGCTATGATATGCTGTTAAATTCCTTTGTTTATTATTTTTTGTGAAATTATTACAAACTGCTCTGGTGTCTTTTAGTGTCTGAGATGCCTTTACATTCACGTTACTCAAACTAGACCTGCTGGAACTTGTTTCATCATCTCAGTGGTGCCTGAAGCAACAGACCCCCACCAAGACACCCCCTGCATTGTTACAAGACACGGGTGGCTTGAAGAAGAAAGGCCACCAAGATACTCTATACGAATTAAAACTTTCTAAAAAAGTCAACAGCTGGGAACTAAAGCAAGAAACCAGGAGAAGAAGCTCATTTAGATGATGGATGTTATAGAGCAGATAGAAATCATTTAATTACACCATGAAGAAACATAACGACATTATTAGGTGAGGGCAGTGAAAACACATGCAAAGAATTTTAATATGACAAGACACTGAGCAGCGAGGTAGTGTTGGATTATTAAGAACAACTCAGAGCTGTGAAGCTGGAGGAGCTCGAGCCTGTGCAGCTCGTTCACAGAAGTCAGAAAGCAGGAGAAGAGTCTGCACCAACCACACCTGGAGGTGAACTAGCTGAGCTCAGCTTGTTTTTATTGTATAAGGTTTTGGTGTTTTTCGAGGTCAGGTTAGACTTCACTGACTGCCATGACCAAAAACTGTAACGATGATTTCTGTATCCTCTTTCTAATATTCATAGCAGCATTTCTTAGGGTTATTTCACAGGTACTAGTAGCATTTTCACTATACATGGTGTGTGGACACTTACTGTGGAGTAATGAAGGTAATATATAAATACAGTCTTCTGGTAGTTGAACGTCATACAGAAGCCTGTCACATAAAACAATTTACTAATGCCCCAGGCATGTTTTATCTAGGCTACACACTATATACATCCTGCAGCTCCTAGTATAACACTGACAGAAACAATCAGGGGGTGTAGATACTTGACAAAGGATGGACAAAGTGGGGAGAGGCCTGCATGTGTGTGGACAAACAAAGTGCGTCAGTGTAGTTCCCCGTGGCACCACAAGATTAATTTTTCACTTGAGATTTTCTATTATACACTGACAGGTCGATAAATCCCTGTCCCTTTTGTGGGAAAGATGTACAAGCTACATGATGAGTAAAACCACATCAGTAGGATCTTTCCTCCTCCCAGCCTGGGTGAGCCATCCATCCCCAACCTTAACACTGATGGGCTGGACTCAAAACGACAGGTGGCAGGAGCCCGAGGAGGCACATTTATGTGTCTGTGATAGCTTTAGAGGAATGATAATGGATCACAAATGCCCTTCCATACATGCATTTATCTGTACGTGTGTTTGCACAGTGTGTGTGAGAAGCGGAGCAAGCATTTGTTTTGATTTTGATGGATGCAAAGGAGGCTACATCACCATCTAGTGGTAAGAAAGTTACATTAAACTTGTTTTACACGTGTCAAGCAGCTGTGGAAGATAAAGTAGATTGGATCACGTTTGGCTGACAATCTTATCTCTAATCTTTTAAATAATAAATAAAATAAAAATTCAGCGAAAGACATAATAGACGAGTTTTACTGCCTTTACTAACAGATTCAGCATAATTACATTTTTATTGTGGATCAACATGTCTGAATGGCCTCAGCAGGTCTAATATCAGTCACAGGCGTTTGTACACTCCAAGTACAGTCTTGCAGGTAGGACAGGTGTGCGTGGCGTCTTTCAGTCGGTCCACACAAAATGGGATGAGACAGCAACCTAAAACAAAGCTGTTGACAGCAGCTAATGTCAGCATCATCTGAGCAGACAATAAAAAGAGAACATATTACTTTTTTCAAGTAATATGATAAAGAAAATGTTATTCCAGCTGTTCTTACCCACAGAAGAAGAGGCCGCCACAGAAGAGGTAGGTGAGTAAACCAGAAGTGTAGTCCACCTTAGTGAGGACTATCTGACGGCAAGTGGGACAGGCGACCTGAACTGGACCGTCTCCCAGCGGGCCAGCTGTCACCACAGAAATGATGATGAAGAGGACCAAAGTGAGGATGAAGACAAACAAGTGAGCTGCAATATTCATGAGAATTACAGCTAAGCTGCATTTTTCTGCATACTTACTTACTTACTTACTTCTTGTAACTGTTGTTTTACGTTTCCTGCTCTCCTTTTGCACCTTATACTGTTTCTGTGAGCTGCTTAACAACAGAATTTCCCCATGGTGGGATGAATAAAGTTTGATCTTAACTTATCTCATCTTATCTCATCTTATCTTATCATAAGAGGAATATGGACTTACCAACAGGTACTTGTGCATTTTCCATTTCCCCTGCAAACAATTCACATCAAAGATGAAGGGAAATACAGAAGAGTACAACCTGTGTACACTAGTGACAAAAACATGTTTCATTTGGAAAATGGTTCATCAGAAAAGAATAAAATAGTTGTTGATTAAAAACCATCATTTGTTCTAAAAAATGCAAAATGCAAAGACAAACATCTAACAGATATGTGAATCCTATAAATATTAACAGCACCAGTTTAACAGATGGAACATTTTAATTAGGAAGAGTACTTACAGTTTGTGGAGAACGATGTGTGAAAGCAGACGGACAACTTGCCACAGTGCGGACTACACCCTCTCTGCTAAGTCACAGGACTGCAAGTAGACTGACCCAACCCTATACCAAACCCAGTCAACAAGAACAACCTCCACAAACTATGTTTGACATAAAAAAATGTTTTCAATAAATACAATAACACATTTTTAATGTTAAACACATTTACATTGTCCACCGTTAAATATTTTCCTCTTCCTGAATGGGAATGATTTCACCTCAATCCTAATGTTGAGGAATTACAGTAATTGCTATGTTTAAGCACCCAACTCAATTTTCAACATAAGAACTAATGAAAAACATTTTGCAAATAGTGTTTTTAAGATGCACTATACCCAAAAACTGATTTTTTATTAAAAAGTCTGTGGCAGACAGATTCCAGTGCATGAAACTAATTGAATTTGAATAACTGTCCATTCAGACTGAAATGAGCAGCACATGCTCCATCTGCTCTAAATTAAATCTGACGTTCAACTGTTTTCTGAACAAGCTGCATTCACAGTAACACACTGTCAGATTATATCCTGAAGACTGATGCTGCAAAGCCACCACTATCCCAGTGTATTAAACTGTCTATGTGTTAGATAGAGTGTTAACATCCCTGTAGCCTGTTATTAGGTCAGCGTGTGGTTCGGTGTAGCTGTTATTAACAAATGAGTCCTGCCCAGCATTAACAGCAGGCAGACAAAGGTAATGACAGGAAGGTTCGCAGCTAATTATTAAGACCCAGAGGCGAGAGGAGGAGAAGGTGTATTGTACTGAAAAGTGAAGTCTCCATTGTGTCATAGTAAAATAATCCAGTTTATAAAACCAACTTTACATCGTTTCCTTCAGTCAGAGAAAGTTTAACTAATAAGTCACTGGTGGTTCATTGTATTAAAAGTACATTTCAGAGAGACAAGAGCTTTTTTCAGTCTCTATAATTAGTTATTTTTGAGCCTCCTGCCTCTTATAAATAAGGACAGTTTAATGGCAGTGGCTACTAAAATGTGAGTAATGACTTTAATATTGAATATGTGGTTTTCTGTGTTTTAGCTTTAAGTTAAGATATTATTGTGGTTGGTACAGTAGTCTTTGACAAGAGATGCTGGAAGTGAGATTCACTCAAATGTTTTATAATGTGTGCATTTGGACATCGATCACAATAAAAACACAAAGAATAAGATGAAAGATTTTTAATCAGTAAAAACCGGTGCAATATTTTTTCACATGTAAACAACTGCAGCATCTCATCCTTAATACCTGAATAGTTACTCAAACAATATTTTAGTGACACAATTCCTGTAAAAATAGATCAGTTTAACAAAAGAAATATAACCCCTTCAAAAAAAAACAAAAAAAAAAGAAAAAGAAAAATCGTGCTAATTATTTCAAGTGCTCGTTGGCTCGTCACCTGCACATCAGTGAGCAGACGACATGTCTTCACTATTAAATAAGTCTCAGCTTCATGAGTAGCCCTCTGTCCCTGCATCCACATTCTATAAACTACCCTGTAGTCGTGCACTCACCTACTACTCTACATGAACTGTAGAGAACTGCAGGCAGCAGGTCAGCGGATACTATAAATTCTCAAAGAGTGGCATTTAAAGTTCCCTGTTCCACAGTTACTACGGACTCCACACTTCCTCCATGATTACCTTTCATCTTGATAAATTCATTGTAATGTACACTCTCCCAACACTAATTCCAATAGGTTTTCCACTTCCACCATGTTTTAAACTGGTCAATTTTTATTTTTACACAAATTTCCCATTTTAAGCATAAGAAAAGCTCACATGCTGTTCAAGTACAAAAGTCATAAGTTGTGCTGATTTTGCTGATTTAAATAAAACCAGAAGTGTAGTAACAGTTCATTGTTAACAAATTATATAGTTATTATATTCCTTTGGATTATCTGATTATTAACTGGAATTAAAGACCTGTGAAAGAAATCATAACTTCAGCAGACTCTGCACCTAAAGTACTGCAGCCCTCCCTTCATGGGTACTGTAGACCCCTAGAAATATCAGAAAGACTACAGCAAAGGGTATTAAAATATCTGTTGTCATACTGATGGAATAATGTACATTATAATCAATTTCCAATGTAAGTTACTGTGTTGTAGGACTGTAGGCTACAGGGAGCGAGCAGCCTTTGTTTGAAAACTGGCTTTATTTTGAGAATTTACAGTAGTTCAGGGAAGCTAGAGAACACAGCTGCAGGGTCTATGTAGTACATTTAATTTCACCTTCACGTTTCAGGAAGCGCAGCATTAGAACTGAACTTGACAGTTGGCACTGAGTTTCCAAACTAGTGTGTTCGTAAGAGTGGATTCGCCCACGACCCTCACAGCACTTGGGAGGAGTCTCTCTCGTTTCTCCTTTCTCGCTACTGACCCACTTTTTTTTCCTCATTTGTTCTCATTTCTGTCCTGAGTTAGCAGCAGTCTCAATTTTTCTTCTGACAGATCATAACTGTCATTTCAACCTCATTTTCTCTTACAATAAAACTGATAAGGCATGACCACCACATTCAGCTTCATTTAGCTGTTTCACCCCTTCTCAGATCTAATCCATTACCCTTCTTCTCCTGACCCTCTTTCCTTACTCATCTGTGTCATTCCCAGGATTCCCTGCAGACAGATGGTCAGGAGGCCATATGGCTACTTTTCTGTTCTGCCTCTTTCCTCTCCACCTCCACCTGCTCTCCAACCTCCCTCTTGTCCTTCAGTGCCCTCAGCAGGACCCTCAGCAGTATGTTCTCATTCAGCAGGTTTTCTGATGTGTCTGCCAGCTCCTGCAAACGTTTCACCGCCTCCCCGAGCTGACGGCTCTTCTCCTGGTGCTGTTCCTCCAAGCTCTGCCTCTCTCGCTGCAACTCAGCGTTCTGGGCTTCTAAGCTGCGAGCGTCAAATGTCAGTCGTCGGTTGTCACGCCACAGCTGTGCCAGCTGCTTGGAAAGATGCTCACGAGCAAGATGCAGCGCTTGAACCTCGCGCTGGAGTGCCAGAAACTCAGCACGGAGGACGGCACTTGGTCCCGAACCCTGCGACTCCACAGAAGATGTCGCTGGTTTCTTTGCATAATGTGCAGAACCCGAATGCTGCAGGATGAAGTGAAGGAGGTTGGGTAAGGTGATGGGCAGGTCATCAGGAAACTTCACACTGAGATGTTTTCTTAAAGAGAAGAAGAAACAGGAAGCAGAGTGTTAATGTGTCCACACAACCATTCAATTCCACAATGAGAACAGTAATTAGTTATTCAGACTGTTCTGGAGGTTACTGGACCTTCTGTTGACAGTGTAGCAGAGCTAAATTCATCTTCTAGTTATTTTTTATGATTATTTTTTTTGTTATTTGGTCTGTTAAATGTTCAGTGAAATTAAAAGTGCCTAAAGTTTTATCTGCCTCACTAGGTGAATTGTGTTTGTAACGCTTGTCACTGCTATTCATCTAATTATTTATGCATAATAGTTTGTAATAATTATTTTTTTCAGCTTCACCCATATAGCTTACCTTCGTAAGAACTAATTATTTCTAATTTAAACCAGAAGAGAAAAACACTCATTGTCCAGATGTACAGTATGCATCTTCCTAAGCGGTTCACTCACTTACCTGTTTCTAGGAAAGAGAAGAACAGAGGGTACATGATCCACCATGAACTCCCAGGGAAGGTCATTACGAGCAACATTCACCCTACACAGTGCAAAATGCGGTTTATAATTTTTAGAAAAGTTAGTTAGGACTGAATTTATATTTTGCAATGAAATAATTGGCATCAACGGTACAATCAACACACTGTACCTGGCCACAGTGATGGTGCTGTTTCCCTGCAATAATCGGGCCAGCTGAATGATGATGTGGTTGAGAACGGAGCAGAATCCACACCACTGAGTGTAGTAGATGAGCAGCACATCCTACAGGAAAACACACACACGCGCAGCCCTTGATGAAACACTGCTCCTTCGACATATACAGTAATGCTCAGAAATGCATTTTAAGGGGGAGGATATAAAATAAAACTTCACAACTCTCTGCAATAGATCGTAAACATCAGGATGCTGTGTTATAGTATGTGTCGTAAATGCAATGCATCTTCTAAACAACAAGCATGACCTATAAAACTGCCATTGCATCCTTTCATATAATTGATGGAAGGCTCCCGGAGGAGGGAGCCTCCTGCATACCACCTACCAGAGTACGAGAGCAGAGACTATTTGAAGAAAATTAAATGATGTTCTGCACAAAAGGGGGGGTAACCTATTTTTGTACAGATTGATAAACACTTTTTTTAACCACAAAACACATGGCTGAAATGTGGGAACTAAAGGCACAATCACAGGCAACAGTGTCTATCGCATCCAGATATATTACATGTGCTTCAAGGTAGATTAAGTAAGTACGATTAGTAGTAACGTTTATTAATCACAGTATTTGTCGTTTGTTTCTAAATTCCACCTTCTTCTCTCACCTTTTCAATGTCCATGATGAAGGGTAGGAAAGAGGAAGTGGTCAGCTCTGTAATAAGGGGGGGTGGAGGCGACTGCTGGTGTTCGTCTGGACGTCTGGCTTCCTGTTTCACTCCCTTCTTGTTCTCTCCCACCAAGTATCTCTGTAAGACGCTGTATGGAGCGCTGAAGTTCCTGATGAAACCCTCTTTAACACACACACACACACACACACACACACACACACACACACACACACACACACACACACAGAGACACATCATGTAAATAAATTACTATGCAGTATTTTAACCAACTCATGTCATATAATAGTGTATGCAAATAATTATGAGATGGCTGTGAAGTAAATTGATTTTCAAGCTGTTTTCTGAGACTTTTGGCATAAAGAATGAAAATAGTCCTAAAGTGTCACAACTCCAGCAACTCTTAGTAAAAATGTCAGAATTTAAACTACATTAGGTTTTTGTTTTCGGACAGCTGCAGATCTCAATAGGAACATTATACTCTACATCTTTTGGACACAAAAAACATATTTTTTACAGTGAAGAAGTCATAATTAAACATCACAACACTCACTCTAATTTTCTCTGACTATTCCCTGAAAGTACCTGTACATGTGCTTTGTGCAAAAGACCATGAAAGACATGTCAAATGCTGATGTGCATCATATAAATAAACAGAAATGTGTTTCTAAATTACAGCTGTATCCAACGTTCCAGGCTTTTATAGAATTCATATAAATCTAAAATCGAGGTTTGGCAAAACTCATGTAAAAGATTATTGTTAATTGAACAACAGCCATTTTTCATGCATGACTCATTACATTAGGAATTGCAGCGAGTGAAGCATTTTGATTCAAGAGCAGTTTAGTGTAAGTGCAGTTCAAATCAGATGCTTTTTAGATCTACTACAAGAATTTTTACAATATTTTAACTGACAATCAGACGAGCACTTCTTTTGTAATTTGGAACAACGGCCACTTTTAGATTTAGATAGAAACAAACCTGAACATGATTATTTTTGTTACGGTAGAATTTATGGCTGAGCTGATGTTTTAGATTGCATTCGATTTTACAGGTGGATCTAAGTGTCACTACACAAATCCAGTTTTTGGATCCAGCTCTTTGGTTCTAATGGTAAATGAAGATCTGAAGCTTTGGTCCAGGGATGAGGCGGTGAGTACACGTGTTCATTCATATTCACTGCAGTCTCTATACACACATTCACTGCAGTGAGTAAGGCCAGACATCCAAGCTGAGATGTGGCTTTATGTTAACATTTTAAATTAAATTATGCTCATATCTTACATTTAGTGAAAAGAAAGAAAGAAAAACACTTGTCTTACCCAGAGACTCTGTCAGCGTGGCTGCTGCGCTGCGATGTAGAACATAATGAACTTCATCCTTTAGGTTCACAATAGCTGCAAACAACCCATCCCTTTGTATCCCGGCCTCCTGGTCAAGAGAAGCACTTCTGTTGCCTGATGCTCCAAGTCTCACCGCCAGAGGCCAGTTCAGAGCAACATCAAGCACATAAAACCTGAGCGTCCTGTTGGTGTGACACTGGAGCCCTGTGATGCCATCTCCTCCTTGAACAGGGACAGTATATGGAGGGATAGGTGAAGGAGGAGGCGTAAGGTGAACTCTTTGCATGTCTGATCCTTCTTTGGCTTGTGATTCGTTGAGCTGAGGTTCAATTTTTCTGCAGCAGGCACTGTATTGATTAAATGGGCTGTAGCTGTTCAGAAAGTTGCTACAGCCCACTGTGGTTGCAGTTTTAATGGACACAGGGGCAGGTAGTTGGTGGAGGCAGCAATGTCTGAGATAGGACTGCAACATGTCTCCTCCCTGAGCCGTGGAGGGGAGCGTGCATGGTACAGAGGAGCTGGTGAAGCTTGGTGACAAGTGGAGGCACACATCGCACACACTTGTACTGGACTCTGGGAGAAGAACTGAATGGCAGCACAGGAGGTCGGAGGTGAAACTTTTGTCCAAGCCGGAGTTGTTATTTTTGTCACAGGAATGATAACGTACAGCAATGTCAGCAACCTGAAAGACACCAGGAAATTGTTAGAAATCGCATTTACTCTCATTAAGGCAGTTACTAACATGACTGCTGATATTATTAAGTGGTGTTAGCAAAAAAGGTTGGGTATGGTGGGCGCAAAAAATTAGTGTAAGACTGAAAACAAACAAAGAGTAGTGGCCCTACAAATGAGACGAGCAGGATTACCAACAGCAGAGGGGAACGTGCTACCTCACTATCTAGAGTAATTAAACTACGGTGCGCTAAATCTAGCACATCAAGGTCAAGAACTGAAGTTAATAAACAAAGGAAGACAGAACAAATATTCATTGACTATTCAAAACAACTGTCCTGCCCACCATTGCTCACCTGCTGGAGTATGGGACTCGGCTTGGACGCCAGTGGATTGTGCGGCAGGAACAGCAGCAGCGCAGGACCTTTGTTCAGCTCGTGTTCCAAGAGACGGGACTTTGTTCCTGGAGGCTGCAGCCACTTAAGGACGGTCTCATGATGTTCAAACACCCAGCTACAGATGGCTTCTGATGTGAAGTTACGTTCCCCTCGAGGAAAAATCTAAAGGAAAAGCACACAGTGCTGCGTCTTAGTAAACTGTACGAAACTAAACCAAGATTCACTGGGTAATGTTGTTTCTGAATCTATCACTTGATGATGTCACTTACCAAAGATGAGTTAAACCTTCTATGGAGGTAAACGCTTGCGTCTTCTTTTAGCGAGATGGCCTCTGCCACCTGTTTGCTGGTCACAACCCCAAAACGCACAACATTGCGGAAATCTGCACCAGAAAAAGAAGAGACTTTCTGTTCTTTCAAGTACATTTGGGAAACATACATCAGACATGAACCACATTTTACAGCCATTATTATGTTTTTCTCTTACACTCATATGAACACACATGAAAACCTCTTACCCCTTTTGAGGGCCTGCAGTGCTGAGGACAGATATGTGAGGTACCCTGGGGGCTGAGGAGACGAGTTAAATTGGAAGAAACCCACCACCCGGGGCTAGAAATTCAGAAGACACAGCCAATGAGAATATATGAAATGTTAACACAGCTTTCTTAAAATAAGACTTGTAAAAGCTTGTGACAATTCAAAAACTGGGGTTATTTCTTTAAGAGAGCTAAAATTTCTATGGTACACACACACACACACACACACACACACACACACACACACAGAGATTCAAATGTCACTTAAATGGCCTGCAGTCAAATGCTACTGTACCTCGTGATAGGAGAGGAATTCTTGAAGCATGGCTCTCGATGGGAGGTAAGTGAGCGGTGTGATGACTCTGAGGATAAAACTTTCTACATATGGAGCCACAAATGGACCCTTGTAATCTATAGGCCCAAACCTGCAGTACAGAAAGCAAACAGAAAAAGAAACACAGCTGTAAACAAGAATCATTCAGATAATTTACGAGGTAGGAAATGTACTTAACATTTTTGTTAGACGTGAAAACAAACACACAAAAATGCTGTTTACAAGAGAACTTCCACAAGACACCTTTGAATTGAACAAGTTGACCTCTCATAATTAATATTAGTCATGTTAATAATCAACAGGTGGACACTAAGTGAAAATATTTTCATTTGACATATTTCTGAATCACACTTGTAAATGCAGTCAAGCTCGTCTGACCTCCCCATTGTTCACTATTTACTGTACTATTACTGTTAAAAATTTCACATTTCACACGTCAACTGAGGGCAGTCCGCCGTCTTACCTTCTATAAAACAGATGGATGGTGGGGTACTGATAGAAGCGGTTCTGCTTCCTGCATTTGCCCTGACTCCACCAACAGTTAACAGCTACAAACTGCACCTGTGTTCATGTGAGAAATACACATGCAGAGATAAACTAAAGTACATTCAGACCACAGACAGCGTGCACTGTGCTATCATTCATAGTCATATGTGAGATAAACCTCTATTATGTTAATATACATTACAAATTGTCCCAGACAATTTGAGCCTTACAAATTACATCCAAAAACAGCCAGATACATTCTAGTTAATTTGATTTTAAAATTCCAACAGATATGTTTTATTGAGAGGCTAATTAATCTGAACACAAGCTACAATTATTTCATATTTTTGTTCTAACCTGTTAAATAAACAAGCTGCTTCAGGTGACAAGCATATTTCTACAACTTCAAACTGCTGGTCTTCTGTTAACTCTGTTGTCCGACACCGTATTTTGTATTTAAACAAATCTGCAGGTGCTTGTCCTGTACCTGTTTAGCCAGTTTCTTAGCAACCTGCTGCACTTCATGCCGGGCAGCCAACGAGTGAGCACACCACGGTGCATAGAAGAAAATAAGGGATACCTCTGCCATGCTCCTGAGACGCTCCACCTGTAGAGAAATTGTTATTGACAAGGTCACTGGCCAAGAATCTACCTCTGTTTGTATTTTAAGTATGATCTTGAGTTTATTACTACCACAAACAAACATTATACGTGAATTATTCTGAGAAAGGAATGATTCCTAATAGTTATATCATGTAAGTGGTCACTTACAAGTGCCAATAATTTGGTAATCGGGACAATACAAAAGCATGAGAACATAAAAAGACAATTTACACCAGTCACAAGTGAAAGATCAAGTAGAACACAATTTAGTGCAGCAGGTGTCTGCATCGTTCAAGCTTACCTGGTCTAGTTGACCCAAGTAGAGGTCCACTATCGGGGCCTCGGGAGAGAAGAACCGCACCGGAGGCCGAGCTGCTGCCACCACATTCCTAGCACGGCTGCAGGAAGAAATATTTTGAATGAACCCATAACGAGTCAGTCGATAAAGGACTTCTAAATATTTTATACTGCAAGTGATTCTGCCATTAATCCATTTTCAAATACTTTGCCAGATTAACTAAAACTAACAATCTTGGATGACTGTTGCTCACTATGAGTGCTTAAACACTGTTTCTACAAACATAGAAACAGTGTCCAAACACACATTGATACTGGACGTATCCAAATGCAACAAACAGTACATGAGATTTTCCAGTACTGGCACAGATGCCTGTATTTCCATCAATGGTTACACCTGTTTTGTAAAGCGAGACCATGCCCTCCCTCTCCTCACGTTACCTTACATAAGAGTGAATTACACACAGAATTTAAATATAGGGGAAAAACTGATTTTGGACTTCATATCTGCAGATATTCCGACAGTAACAGGACAGAAAAAGTTTGAGTGGGACATGTCAAAAGCCCTGTATGACAATATAAATGTATATTTCATAAGATACAGTATTTAAAACATGTCAGCCTGCCCCAGTGAACTAAGTTGAAAGCTCTTTACACTCTGAGGTTGTCATAAAGCAAACTGCCACAGCCGCTGAACAGGATGAGAGTGAGTCCCTGACGGCATTTGTTTGTTATTTGCTTGAAGTTTCAGTCTCGCTGGAAGTGAGCTCCTCAGTTTGGTTCAGTGAAAAGTTGGGGTGTGTGCTATTCGCCAGTAAGATTAACAATTTAGATCAGAAAAGCAAGCAAAAATAACCTGAAATACTCTTATCAAAACTTTTCAGTTCCAGGAACTTCTTCTGTTTTGTATTTTGGTAGATGTGAAGATATTATGTTGATCTCTGGGATGTGTTTGATGTGTGCATTCATAATCTTTTATTATTATAAGCAGTTTCAGTTGTTCAGATTTAACTGTAAATACTTTAGTTTTTCTACTTCAATAATATTTGAATGAGGTACTTGTGAACTGACACTGTTGTATATAGAAATTGAGTATTTGTGCAGATGTATTATAATAATAATAATTATTATTAATATTATTCTTTATCTGCCAGGATGCGAGGAGGTGCCTGAGAACATGTGTCTGCAATTTTCAGACGTGTTGCTGATTAATGTTTTGTCAATAACCTAATTGACTAATAGTTGCAGCTGTAGTTTCTACAGAGCTTCACCTGTGTTCACGGTTATTTACTAATATGAAGCCAAACGCTTTATAAGGATCCTCAGTTTCCAGCCTTAGTTAATCCTCTTGTCCAACAGTACACGTCAGTTTCTGTCAGCTGTAACTTGTCATATCATAAAGATCCTGTTAAACCTGACGTTAGATTACAGCGACTCAGTTTATGATGTTTAGTAGTTAAGTTAGCTCTCGTGTTATCCTTGTCCCACATAGACAGACTGTGAACGCAGGCCGGCCCCTGTTTACCTGCATGTGAACTTGACGGCCAGTATGAGCAGGACGCCGAGCACGATAGCCCCGCAGAGTAGATCCGGTCTCCGGGCCATCAGATACAGCACCTGCCGGAGAGACTGCCGCACCCGGCGCAGCATTACAGCCTGTCGTCGGCTATCCGTCCCATTTATACGCCCCGGCTGCTTCTGCTCAACGAGCCCATTTGCCTAAGAGGTGGGGGGAGAGAGGACTGGTTCGACGGCAGACAGACCTGAGCTGGATTGGACATCGGCGCTGTTCAAACACGGTCACACCAACCTTTCTTTCCCACGTAGACTTTTCACTTCCGCAACAACGACGCCGGGGAGCGCCTGTGACTGACTCCAGTGGTTTAAAAACGTCGTTCAGAAACAGTCATAGTTACCTAATTAAAGCGGTACCATTTGGAGTTACCTAACCTGACGTTCAAGATGAAACCACTCTAATAATAATAATCACTATGTTTTAGTTTGTCCTCAATAAAGGCGTTTTATATTAATTTTGCGGTTTGACTTGCGTTTGTTCTTTGTAGACAGTCCCTACGTTGTTATGGCGACCGGCGTTACTGTCGTGGCAACAGCGGAACACTAGAGGGCGGTCGTTCTACAATTTTTCAATCAATTAAACTTTATTTATAATTTACAAAAAATAAGAACTTTATTTAAAAAATGTATTTGGATCAAAAACTGAGTGTTTTTGTTCCATATTTGTCTACATTTCCACGTATTTCTATATCTGTAAGCCTAATTTTTGGACTCTTGCACACTCCCGTACAAAGACATTTTATGCCATATTTAATGCCAGTTTTCTCTGAAGTACCAGTTCATCCTGCAGCTTATCAACAGCACATTCTTTACTTTTTACCATGTTAATTCCTCATCTACTTCATTCATTCTAGGTGGACAGTCATAAAAATAGATTTCACTACATGTCGCGCTATGATTGTGTATGTGACAAATAAAATTTGGATTTGAAAATGAACGAACCTTATATGTCATACCTTATTAAATTTATAATTATTTCCAGATCGTCAACATAAAATATCAGATTTTCAATATGATCTCACACTTTTCGACCAGAGGACATAGCTAGTAATAGGCCTAAATAAGAAGAAATGACTTCAAATGGTTCACAGCATAGACAACCCGACACCAGTTTCTACTCACTAATAAAGTCTCATTTACAATTAAACACAAAGGTTAATAAAGTTATACTGTCCAGATATAAAAAAAAGCAATGTTGCTTTCGTAATGGAGAAACTGGGTTTGCCTGCTTTCTTCTTTTACAGCTGTAGGATGGTCCAATGCTCCCACTGCTCTGTCGGAGAGCAACACTGCAAATGAGAAGGCTGGTGTGGACAATTTGTTGCAGATGGCTCATGTTAAACACAAACCCACACAGCCATTTAACATTATTTAAAAAATCTTTTATTTTGTCCTTTCATTAAGACAATGAAGAACAAAATCACAGTGTGGAACTTTTAAGGGCAAATAAACAATGTAAAAATATTTGATTAGCTGTACACAGCCATTACATGGAAAACTGTACTCAACTGTCAACAAAATGTTTCTGGAAGAAAAAAAAGTGCAACATAATCTTTGCCAACAGTAAAGGCAAAAAAAAAAAAATTAACTATGAACAGCTTCTCTTTAAAATCATAAAAATTACAAAATATCTGTACAAATATCTGCAAAAATATTAAGAACAAGCATTTATTTTGGATCTAAAATGGCACATATAGAAAAAGAAACAAGTGAAACTCCTGGAAAATAAACTTAAGAGTTGAGTATAAGTTCAACAAGACTGTGTTGTTTTTTACCTTTGAACAAATGGAAAAGCCCAAATTTCCTATCAGACTGCAGAACTACAAACAGCAGACACATCACAATGATTATTCAACTGTTAAGCTGAGTTTTTCCGACTGCTCCTTAACACTGAGACTGCAATTACAGCCACAGTTGCACTGAAGACCCAAAGAATCCATCTAAATTTAGGCAAGAATTATGACACTTCTTCAATCAAACTGATATTTCTAGAGCCATAGCTGTTGACTGTGGACTACATGCAATAAGACATTTGATAATACAAAAATAAATTTCTTCATACATCATTTGTTCCACTCTCAGTAGCAAAGTCTGTAGATGCATAAAAAAGCTCATCTGTCATTGGACTACAGTCATCTCAGTGCTACAAAGCTGTCAGGAAATCCTAATGAGGCCAATATTCACTGCAACCAGTGTCTAAACATAAGTTACTATTTGCATAATTGCCCTCAGAACCCTTTAGGCAATGTGGTTTGTGAATGCATTGTGCACGCAGAGAGAATGAAGGAAGAAAGCTCTTAGCGTCACTATTTCTCACCTTGCTGATTTTATATCTACATCTGTTTGATGCCTCTCTTGTTCCACATGGTAACCATCCAGCAGAGAGACAAGACAGGAAGCGAGGAAACTTCCTTTCTGACAGCAAACACCGCCAGTCTCGTGAGTTTACCACTGAAAACAAACACTTTCTCTTCAGCAACTTGATTTCTGGCTATATACTTGTAATTGCTGTGTATAATACGGTGTTAATGGAGCGCTGGCTACATGCAGCTCGTTACAGCGCCTGTGTTTCTGGGTGCATTAGCTGCTGCACCACCAGGTCTATATTAATGATAGGGCTGAAATAGAGAGCCCAGTAAAAGAGGCAGTTGCACACAAACTGAGGGACAAAAGGCCACAGGAGGGTGAAGGCAAACCCCTGAGATAACATCTTCCACAAATGGTTCCACATCTTGTGTGGCAGGGTCCTAAACAAGACAAAGAAATTAGCGTTGACCATTCGAATCCAGTTCCAGATACATTTAGGTGATAGAATGCAACACACCGTCTATTTAGATAAGCACTGCAAGTGTATGATAAGTGTTTGATTAAGAATATTTACCCCAATGTACATTATTTCTTTCTACCTTGTCATTTACTGGATCTATACAAACTGCATATTGTCTGTACAGTGTTGGGAAGTTGTTTGCAACATAGATAATTTGTAGGTGGTGTATATCTTTTAATTATGTTATAAATTCCAGGTCTTTTTCTCTCCCCAACCTACTCTCATGTAAATACGTTTTAACATAGTCACTTTTCTCACCATGATATACAAAGTGTCCCCTTCTTCAAAGTTAAAGGTGTGGAAACCTCCAGACTATGGGTCACTTAAAAGACCTATTAATGACCGTGTGTGTTTCATATCACAAAATCAGCCTCCCACTGTGCATACCTGATCCCGGCTCTTGCCCAGAGTCTCCACAGAGCACAGCCTTCCAGCACAGACAACAGCATGGCGTTGACAATAACAAAGCGAGACGTCCAGTAGTGGACAGCCAACCAGTCCCAGGCAAACTCTGCAATCAGTTGGTATGGAAGCACAACGTACTTCACAAGAAACTCAACCCACTGTCGCCAGCTGGGTTCCAACTAGCAAAAAAAAAAAAAGGAACATAACAGAAAAATAACAAAAGATAACCATTAAACCTCACATTAAGAGAGAACAGATGAATAACAGTATATTTAACAAAAATATTACCCATCAAAACTACATAAAAACTATATAAAAGTAAATTGACTGTTAAACAGTGATTACTGTTCTAATACAATTTTTGTATAATTTATGTGAAAAAGACAAAATGTTATAAATATAGGAAAAGCGAAGACAGCCCTATTACAATACTGTTAATGTTTATAGCACCACCTAATCTGATTACGCTGGATTTAATGTTTGCTGTAAGTATGTTGTTTTTTTTTAGTGTCACCTGTGTTTTGAGGAAGCTGCTCTCCACTGACTGGTCGATATGTGTGATGGCTGGGCAGCAGGTGTGCAGGAAGGGCAGGAAGGTTTCGGAGTAGTCAAATAAATACAAGTAGAATAGTGTGAGACGAGGGGAGCGCTTCAGTGCATACAGCAAGAACAGGGATTTCCCTGCATGAGCAGCCTGAAAGTGAGAGAAATCCAGAGTACACAAAGGAAGAGGGCAGAAGACATTTCATTATTTTAGCAGAACATTGTTGGGTGTTTTCATAAATAAAGAGACTGTGGTATAATATATACAGTCAAATACAACTGAGCGTGTCTGGTAAATGCTATTGTCATGGGGGGGAAGCAAAGCAAGCTAAATACCATCACGCAAAGTGAACCACACTAGGACAAATATTTGCAAACTGGGGTATTCTGTGGAGTACTTACTTTGTATTCCCAGAGGTTCTGTGGAGGTTTAACCCCCAGGGCTTTGATTCTGTCCAGTTCAGCCAGAACAGCCCGTCTGTGAGCCTGATTTTCTATGCTGTAAGGAGCTTTTAACAATTCTTCATCCCCCAGCATCAACAGTAGCCTGAAACAGAGGCATGAACGTCACAATGTATGACTATAATGAGCAAGAGGAACCACAACATATTTATCTGTGAGCATTAGTCATCAAACTACTAAGGTAAATAAATATAGCTCAGCCTGACGCCCAACTTTCTAAAGTAAAAAAGACAAACATAAAATCCATCCATCTTAAGGTTCACAGTTAAATATATACAATTACATTATATTCTATGTAATTTATCTACCTTCCATTTACATTCTCCTGTTGGAAGGACTCTTTGTACAGCTCAGCCCACGGCCCCAGATGTTCCAGCCAGGACACAACTTCCTCTGGAGTCCAGTGAGATACAGGTTTACTGATCAACAAGTCATGCTGCTCAACCACACCACTGCTCCAGTGATACACCAGCACCATCACCTGGAAGCACAGATATTAACAACAAGGTACAGTAAACCCTAGTTCAGCCTGCTTATAGCACACCAAAGATGCATTTGACTGGTGGTAACTGTATTTTATACTGGAATTTGTCTAAACAATCATTGAATAGCAACATGCAGGAGTGAAAGCTCCAAAAAATTTATAATTCATGTACCTTGAACTCGTCTTTAAATACAGAAGTCAGTGGTTAAACAGTTTTATGTTGCATGTGCATATGCATAAGCTGTTGATGATCAACATTAGACTATTGATTGAAGAAACAATTTAAAATTTGCATCCCTATAAGAAACCTAAATATCTTTGGTTTTAGAAATTAACATGTAGGTGTGTGTAAACAAGTATGCAGAAGAGGAGGGGCCAAACTAGGGGTTAGCTGTGTGTATTAAAATGTCCATATGGATTAAATTCCAGTCCAATGTCCACTGCACACATTTCAGTTTGCATAGAATGTTATCTTCCAGTGTTTTTCATGTGAGCCAAGGGAAACGCAAAAATTAATGTATCTAAAGCAAACTGATGCTTTGCACACTCAGTTTTCTTAAAATGTTCTGCTTCAATAATGATATCCAGCTGTAAACTAGGGTCAAAAACAAGACGATGCTGTCATCTGTTTACACACTCCCAGCAGTACACACAAATGCAAATTTACTGCAACGTGGCAAGACACCGATCCCAAACGCCACATGGACAAAATAGACATGGTGTGTCTACATGATATAAACAACTGGCCCCTTCATTCACTGCTGTAGTAGCCTTTAAATATAAGGCACTGATGATGAAGTCACTTAGTTAAAATAGAAAAAGACCATAAATATGAAAAAATCCAATTATTTACACTCATGAATCAAAATACATTAAGATATTAATTGATAAACATAGTAAAGGTTCAGGTTTTTGTTACTCAAAAGATATATTTGCCAAAATTCTTGTTTGGTGAGAAATTGTCTAACAAAACTGTTTCCAAGCATTAGATACTGATGATGAGTATCGGTATTTAGACACAGACTACCTCTGGTAACACATCAAGTCTTATCTAACAATCCAAAGCAAGGAAATCTACAATAACACATACAGTTCACTATAAAAACTATATAAGAAAATGGTTAGCCCCACAGTTTAATTACTGGCACTCTCAGGGATCACTCAGAAAGTTAGATGTGTAGACTTAGACTGCACAAGTTGTTTATATACTTACAGCCACACAGGTGAGTGCAGTTAAGACTCCAGAGAAGAAAAAACCTGCTCCTTTGTGCTGATTTGTCCTGGCTCTACCCAAGTTGTCACCATATCTAAAAACATGGAGATATTTTGTGAAAACTGGCCACTTTGCTTCAGAACACAACAAATGAACAGAAAATCTGACACCAGGCAAGTTTAGAGTGCTAACAACATTATTAAAGTGTTGCTCAACTTTACACATGGGCAAAATCATATATGGATAACTAAAAGTGTATAAAGCCTTTTTGTGTCCAGAGAGCAATGTGCAAAATCTCAATTACATAAAGTAATATCATGAGTCGGCATCAGCTGAGGTTAACATGTTTAAAACTTGTATTGTACTGTACTACCTCTGGAAGGCTAACAAACTCCGAGAGATTTTAGGGTCAGCCTGGATCTCTGCTCTCCTTCGCTGAACCACCTCACTGAACAGCTTGTCAGTAGCATCCCTAACAAAAAGATCATGTCAACACAACACAACATTAGCAGATGAAGATGAAATGTACAAGACAATAAACGAAGGGAATGGTGATGATATGGTACTGAGCTTGTGAATTTTGACAAGAGCCAAATTGTGATGACCGGTTCAAAGCCTCTGGTCCTGTTGGGTGTTTATAGTATGCACTCATCAGTACCTACCAAAAGTGGTCCAAGGAAGGACAACTGGTGAAAAATGCAATGCTGGCCATGATCTGACAGAACACACAATGCATCACAGCTAGCTGTGTACGGGGCTGTGTAGCCACACAACAGTCAGAGTACCAGTGCATTAACCACCAAAAGCACCTAAAATGGGCATGCAAGTTTCAGATCTGCATAATCTGAATGGTTTGTTGAGAAATACAATACTGTATCTAATGGCAACAACTGCTCCCTCTTACAGCAAAAAGGGAAATCAATATGAATGTGACAAATTATTTGAGTGCGCTGGTGTGAGTGACTGTGTTGCTAAATTTGTACGGACCCAGAGCATTTTATCCGTACTTGAAGAAACCAATGACTGACATTATTCTCTGGTTTTGAGCATTATACTCAAAACTAGCTACTGTGCATTTAAAAACACACACACACACACACACACACACACTTCAGTTGGTCTCCGTTCTGTGCCGTATGTCAGAAAATCAAACATTCTTTCACTGATATGGTGTGACTGTGAAACACATACCTCAGCAGTATGTTGATTTTAGGAAAGCCTTCCCACTTCTCTCGGCATTCTGGACATTCATTCTTGTGTGAGGACTCCCACCACAGAGCCAGACAGTGGCGGCAGAAGTTATGGCCGCAGGTCAAAGTCGTGGGGTTCACTAGGATGTCGTAGCAACAGTGACAAGAAAATTCATGTTCTGAGATATTGTCTGTGGTGGAGGGCTTCGACGGTTGAGATTCAGACAAGTCAGAGAGATCGTCCAGTAATACTCCCAGATCACAATCCTCTGATGACTCCCACGCCATCTGGTCGACCATTTTGAAAAGAAAAAAAAAACAAAACAGAAAAGCAGTTAATTTAACAGCTGGACGTTTTATATGCACCATACCAGGTTTTATCCAACTTACTTCAATTCAAATATGTTTTATAACTTGCTTGAGTTTTGTAAATCAGCATCAAGGCTCCATAAAACTAGCATGTCTTACCACTGGTAGGTAGGAATATTTAAAATAATAACAGATAAAAACAGAGCTGTTTAACTGATTAATCAAAAAAATACTATTTTCATAATCAACTGTCTGTTTAAACAATGTATAACAAACTCACTGTGATCAATAATTGATAAGAAGGTGTCATCAACTAGACAAGATCAATTTTTCCAGTTTGCCTATCTTCTATTAACCCAGAGCAGTCACAATGCCAATGCTTTTTTTTTGCATTTGAAAATAACCACTTGGTTTTATCTGCAGTGAAGTTTGAGTTGACTGAGCTATGAGTGTAAAATATTAATTATAGACTGCAGCTGCACAGGAGCATCTCAACCACCTATATAAAACTGCAGCATCAGCATTACAATTAAGAAATAAACATTAAGTATTGTGTTAACACATGTTTATAAAGGAAGAGTAAAAGCTGGTTAGGTGCAGAACTGCTTAGTCAGACAACCCTGGGTTATGCAACCTTTGCTTTGGTTTTGCATTTACATATTATTCACAACCTCCACTGCAGTAAAGGTACTTTCTACAGCCTGATACACAGACAAAATAGCACTAAGACGCAAAAATTCTTTTAGATGGTTGCTCACGAGTGTTTCAACAGCTTTACCCAGCACAAAGAGACTGGACCACAATCATTTAACTATGACCCAATCTTTCTAGGAAGGAAATTATCAAAACAAAAGAATTAAGGAACTTTGCTCCACAAAGTGTTTTGCATCACATTTAGAAATCGTATGAATGCAGGACTTCCAGTTCTGATGTAGTATATTTACGTTTTTGTAATGATACTTTCACATGTGGATCTGAATACCTCTTCTACAATTAGTGGCTTCAACCTATGTGGAGTGTGTAAGGAGGTTTTTAGGGGAGAGGAAGACGAATTATAACAGCACCACAGTCATTATAAATGTATATATTAGTAGGCAGATGTCATGGTAGCATTAGCTTAAGTATCTGCTGCACTCTCAAGACATACCAAGCAATAAGTAGATCAACACCAAACCAAGAAAGCAGTAAGTAATGTTGGTTTAAACACTGATATATAATCTAACATTACTTTCAGTATAAGTATGTAACGTTAACGTTACTTAGGTTAGTCATCACATCCTCATCTGGATGCTAGCTGAAACTGGCTACTAGCTAGGTTAGCAACAACAACATTTACTGCTCTCCTGCAAAACAGTAATAGAGTTTAGTGATATTACAGACACCAACATGAGCTGTCGTTAAGTTTAGAGCTGCTATTTTGTTTAGACAGTAAACGAAAGCTAACATTAGCTAGCTAACGGTACGTGCTAAGTCAATACGCGCTATTCTTCACCATTTAGCAACTCACAGTTTCCCCTCGCCTCATGAAAAGCCTCCGACAGGTGACCGACAGGAGGAGGACATTACTGTCCACCTAACTAACACACTGTCCCGTATTGTTGTCTTAACTCAAATGAGAATAATCCGGGGAGCTGGTGAACATTTCTGCTCGCGTAGCCACCGCCATGGTTGTGGAAGTGGAAAAAGCCCCACGCACACACGTCCGCGTGTCCGCGGGTCATGTGGGCACCTGAGGGCGGCCGTGCGCACACTCACCTGTCCGTGCGAGAGGAGCGTGTGCGTCTGCAGCCGCTGCAGAGGGTGGACAAACAGGCAGGGGAGGATTTCGCCCCGTGTCCTCCGGGGTGGTGTTGTAATGCATGAGGCGCAGCTGATTGCAGCCATGTGGCATTTGAAAGCTGCAGCAGTTCAAAGTTCACATCAGATTCTGTCACCGCTGCTGGCCTGAGGTGAAACTCGAGAAGAGTTGTATGGTATTAAATGTCCACCTGATAACTACCACTAACATTCAACACACGAGATTAAAAAAAAAAGAAAAAGAAGGCATGGTGGTATTTTTCAAGCTTCCACTTCCAAATCATCATTGGGAGCAAAAAACAAAGCTAAAAAAGAAACTTCCCTCTGCTTCTAGTTGACAAACAAGTCTAGATGACATCATTCAGAGGAGAAAACAAAGATTACCATCTTCACAGTTTGCAGCCAGACGGCATCAGCTGAACTGAAAACTGAACTGTTTCTAGCTGAGAGACAACTCCTCCAGATGATGTCATGTGGACAATGTACAATCCATACTGCATACATCATCAGAAATCGAGTCACATAGAAGTTAGTTCTTAGTAACGAGCATTTTGTATATATACCTTTATGTATTTGTACTTTCATATACAAGTCCACATGTTCGAGTCCAGTGTTTTCTGAGAGGTGACAAATATAGCTAACAGGAAAATGCTGACTACAGACTGATGCATCAGAATGAACAATGATGTTATCATTTACAACTGATATTGCTCAAGGACCAATTATCCTGGAGTAGTTTTAATTTGTATTTAAGTACACTACATTTAGAGGATAATGCTTCTGTACTTTCACTGTTGTGAAAGAGGACCTGTGGTTGTAATGTAATGTGTGTTTTTAGAGCATGTGTAACTTTTTACACCCCAACCTCAGTAAGTCTAATCAGCCACTACTCACAACACCTGTGTGGATAGGGAGGGACATTAAATCACAATAACCCATCATTTTATAGGATTAGTAAATGAATTCTGTACATGAAATCAATCACAAAATAGTCATCCACGAAGCTGACACACTTCTTATTACCAGCATGCAACTCAGAATCATCTGTTTTACTGTTATACTTGTATGTCTCCAATCACATTGTGAATGCTTCTGTCGTGTACTTTTTTAATTGTTTAGCAAAACAGTGGACAAAAAATGGAAATGAAAATAAAGGTATGTATGCAATATGAAAATTATACTCATGTATGAAAATTATACTCACTATACATATTTTCAATGGATAACTATAGATAAAGAAATACAGCAGATCTAATCAATCTTATCATTCTGCAGACGGTGACAATTTCTTATTTGCTGATCTTACAACATCTGATATGAGTGACCACTGTAGCACACTCATTTTCCTAACAATTTGTTGAACAACCTTGCATAGTAGCAAATCATTTTACTACTGATGGTAGTTACAATAAGTACTGAATTTAAGAACAGTTTTGAACTATTTGTATTTACTTGAGAAAATACTTTACATTTTACACAATTGGAGAGCTTTAAATGATTATGCATCATAGATTAACCACCTGGCAGTGGTTAAAATCAGCTCTGCATTTACCTGCTGTTGTCTTTCTAAAAAAAATGTATTGCCATAATTTTTATTTTTATGTTATAAGCAGCATCAAATTCAATACTATTCAATCTTTTACTTTTATACTTTTACGTACATTTTAGAGCATGTACTCAATAATCTAACTTAACTAAAGAATTTGGGTAAGTACTTGTAGTAAAGTGATTTTTTAGGCAAGGACTTGCACTTCTACTCGAGTTTAAGTACATTGTGATGACAATGCTTTGTCTCTTTTAATTATTTTACCAGTTTGCAATTCATCTGTAATTTCAATAGTAAAAAAAATAAAATAAAATAAATATATACCATGTACTTTTTAATTGCAGTTCCTACCTGGTCCTGTCCGGTAGGTGGCGGTATACCCCTCCAGTCTGATGACCTGCCTTCGCGGATGGTGACTGCTTGGAAAAAAACCAAAGAAGAAGAAGAGGTGGCGCAACACAGTTAGCTAACACCGACAGCGGGTTAGTTCATGACAGCTGCTCTCAGCCTGAATCTCGCTGCAGCTGAGCTCCTTTACTGTCCCCCCCCTGCTTTTCTTATGACATCCTTCAAAACGGGCGACAACACCGCAGCATGTTTGAGGTAACTTAACGAAGCTGCTAATCATGCTGTTGTTGCGTTGCACGGCTGGTTGTCGTTTGCTGGTTGTAGCTTTTACTGTTGCAGCTAAAGACAAAGTTCGTTAACCTGGTTTGCAATTAAATAAGAAGTACCTCGTTAGGTGTGGGCCAACTAGGATGAAACTGGTTTAAATATTAACACATTCAGCTCCTACATTTAGCATCATCTCTAACTGATACTGTCAGTAGCGTCAAAGCTAGCTATTTAACGTTAGCTGGTGGCGTTTGTTATAAATTAAGTGGCATGGCATTAAGTAATAACATGATTTATTTATCAACCTCGGTGAAATTTAGGGCTTCTATTGTGCCCTAGGGTTAAGTTTTTAAAGAAAATATCAGATAAGAATAGTGTTAGTTAACGAACTAAAACTCTTTTTGTGCAGTACTGTAATGTTATTACTGTACTTTAACGTATTGAAGATTATCACTGTATCTCTGTGTGACATAGTTACAGTCATTTTAAATGTCAGTTTTTATAAATATGTGAACATAATGTTAATTTCGTTCAAATTTAATTTGCTAAATGTAAACATAGCAAATGCTTTCTTTTTGTGTAGTAGATAGATAAAGGGATATCAAGGAATTAGGTAAATATGGTAATTCAAGTTTTACATAATTGATATCGTGTGGAAGAAAATCTAAGACACTAGAAGTCCAGTGTAATTTATTAAGTCTAAATTTACACCGTTCAAAGATACTAATAAGAAGGCTGGATTTGTGAAAGTAGGCATAGTGAACTTTCAGATCTCAAAAAGTAAAAAGCATTAAATTCAGTTCCCTTAAAAAGCTATTAATGAGAAGGTATTAAGAAGTCTAAACTTCACCTACAGTCATCTTTATTAGTGGGTAAAATATATTGTGCATCTACAAACAAACAAGTAGATCTTTTTGGACTGCAGGTAGATGTTTGATAATCTTTATTGTCACTTTTGCTCCTGCTGCTGCTCTAGCTAGGGGTCTTATCAACTCATAATGATCATGTCAATTTTAAAAACTGAATTATTAATGTTGTTAACAACTAATTTTAGACTTTATTGTAAATACGGATTTTTTTTTTTTGTTATTTTTTGATCTGTATGATGAAATTGCCAAATTTAAATATGTTTAATAAAACATTTTGATTTAATTGCACTGCTACTTAAATGATTGTTTATGATCGAATTTAATGCATCTTAAAAGTCTGTGACTATAAATATTGCTGACAGCATGCAGGTGTTCTCTAGCTTTTTTTGTCCAACTTCATTCCTATTGAACAATACAACTTTAGGCAATTATTATAAGAATATGAAAATTACGTATGTAGCTTCACTAATTTATGCCTCACAGCCAATGATTTCTGATCATGGGTATGTGTTAACAGGATCCTGAACTCCAAGATCCATTGTCACTCAGTCTAAATGAAAATTATGATGATCAGAATTCACCACATCATGATACTAATAGAGCATCAGCAAGCCCTGATTATAACTGTGAGACACCGGAGATTCGAGTAATCATCAAAGAAGAAGAGGAAGGCTGGACTGTGAGTGAAAATCGTGAGTGGAAAATCTTAAACATTAGCATCACTCAACGATATGAGAAAGACACTGTTACTGTATCATGATTTTTTTAACTTTTTGTTTTGTCTTTTGGTGTTGAACACAGATGAGAGCTCCATCTCAGACAGACAAAAAGAAGTAACTTCTACACAGACTTATCATCCTCACCTCAAAGCATGTGGGAAGGAGAGCACCATTTCATGTGGAGCAAAGAGACACCAGGGAGTAAATTTGGTGGAGGAATACTCTGAGCAGCCCGCTGGCCCCGCTCTCCATGGGCAGAGCTCCTCTGCCAGAGAGGGGCAGCAGGGAGACATCCTCCTGAACTCTCACGAGAAACATAATATTTCCTGTATATGTGAGAAGGCAACTGGAAATGTGCAACAGTGCAGTAGCACCAGAGAGAAACCTTTCTCTTGCCCAGTGCATGAGACGACACCCAGTCACAAAAGGAACATAAATTCTCCAGAGAGAACCCATGCGGAGGAGGGGTGTTTTGTCGAAGTCCAGAAACTTCATGCAAAACCAAACACATCTTTGCAAACAAAATTGGAACTAAACGAGACCAAAAGATCAGCACCTTGCCAAAACGTATGTAGAAACACATAGGATCACGTGATATAGCATAATGCAAATAATAACAGGAATTCTACTTTTTATTGCTGATTGATTTTTATTGTTTAGTCCTTTTAATTATTCTTGTCAACTAGTAATCGTGTCTTGTCCAGTAACTATAAGGTCTTATATTGCCTAATAATTTCTTTCTTTGTAGCCATATTTCACAAGTCATCTTCTCTCCTTTGAAAAGCTTGAGGCTTTCCTAATTTATCATTTAGAAATGCAGTAATTTATGACTCTTTATTTACCTGTTAGTACCCAATTACAATATATTAGTACTTCTTTAAATGGTAAATGGCTTTTCTACCGAGTTGGTACTCAAAGCGCTTTACACTGCTTCTCATTCACCCATTCACACACACAAGCACACACACATTCACACACCGATGGCAGAGCTGCTATGCAGCTGACCTGACTCACCGGGGGCAACTAGGGGTTCAGTATCTTGCCCAAGGACACTTTGGCATGTGACGTGGCAGCCGGGAATCGAACCACCAATCCTGTGATTGGTAGTCAACTGCTCTACCACCCCTCTTTACAGACTTACAGTATACAGTATAGTGTTACTGTGGTTTCAGATGATCATCATTAATTCAGGGACTTAGCTTTACATTTTACAACCACTAAATAATTGTTTGTAATTGCACCTTAATTACGAGGATCATAATAACAGCATTATTTGTCACGATGAGCTGTCATGAACACACATCCTCATAAATTGGTGGATATCAAGCAAAAATGAGCCTTATCATTAAGCTGATGACGTTTCAAAAATACCATTTAGGACTATTTCATTTTAATCTGTGTTTTTTAACCATATGATAGAAATGAAAATCTTGTTTCTCTTCTCGTCAGTTTGTAGGTTAAAAGACTCAAAAACGAATGCTTTTTTAAAGTGTGTTGTGTATTTAGGATCCTCCTGAACGAAAGCCCCTGATGTCACATGGACTCAAGATGGCATCTGCAAACTTAGAGGACCAAACTCTCCATTTGACTGTCAGGCTGCAGGCAGGAGATGAGGAGGAGGAACAAGATGAAGAAATTGGTGGTTTAATCAACTCTGATGGAGAAGTTGTTGATTGGGATGCCAGTAAGTGTTCCTAAAATGACCTGAAAAGACCTTTTACATTTATGATATCTGTGTTATGCAGAGCCATAGTTCTTTTGTTTTATCTCATTTTGTCATGTTTTCATTATGTTAATGGGTAAGCATAAAAACAAGTATAATAATATAGCATATGTTGACACTTAGGATAATGAACATCAGTTGTCATGACAACTCGCTGAATCTGAGCCAGTTATGTTGATTTTTACAGGAGACAGTCCTGACCGAGGCTCTGATTGTGAAGAAGGACCTCAGCTTAGCAAGGTAAGTTGTCTTAAGACACAATTTATGAATTTTACTGTAGTAGTTCAGCTCGGTAGGGCTGTGCCTTTTAGATCTCTCGAATCCTCTGAATATGTTTAATGCAGTTCTGCAGCACCATGTATACAGCCTTCAGAATGATCAAATCTGAGATAATATGTGCCCTGAAATAAACTGGAAATATTTTCATGCAGCTTTTCTAAGTTTGACGAAGTGAAATGGTAGATTGTCAGCTAACATTAGTGCAGTGTTTTGGATTGAAGGAGAGTTATTATCTTCAACTTGGCAGCTGCCTTAAGCTTGTCATCTTCATTTAGTTGTTGTAATTTTTGTATTATGGTACAGTTTAGCTTTTAATTTCAACATTTAACATCCAAATACAATGGTGGATCAAATCTTGTTTACTAGGAGAAAGCATTCACTCTCACTGCAGTTGGCAGATGAATTGGCAGGATTGCAGTTGAAATTTCAGCATCACAGAATAGTGTGGACCGTGAATGCCATAATTTATCAGCTCTATTTGTAGGCTAAAGTGTTGGTACCAAGGGGGGTTTTGAGATTTTGTTTCTCATGGTTTTTAATAATTATGATCACAGGCTGTTGTCATGTCTGAATCTCAGCTGCAAGGCCAAAACCAGAGGGAAAGCAGTAGTCCAACACTCATCATGGAAGTGTCTGTGGGAGAAGATGAAGAAAGGGAAGAAGGGGAAGAGAAAGAGAGAGTAGTAAAGATGACAACTGTTCCTCGCTTGTACCGTGGTAAACGGAAATCCAAACTAAAATCAAAACAGTCCAGGTTGTAAATAATAGCTGAGTCTCTTTTCTTAGGATATGTTTTTTATATATGACGTTCACAGGAAGGAGACAGAGAAGAAAGAAGAAGGTTCCAGAAGCAACGGTAGTCTCACTGGACATCTCAGACACAGAGAAAGAAGCTCCTGCAAATTCTGGTGAGTGAAGTGATGGAAAAACGACAGGATTTGACAATTGTGAACATTGATTTTATATAGTACTTGTAGAGGATAGAGAAGAGTCGTAGCATCAATATAATAACTTTTTATTTCTGCATAGTAACATTTTCCATTGTTGGTCTGTGTCACAAAGCAAAGCGACGGAGCAGGAGAAAGATTTCTGAAACTCCACCATTGCCAAGTAAAGACTTAGAGGCAGAACCTGGAAGTGAGTTTTCTTCTTGATTTTTATTAAGTGTTTTAATGTTTTTGCAGCTTGTTGTTGTTTTTTGTTGCCTGCTGTTCCTTTCTCTCTCCTCTGGCAGCTTTTTTAGCTTTTCCTAATTGTTGGGATTGTTGTCTTAAACTTTGCACTGTAAAGTGCCTTGAGATGACTTTTGTTGTGATTTGGTGCTATTTAAATAGAATTAAATTCAATTAAATAAATATTGAAAATAAATATATCTGAAATGCTAATTTTGAATGTTACTTTTTTGTTTTAATAAGTTGAACTTTTTATCTTGTAGTATCAAGGCGTACTAGAAGAAAGACAAATGTTTCCACCGTGGTGGAATCAGACGAGCTAAATGCAAAAACTGTTCATCGAGTGGCTGGTAAGACAAGGAAAGATTTGGTCCCAGCATATAGTAATGAATCATGCTCATTGCATATGGTCCACTACACATTTGTTTTGCACACTGGGATAGTAAAACAACACGTCACATGGAAAAGCTACCTGCACACACATTTGTGAATCCAACATATCCTAACACAGGTGACACCCTGAACCTGCAGCAAGTAGTTAAAGGTTCAAGGTTTCACCTTTGTCTGTGCTGGGAACTTAATTGTTTTATTTACTTTTGAAGCCCTAGCATGTTGCCAGTACAAACATACTTTATCTTCAGGGACTGATGAACAGAATAAGACATTTTCTAAGTAACTAGTTCTTAAACATCAAAACCACTTATGTACTAGATCTTAATACTTAAATCATTTTCATATGATAACATACTTTTTATGTTTTAGACTAAAACAGTTTTTTTCTTTAACAGGAAAGCGACCTTACAGAAGAAGGAAAGATATCAAACCCCCTCTTGAAGGAGAAGATACAGGAGTTTCAGCAGGTAAGAGCAATAGAATGGTCCTACATGCTATTCTTAATCGGGGAAAGAAAAAGTAGTGTATAGTATTCTATTGCTGTTGTAGCTGCTTGTAGCTTATTTTTACTCTACACACTGTTGACAGGAAAACAGAGCAACTGAGAGACATTTCACATTATTAAACAAGCCCCAAAGACGCACTCTGTAAGTACAGAATTTGGACATCTTCCAATGTTATATCAAAGCATTAAGGTGAAAGAGGCACACAGACCATGACATCGAAATGCATAGCAGGAAAAGACCTGTAGTTCCAGTCCAACCTGTGTCTCCTATCAGCAGAAGAAAACAGCAGCGGCAATTTCGATCTACACATACCGATTTGTACTATCTAAAAGCAAGAAAAGTACTTTTGACATGCTGTGGTACATCTATGTAAATACATACATAAAAAATAAATATCTGTAAATTTTTCTTGTCTTGTTTATAAAGAAATCTGTTGCAGTTAAGCACACCTTGCTGTTTGTGTATTGTAGAATCCAAACTTCTAGTGAGTGAAATGTGACAGTTATGTTTAAAATAGTACACAATAATTATTTAGAGAAGAGTCAGAAAGGGCCATAAAAAGCAACTACTGTATAATACAATGTAGCTGCTATTACTCTTTGCCAGCAGGTGGCGAAATCAACTTCCAGTATGTCTTAACTGCTTCAGTTTTTTCTTGGCAAAACTTAGCATGTTTACATCTCAAATTAAGACTATTTTCACCAGATCTTGTTTGCATATGACAGTTTTTCTACGTGATAATTTTATAATGTTAAGAGTCTAACCTTGTAAATTCCTATTCTTTTTTTCTTCACATAGGTAAGAAGCGCCCTGGCAGAAAGATGGTACATGTGCCAATAGAAATACCTCCAGAGCTCTTGAAGAAGCCCAAAGAGAAGATAGAGTACCACTGCTCAGTGTGTGGCAAAGAATTTCCTCATGCCTACAAATTAGAGAGGCACGAGCTGATCCACACTGGAGAGAAACCTTACTGCTGCTCCGTCTGTGGTCGGGGTTTTAACCAGAAGGGAAACCTCAAAACACACTACAAAGTCCACTTAGGTGAGAGCTGGTTCATTATTTTCATGTCAACCTATGTCAGTGTTTGTGCCAGGATTTTGTTGGAGATGGTAAACTAGGTACATTTAAAACATTTAACTTTTATGTATACCTGAGAGTAATAGTTGCATTGTAAATGAAGTATACATGAAGACTTAAACGGAGTTTGTCTTTTCTTTGTCTATATGCAGGTCGCAAGGGTGCTGTGGACTTTGAAGATGACGTAAATCCTCTAGCGTCAGAACTCTCCGAATACTTGAAGTCTTTGCCGGGGGAGTCCAGGATCAGGACGTCCCTCCGTTGTTTGGAGTGTGGAAAAGACTGTGAGAGTCAGTCCGCTTTACAAGCACACCATATTACTGCACATACAGAACCCGCTACTGAGCCGCACGCAGTCCAGCACAGTACATCACAGCTTCTCTTCTGCCGCCGCTGTGGTATTCAGTTCGATGAAAAAGAAAAGCTGGAAGAACACATAAAATCTCACATCAAAGAGAAGCCCTACTCATGTCCCGACTGTGGCAAGAAGTTCATCAATGAGAGCTACATACAAATTCACCAGCGCATCCACACAGGGGAGAGACCGTTCCTTTGCTCGCAGTGTGGCAGAGGATTCCACACAGCTTCATCTCTCAAGCTGCATGAGATGCAGCACTCCGGGGAGAGGCCATTTGCATGTTCCATCTGTGGGAAGACGTTCCGGATAAACTCCTATCTAACAGCACATTACCAGACCCACAGTAAAGACAGGCCCTTCATTTGCAGCGTCTGTGGGAAAGGCTACTCTAGAGCCGAGGAACTGAAGGTGCACCACAGGCTTCACACCGGAGAGAGACCCTATGAGTGTGGAGTATGTGGGAAGAGCTTCATTTACCGCCAGGGTCTCCGGCAGCATCAGCGCACACATGCTGGAAAACGTATTGGGCCAACCAGACAGCTCGGTAGGCCGAAGCAGCAGGCCAGGCTGGACATCTAACAGTTGGACTAATGATGTTAGTCCAACAATTCTTTGTTAACTGTATTTGGAAATATTGCCGTAAAATACGCTCCTCCTCCATATTCTTCTTTCCATTCCTTCCACCTACAGCAGAGACGATTAATGTGTCTGAAAATATGCGCTACAGTTTGGGTTGCCAAAAATAACTTGGAGGCAAACCATGTTGTCTTTCTTGTATTCCTGTTTTTGTATCCATGTTGTTACGTTTACTCTTGTAGCCCATCTGTACAATTTGAGTGCCTTTTTATCCTGCATGCCAAATATGAATACTAAATGTTAAAAAATATGCACAATATTCTTGTTATTTTAAAATCTATGTGGATGGAATACAGACATTTTTAAGAAACATGTCCCGGTGTTTGTTTTCGAAAAATGTACCTTTAAATTATGAAATTATTACAGTTTGGAGACCACTCTAATAGAGATGGGGTTAAATTAACATCTATACATCTATTACATCTATTTATCTAACTATATCATTAAAGTAAAAACAAATATTTCAGAGGAAGAAGGTGCAGGACTAGTACTTAGGTTCAATAAATAAAAGAAGATGAAGAGGTGTGTGCAAGCAGAATGGAACAGGAGGAGAAAAGTGTCAGGGCGTGTTGTGTGAAAAAGAGAGTATTAGCAAGAATAAAAGGAAAGGTATTCAAGATGGTGGTGAGACCAGCGATGCTGTGCGTCTTAGAGACAGTGGCACTCAAGAGGAGACGGGCAGCAGAGCTAAAGATGTTGAGGATGGATAGGATCAGGAAAGAGTCCATCTGAGGGACAGCTAGAGTCAGATGTTTTAGAGATAAAATCACTGCAGTAAATGGATGCTGAGGTTGGAGCTGCCAGACAGGAGGTTTAGAGTAAGACCCAAGAGGAGCTTTATGGATGTAGTGAGAGAGGAGGATGCAGAGGATAGAGACAGATGATTCACTGTGGCAACACCTGAAAGGGAACAGATGAAAGGAAAAGAATAAGAAGGCTAACTGTGTCAAAAGTACAAATACCTCAGATCTGTATTTACAATAGGTACAGTACTTGATGGTACACTCATGTCCATAGTTCATGACCCTTTTGGCCTGAATAATTGCATACTTGTCACTAATCAGTGTGGACATCAGCAACGGTTCTATCAACATTGAAAATTATTGTATCATAGTAAACATGTTATGTTTGTTTACAAAACGCTGAAGAAAACAATTAACGTTAATGAAGTTCTTAGTTGGGCTTTTATTTTGACGTGAACGCAAACCGGAAGTTCCGACTCTACTACGAGTGGCTAGCGGCTACTGCTAGAAAGGTTATCATCACATCCAAGCGTTATTTAATTTAACCGATTAGTTAGTTAGCTGGCATTAATTAGAGACGCGGGTTGACCACATCGAGTATGAAAATGAGAAAAAAGTAGAAATACTGCCAAGTCGTTTCAATAAACTTCTGTCGTGCGACTACTTTTTACCTGAGGGAAAAATCTATGCCGAGGTTGGTCTAAATGTCTATTGTCTGTTGCTAGCTAGGTTAGCTAGTTAAGTTGGCGAGGGTTACGGGAGCGCAGGTGAAATGTGCGGCAGCATTGTTATTTTCACGCTGGATTTGATGGTGGATCAGAGCTGTTATTTGTTATTGTTGATTGGCGGATGTAGCTTAGGGGGCTAATGGTTAGCTAATTGCTAAGATCGCCATGTCCGTGGCTAGCTGGCAGTTTTCTCTGAGGCAGAGGTGGTCGTTGACCAAAGCGCTGGTCACATCCCAGCTGAGACATCTCCTTCACAGGTCAAATGCTGGCTGTGTGCTGCAGACTGTGTTTGCTCTTGGTGTAATGACTTTTTAAAGACTCCTTACGTGTCAACAGGTTAGTCAGTCATGCTGCTGATGAACTTAAATCGCAATTAATGTGAGATTTTGAATGGATGGAGCAAAATGAGTCCCTTGCTAACGCTGCGCTAGCTGAGCCAGTCATTGTAAATTGGGGTGTTTTGCCCAAACATTCAGTTGAAAGTGCTGTAAATTATTTTAGAGACTGTACTCTAACATAGTTCCCATACTCAACATTGGTGCCCCTGAATAGTCCCTGTTTGTTTGTCTAAATTCCCTAAATACCCTTCTCTTTTTAGGAAGACTCTCCTTCAGGTTTAAACGCCCAGTCACAACAGAGCATTCACCCTGCTGAAGTGTCCTTGAGCATGACAGTATCTTTCAGGGTGGAGGCTGTGGTTGTGAAGCTCAAACACACGTATTGATGTATTAACATTTACAATTTAATGTGACCAATGGTGCAAAACACAAACATTTTAAGCTTACAATTTTCAAATTGTAGCAAATTGGCACATCTGAGACACCTACAAATGTCAAAAGGCTGAAAATATCTCATCAAGTAATTCTTGGTTAATGCTCATCAGTTGCAGCACATCTAGATCACAGTCTGGCAATGAAATGTATTGTGTCACTCATTGTGAATTGTAAATAGTATATTTGTACATCATCACCACCAAATGACACATTGGTTTGATACGTTAGGTGACTTTTTTTATGGAAGTGGGATTGAGGTGATCATTTAAATATCATATTAAAAAGGCAGGAAGATGCTTATTAAGCTGATTCAGTTCATTTCAATAGTAAGTTGTCTGTTTTGGACTGGACTGGTGTTTTGGAGACCACTGCTCTTTTAGCACAACATTGGTTGATATAATGTATATTTTATAGTATTTACCATTTTAACTTGAGACAGCTGATGAGTATGGACCCAGAACCGTTAAATGTACTTGGCAGTTGCTTGTAGGATAATATTAACACACCATCTTTATTTTTTCAACTGAATTGCAAAAATATAAGAACTATTTATATAAATTAAGTACCGGAGTTGGATTGCTCTTAGACCTATAGTGTGGGAATAGTCCTAATAGTCACAGCTGTGAAGCTCTTTACCCCATTTGGCTGTATAAAGTCCCTCACTTGTTATAAATTGTGTATTGAATGTCTGCATAGTGACTCTAGATTGTTTATCTCGAAAAGGTTTTATATCTGAGAGATGGGCTCTGAAAACCCAGACAGCTTTGGACCAGTTGTGATCCTCACTGGGGACGTTCAGCAGGAAATAGGAGGTCTGATCAATTCAGATGGGGAAGAAGTGGATTTCTCAGATCTCAGTGAGTAAATAAACATCTTCCCGTCTCCTTATACCAATGCAGATAGAATATAGATTCACATTTAATGTCTCTATATGAATATTACTTTTTGTCTTCCAATTTAAAACATGCTCAAATCTGTGTGTAACTTCAATATATTGAGGCAAAAAAGTATTATTGCACTGACCTATATGTTTGTTTCTTTATGTTTTTTAAATGATGATGTTGTTCTTTTGTTGTTGTTGTTGTTGTTGTTGTTGTTGTCTTTGTTGATGTTGGTCTTTGCGCTCACACAGGGGAGAGTGCCATCCCTGGTATTGGAGTTGCAGGAGCTCCCTCAAAGACGTATGATCAGACCGAGAATGAAAAACCACCATCTCTTCACAGCTGCTCGGTGTGTGGTAAAGACTTCCCTTATGCCTCTAAGCTTCAGCGCCACCTTCGCACTCACTCAGGAGAGAGGCCTTTCCCCTGCTCCATGTGTGAGAAGAGATTTCCAGAGAAGGGGTTGCTCATGATCCATGAAAGGGTCCACACTGGGGAAAAGCCATTCCCATGCACTTTTTGCGAGAAAAGATTTGCTAGTCAGGGGGAGCTGAGGCTACACCGGCGGACACACACTGGCGAGAGGCCGTATCATTGCTCTATCTGCCTGAAAAGTTTTTCCCGCCACTGGCACTTGAAAACTCACTTAGAGGCAATGCACTCTGAGGTGGTTGCGGGCTTTACTAGGAAAAAGTTTCCATGTTCAGACTGCGAGAAGAGCTGTAACTCTGCAGCTGAGCTGAGAGATCACCAGAGGACTCACACTGGAGAGAGGCCCTACCAGTGCTCTTTCTGTGACAAAAGGTTTGCCTTATCTGGTACACTTGTGAGGCACGAGCGTCTCCATACTGGCATTACGCCCTACCACTGTTCTGACTGTGGGAAGACATTTGCACAGCAGTGGACTTTAACGACACACATGCGGACTCACACAGGAGAAAAACCGTACAGCTGCACACAGTGCGACAAGTCATTTGTAGCTCCTGGAGAGCTTCGGCGGCACACCAGGATTCACACAGGAGAAAAGCCGTATACCTGCAAAGACTGTGGGAGGCACTTCTCACTGGCAGGAACGCTCAGAAACCACAAACGTTCATGTACACAGAGCAAGACTGAATCGGTTGCAGGTGTCATCTCAGGCTCAGTTGAAGCTTCAGTTGGTGAATTACCCCAGCAAAACCTGACTGACAATGTTTGTTGTGAGGTAGAGACATTAATTTCAAAGTTTAATCAGTTTTTGTTGTTTTTGTAGTTTAATTGAGAGTAGGAATAGGTCATTGCAACCCCAAAAAACTATTGTTTGCTTTTACAGGTGCCTGGTAATGAGAGTTTGTCCAGTGCAGTAGATCCCCTTTCCCCAGAGAGTCTTAACTGTGACAAAGATGCTCAGTGTGAGAAAAACCTGAGAGAACCAGAAGAACGTCTAGAGGATGCTCCTTCCAGTCCACAAATGAATGTAGTAGTAAAAGAGGAGGAAGAAGAGGAACCTTTGTGTGGTATGTAAAGATATGCATTAAAAGGATTTATGAAAGCCTTCACTGGTGATTTTGACTCTGCTTTTAATTTCCAATTTCCTCAGTAGAAGTCGCTCCTGCCCAGGTGTCTCACAGTGAGGATTTTACCATGCCAGAGGAAACTCTTGAGAGGCATCAGGAAAGCAACACTGAAATAAGGATTACAGTAAAGGAGGAAGAAGAGGAAATTGTTAATAGTAAGTAAAATACTGTGAAATCATTGCTAAAGACTTGAACTAGGACCTGTTTTTACTAAACAGCGCAACTTGAGTTCAGAGTTACCAAAACTAACTTGACTGATTTTGCTTATTAATAACTCTTACTGGTATATTCTTACCTCCAGAGTCAACAGAAGAAATACAGTTTGCTAAATATCAGGTTACATTGCTGTTAATTGATTGGTGATGGTGATGACCATTACAGTTTGATAATTTGTGTAGAAAGCTTTCTTTTCACTCCCCTTTTGAACTAATGGTCTTCTCTGGCTAAAATTTGTGTAAATGACTGTATTCAAATACAGGTGGATGGCTGCTGCAGCCCCATAAGTAGTACTTACAGTGGTTTAACTCAATTCCATTTGTGTTTTTTAACAGTGTCTGGAGATAATCATGATCCTGACAGTGAAAAAGAGAGTTGTCTAGTATCACCTGTGCAGGAACAGTTCAACAACCATCTGACAAAGAGCTCTTACTGCTGTGGGCTCTGTGGAAGAGACTGTCACAAGATGTCTGCTCTGCAAATCCACATGCGAATTCACTCGGGAGAGAAACCTTATCAATGCACTTTGTGTGGGAAGCAGTTCACGCAGAAAGGTCAACTCAAAGGTCACCAGAAAGTTCACACAGGAGAGAAACCATTCTCCTGCCCAGACTGTGGGAAGAGCTTCGCCCACTCAGGGGCCATGAACAGACACCGGCTCACACACACGGGAGAGAGGCCCTATCACTGCTCGGTGTGCGACAGGAGCTTCAACCAGTCCGGCCGCTTGAGAGAACATGAGAAAATCCACTTTGGGGAGAAGTTTGACTGTCCCGAATGTGAAAAGAGTTTCACTCGAGCTTCAAGCCTTAAGAACCACTTCAGGCTTCACACAGGAGAGAGGCCGTACGGCTGCGACATCTGCGGAAGAGGCTTCAGCCGCTCACAGAGTCTGAGGCTCCATAAACGAAAGCATGAGCAGATTCAGACTGTGGAGGAGTCTGCTTTCAGTGTGAGGAATGATGACTTCTCACAGAGTGACGATAACTCTCCAATTAATATGTGTATATCAGACAAAAACGACTGATGATGTATTTATATAAACCATGCAGAAACATACCAGTAGTAGTATAACAAAGCAAGATTTAATGCAGTGAAACGAAAACTAGGAGAATGTAAAGGACTACCTCTGTTAATAGACTGTCACTAAACCTTTACATGGTGGTTCACTTTACAAAGTATTAAAGCAGAGTAGAAAAAGTATTTAACCCTCTCAAAGGTGCAGAAAACTTAATAAAGAGACACAAACCAAGTAGTGTTCAGCAACTGGCGACACGGTTTCAGACAAAACAACCAAACAAATATTTGGTTCAAACAGCTTTTGTAAACTCGTGGGAACTGTTTAGACGATACATTTTAGAGGTCATACTTGCTCTCTTTTATCACTCATACCTACGTTAGTTGCATTGGAATATTATAGTATTTATGGTAGTACAAATGACTCATTTAGGTCAAATTCACTTGTGATTTCACTTCTTTCCATGTAGTATTTGTCATTCAAACTAATGATGTATGTGGAAATCAGACTGAAGAATAATTATGCTTTTGTATCTGATATTACCGTGGCCAATGAGCCAAGAGTGTAGGAACCAGGTGACATTGGAATTCAAGTTTTGGGAAATGTAGCCAGTAATAAAACTATATCTCTGTCTCTCTGCTTTATGCAGCAGTTATTCAAGAAACAAATAAGAAATCTGGTTCATCTGCATTATACGACAAGGCCAAGTGACCATTGTGAATGAATCATCCTGCTGTGATATGATTTTAATAAATGAAGCCAGTTACATGCTACACTTGATGGTACATTTTGCCAGTGCCAGTGCTGCCTCTGTTTAATTGTATGGGACATGTTATACTGAACAATAAAAGTAAAAGCACAATTTTGCTTGAGGATTACTGACTGTAGAAGCTAACGTAAGAGAGGTATGCCTGAAGATGTGAATGTTAAAAAAAAAATATTGTTCAGCAGTGAGAGAAGGTGGAAAGAAGTTGGAAAGAAGTTCTGGTCAAATAAAAATCTATACACGGTGCTAAATTAACAGCATGGAGTTACAAATACATAATTAAAACCAGCCCTGCCTGAGAATCACTTAGATGTGCTTGACCAAAGTTTTGGTTCAAGCAAAGGTTTTTGATGAAGGTTGATTAAGTGTGCTGTTCAGTCAATAAGAAAAAGAAACACGATGTAATGTTGTCAGTGAGGTAATACCTCAAAGTAGACTACTACGTGTTTTCAAAATATAAAACAAAATTATTAATCCATGCCATTATCCCTTTTTATACTTTTTCTACTGGTCATGTCTTCTAATTGCAACAGCACCTGCTAGAATCAGCTTTATTGGCAAAGTATGTTTGCACATTGAAGGAATTTGACTTGTGTTTGTAGTAGGTCTCAGTGTACAACAGCGGCATCAGGATAATTTGCATAGACAAACAACAACAAGCAAGATCTAAGCTGAACAACAGAAACATCTCAGTATTATGTATGAGCAGATAGGTGAGACAAAGGGTATATGTGTATGCCTAGTAAAAAGATAATTGAACAGGTATGTAATGATTAGCTTAATAAAATTGACCTTGACCTTTTTTATAGTAGACTTTATGTACAGTGTATGTGTGTACACAGGTGCTTGAATTCAAAGCACTTTTCCAGGTAGCCATATAATTCCTTTATTAGGGATATTAACTTTATATTTTATCTTTCTGTTAATCTTTAATCACATTATTGGCCCAGCCACTAATGCCGTACATGACTCAACTCATATTAGGCAGCTAGGGGGTTTATTTTCATGTCTTGCAAATCTCACAGCCGTTCCTGAAGGCAACATTATTGCCAGGGAACACGTGACTTTTGCGTTTTTGAAAAACAAAAAACTTCTTAACCAACAATAAATTATTAATCATCATATAACATAAAGTTGTTGACATAAGCACACGACACCGCATGTTGATTACAGTACACATTGTTAAATCCCCACTTGCCGCTTTTCAAGCGGAAGTGTTATAAATTACGAGGGGGCTTAAATGTGACATGGAGATAAACAAGACGAACTCCATGCATGCAATTGTTTGGAATTACTCTTCTACGCTAACGTAACGCTTATTTAAAGTTATAGTTGAGCTGTATGTTATATTTTGCTAGTGTGTAAAGCTCAAACGACATCCAGGTAAGTAATGTTGACTTAAACATCCGTCTACGCTTTAGCTAGCTCACGTTAGCTAAAGTTACAGTGGTGCTAAGGTGAGCTAATGCTACAAAAGGTATTTAAGTAGTGATTCTGTCGGACTCTCTAAGCTTGGTATTGTTTTCTCTTAACTATAATTTTACAGATTTATCACTCTGTCTTTCAAACCGAAATTATGGGCTAAGTAGTCAAATGTGTCCTTGATGAACTTTGACATTGCCATGAGTGTCTGTACAGGGTTAGCTAAAGTTGTATTTAGACAAATAAGAAAAAAAGATAATGGATTATTTAAAAAAATACGATTAAAAGATAAAAGCCTGAGTGTGTTGTTTTTAACATGATGTCATTTCTAAAAGGTGAAGTCACAATTAGGTACACAAGCCTCACTTGCAGTAGCTGTGGCTAAACCTTTATCAGCATTCCTCTCATATCTAGCTGTGATCAGTAAATATATTGCATTATTGACGATATATTCGAACATTTTAAATGTACTATGGTGCCTACTTATGTTTCTTGTTCTGCACGTTTGTTTTTGCATCAACCTAAATGATGCCAAACAACTCCTATTCTTCTTTTATCACAGTTTCCACTGTGTCTGTCACATGCAGATCTTTTTTTTTTCTGCTGCTGTAGTGTAAGAATGAAACCATTAAAACCAGTAGTGCAATTAGAGAAACTGATCACTTCAACATTTACTCATGCATACTTCTCCCAACAGCTCCGTGCAGGAAATGACATTAGATTAGTCACTCTGCTGAATTTTGTTTCTCTGTTTCTTTCTTGTGTTCAGCTGCTCACTTACAAACACATACACTCAGGATGGTGTCGTACGAGCGGCTGAACCCTGAAGACATTCAGTTTTCCAGTGCAGTGTTGTCGGCGCCCCATCGTGCCCAGGAAGATGTTTCAGTAAGCTTAAACTTACTTAAACTTTTTCAGATTTAAAACTGCATATTAGATTGGTCTTCATCAGTTTTGAAATTTGACAGCTTGCCAGTCTGAAATATGAAATTAAACCCTTTTTATTAAGATGGAACAGAAGTTGATTTTATTAAAATGGCTGATGCACATGTCTGTTCACAAACAAACCCTGGATGCTTCAGACTTGTAGCATTTATAGTCTTTTCTGAGCCATTTTGATCTTAGTTGAATTGAATATTTTCACATCAATTCAATGGATAACTTCATTATTAAAAATATGCCTTATGATTCAATACAGTTAAACACCACTGAAAACTACAACCAAAATCTTTACTTTTGTAGACAATGTATTCATTGAATTACTATACCTACTACTTAAACTGAAATGCTAAAAACAACAACATTGTGTGATTGCAGCACAGGTTCTATCTTTTCCTATTGATGAGATTTCTTTTCTTGCTCTGTTTAAAGATCCTTGAGCCAGAGGAAGCATCCTTGCTTCCACCGAGGCCTTCGTGCTCCATCACCACAGGTCTCCTGGTGACTGGCTGCCTGTTGCTGGTCCTCTGTGGAGCCTGGTTACTGGGCACCATGTTCTGGCTACACGGTCCATCCAACCAACAGCCACACAGACCGCCGCTGCCAGCTATGGCAAACAAAACCCAAAAAATAGTAAACAACACTGCAGCTGCTCTCCGCCACGAGGCTTGCAGTTTAATTCCAGAAGCATGGAGGTTTGACTGCTACCCTGAAAGAGGGGTGGTCGTGACCAAAGAGTTGTGTGAGGCTAGGAATTGTTGTTTTATCCCTGCTTCCTCTCCTTCCTCCTCTGCCACCCGACCACCAGGCAGAAATGGCATACCTTGGTGTTTCTATCCTTTAGATTTTCCTTCCTACTCCCTTGTTTCAATAGAAGACACATCCATGGGACAAAAAGCTAAACTTGTAAGGGAGGTAAAGACCTATTACCCAGCAGACATCTTCACTCTAGAGTTGGATATACGACATGAGACTGACACACGGCTACATGTCAGGGTAAGTGGAGCACACGTCATATATTGTAGCACATTAGGGATGGGTTGGAACATTTTATTATAATTGCAGCAGCCCACTGACAGGCTCTGATGTCTGAAATGCTTTACTATATTAATTTACTGTTTTTGTATTAGTTCACTCTCTCCACTCTCATTAACTTTCTTGCCAATGACTGCATGCAGCATTTTTCAGTAAACACTTAAAACTAGAGTGGTGTTATGCAAGAACAAAAATCTAGTAAGAAAACACAGAGTTGCCACAGTACAGTACCTCCCCGTGTACTACGGATTCATAGTCTGATATGTGCCAAACCTTTGATTGAACTAAGCAGTTGTAAAGGTGCTGTCATAAACTTTACAGGTCAGTTGATTACATTTTTATCAAATGTTATCAATTGTTCTGCAACCCAAGTACAGACTTTTTTTCTGTTATGGTTCTGAATCTAGATCACTGACCCTTCAAATGCAAGGTTTGAGGTGCCTATCTCTGTCCCCACTGCCACTAAGAAGGCAGAAAATCCACAGTACACAGTAGAGCTTTCAAAAGACCCATTTGGTGTCATTGTGAAGAGGCGCTCTACAGGAGCAGTAGTGTAAGTCTCACTTCAGTTGGCGGCAGTTACTCAAATTATCTACGTACTAGAAAGTTAGTTGTGAAAATAACCAATGTTGTAGTATTAACAGTGTCCCCAATTCATCCATTTCCTCATAGTCTAAACACCACAGTGGCTCCTCTCTTCTATGCGGATCAGTTCCTTCAGTTTTCCACCTCATTGCCCAGTCAGTTCATCTATGGCCTGGGGGAACACCGCTCCACTTTTCTGCATGATGTCCACTGGAACACACTGACCATGTGGGCCAGAGATGTGCCTCCTATGGTATGAAAACAGCTGCTGTGTAGTTTTTATTTTTTTAGCCACAGACACAGACTTTACCTTTTACCCTCATGAAAGTAGACATGGAAAAACAGCTAATGGTTAGCTCAGTTCTGTTTACGTGTCCAAGTAAACATTGTGGCATCAAGCTGACATACACACACACACACACACACACACACACACACACGCACACACTGCATCCACACTTGTATTTTGAGTGTTAAGTTTAATTGATTTTGGACAATTAGTCATATTCTTGTGTTCCTTTGTACAATGTAGGAAAAGACAAACCTGTACGGGGTACATCCGTTTTACCTGGCGGTCGAGAATGAAGGGAATGCACACGGCTTCTTCTTCCTGAACAGCAACGCAATGGGTCAGTCTGCTGGTTGTGTTATACTTCCACTTCAGTTTTCTCTAGATGCAGTAATGCACATTAGTATCAGGATTTCACAACTGGTCAGAAGTTGCAAATGGACTACGTTGATTACTTTGATTATGTTGTTTATGAGCAGAAATCATTAGTGTCATATTTTATTGTTGAAAATATTTTAACTGTACATTTTATTTAATTACTCATTATATACTTGCTTTCTATACTTACTGTACATCTGTACTCCATGTTGTTAAAGGTTCTGGTCTTAGTCTGCTCAGTATAATTTTCTGTTAAATTTTTTACCAGATGTGGTCCTTCAGCCGGCCCCGGCTGTTACCTGGCGTACTATTGGTGGAATCCTCGACTTTTACGTTTTCCTTGGTCCTGATCCTGGTTCAGTGGTCGAACAGTATGTAGACGTCATAGGTCAGTAAGAGCTGATTGGAGTTTTGCCATGTAGACTTGTCTGAAGACAGTGTTTTATACCACATATACCTATCTTATTCATTTTAAAATGATTGTAGACTTATACTGCAACTGTCTAATGAGATACTCATGATCAACCAACATTAAATTTTTATGTTAGCATGTCCCATTAAAATAAACCCAGTCATAATAGTTTATTTTGATTCAAACTTTATAGATAGAAATAGCAAAAAATTAGTAAAAGGTAATGTGTTTTTCCAGCCACTGCTTTAAACAAAAGAAGCCGTTTCCCTGAGATGAACGGGGGCGGGTTTTCCTGCCTGTGCTTTGTAACTGGCTTTTTTTTTTTTCTTTGTGTGGTGCTAAAGCAACATTGAAAATAAATGTAAAACAGGTGGATGAAAATGCATATATTGTTTTTTTTTGTTAGTTTTTTCCTTTTTCAGACACTAAAAAAGAACCATGCCAGCCTGATCTAAGCACCTTGCAATTGAGGCAATTCAATAAAGATTAAAATGGTTTTATGAGACTGGCTTTAGGTTTGATTTAAAAACCTGACCCTGCTTCTACAATTAGATTTGAGTTTGATTCTTAGATACTAAGAGCAGCAATAAAACACTGCCCTGTAGTCCCATCTATTTGTTTGCATCCACCTCTGTACAACTGGAGCATTTTATTCCTCTGTCTTGTTGCAGGACACCCAGCAATGCCCATCTATTGGGCTTTAGGATACCATCTCTGTCGTTGGGGTTACAAGACTAGTGATGCTACTTGGGAGGTTGTAAAGAGCATGAGGAACTATAAGATACCTCAGGTAAATTTGTGTTAGTGTTTAGATGAGAGATATTATTTTTGTGTGTGTGTTCTTTTCTGAAAAAATTATTTTTGTGTTTGCAGGACGTCCAGTGGAATGACATCGACTACATGAGCCAATATATGGACTTCACGTTTGACTCAACAAATTTTGCCACTCTCCCTGACCTGGTTAAGGACCTTCACACTCATAACCAGCGCTACGTCATGATCCTGGTACTCTGTTTGTTCCTGAACTGATTTGTTTTAGACAGTTTTAGCCTACTGTACGTGTGTATATGACTGTTGGGTATACATTTGCAGGATCCAGGTATCAGCAGCACTCAGCCTCAAGGATCATACTGGCCATATGATGAAGGACTGAAGAGAGGAGTTTTTATTAAAGATGCTGAAGGAAAAACACTTATCGGGAAGGTGAGACATCGTTGTTAAACCTGCACTAGAATTAAAATGGTCATGTTACAGTAAATGCCATATTGTTTCATGTCATATATGATTATGATTTGGCATTTATTCATATATTTCACAAATGAACTCAACTACAAATCCAAGTCATTGTGTTTCATTTATGATTTTGATTTTGATTTCTGTCTTCCTTAGGTGTGGCCTGGTCTGACAGCATATCCCGATTTCTCAGATAATGTGACGCATGAGTGGTGGTATGACAACCTTCGGAGGTTCCACGAGAAGGTGCCGTTTGATGGATTATGGATTGTAAGTATGGAAATGTGAGATAAACAAAAGAAACAACTAATCGTGATATGAATTACTGTAGGTCTCAGCATTTCATGATACACTGTCTTCTCCCTGACGTTTGTCTTATTATTTTTTAGGACATGAATGAGCCGTCCAGTTTTGTGGATGGATCCACTAATGGCTGTCCATCAAACAGCATTGAAAATCCTCCTTATACACCAGGTGAGAGTTACAGATCTTGGCACAAATCATACAATCTGTTTAACATAAACACAAAAATACAGCACACAGTTGACGGTCAAAATGTAAAGTTTGTGTATTACCTTTCAGGTGTCCTTGGAGGTTTGCTAAGAGGTAAAACAGTGTGTGCCTCCGCACAGCAGAAGCAGTCCCTACACTATAACATGCACAGCCTCTATGGGCTTTTGGAAGCCAAGGCCTCTGCAAGGTCAGAGCTGTTAATACACAAAAACAAGTAAAATATATACTAGTGAAACAGTTTCTGAAGAATTTCTGTCCCTTTTCTTTTTATATCTGCTTTTTGACTATTGCAGCGCTCTGAAGCGGATCTTGGCTAAGAGACCTTTTGTAATCTCTCGCTCGACCTTCCCCAGTCAGGGGATGTATTCTGGTCACTGGCTGGGGGATAACAGGAGCCAGTGGAAAGATCTTTACACCTCTATAGCAGGTAGGATCAGATGACTGCAGAGTGGGTTGATAGATATATTTTTAATGCTGAACTCTCATATTTTTAGGAAGATCTGGTCGGAAAAAAACGTGAGGGTTGTAGAAGGAAAAACAAAAACAGTTAGGACCCATATTTTCAAAAGGGATACTTCAAAAGAGTTTTTCTTTCAGTTTGTTGTACAGTTCTTCTGCCCCCAAGTGGTCAAATAAATAAATGCTCACTAAACGTGCTATGTATTATGCTGTGTTGTTTAACAAATGTAAATGAACCCTGCCTGTGACACATTATGCCATTTTTGTGGCTTATACAATATCCAATGTGGTCTCATGCGACATCTATAATTATGCACTCTCCTTTGTACTTTCTCTGTCAAAAACGGTGTAATAACGAGAACCAGCAACCCCAGAATTTATGGGTCATTTGACAACTGTTCATTTTAACAGTGAGTCATTGCGTTTACAGTATCTCTGATTTTCCACATTTCTATTCCTCTCCCTCAGGTATGCTGACTTTTAACCTTCTGGGTATACCACTGGTGGGGGCAGATATCTGTGGCTTTAGTGAGGATGCGCAGGAAGAACTGTGTGTCCGCTGGACACAGCTTGGAGCCTTTTATCCCTTCACACGCAACCACAACTCTATTGACACAAAGGTAACATCACCTACACCTGTACAATAAGAAGCAACGATCCTATTGTCCTTGAAGTATAATCCTCTATTAAAATTATCCTCTCTCCTTTTTAGAAATGTCTTTTTTTCCTTTTTAGATATATTTTTGTTTATTTTTGTAACTTTATTTACAGCCTCAGGATCCCACAGCTTTCAGCCCTCTGGCTCAAACAGCCATGAAGCAGGCTCTGCTGCTGCGTTATTCCCTGTTTCCTGTTCTATACACACTCTTTCATCATGCACATGTACACGGACACACTGTTGCACGGCCACTGATGTTTGAGTAAGTACAGCATGAAAAACACAGCCATTATTATTATTTTTATTGGTCCTAGCTGGACTGAAAGCATCTTTAACTGCATATTTGCTGGAAATTAACAGGTTTCCAAAAGATGTGAAAACCTATGGGAATGACAAACAGTTCCTGTGGGGGAAGGGTTTATTGGTGACACCCGTGTTAGAAGCTGGAGTTGATTATGTGAATGGTTACTTCCCAGAGGGTCTGTGGTATGACTACTACACGGTAAGGCTTGTATGGAGACTTTATTACATTGAATGAACAAAATGGTACCGAGGCCGTTCTACATGCCCCTTTCTTCTTCCCAGGGTGACTCTGTGTCCAGTAAGGGTGAAGAGCTACGACTCGGTGCACCTCTAGACAAGATCAACCTCCATTTGCGCGAAGGAACTGTAATACCAACACAGGTAGAAGTCATTCTCAATTAATTTGTTTACTAGACTTTTACAGAAGAAGGACTTGCACCACTAAATAAAGCAGAACATGTGCAGTATTTGAGCTGCAGCTTAAAGGGTAAGTTCACCACAAACATACAAATGCTTTCTCTCTTGCCTAGACTGGTATGAAACCATAAAGACGATGTGATTATGTTATTATGGGCTGAACATACTGTTTGGTGTTTTCCTGTGAAACACCAATTGGCTCCCGAAATTTGAATTAAATTTAGTTTGTGCTGCAAAAAGTAAATTACATGTATTTACATGTCAACAGTGAAATACATCAAACATTTCAAGCTAAATTCAGTGAACCTACATTGTGGGTGTAGTTCAGGGTCTCAGAAGTTGGTATTTTAAACAAGAGACAGAGACAATTATATTATTGCACATGCAGATACAGGTAGCAATAGTCTAAATGCAGCCGGTAGAAGGTGAAACATAGCTGAGAATGAAAACAAAAGTCATAATTGTTTTTCACAATTGAGAAAACCACTGACTGACAGCAACTGGATCTGTGGATGGATAATTAGCACTAAAGTAAGCTACAGTGCAAAACACTCGCACAGTTTGGGGACTGCGTTCAACGTTGCCTGCCTGTCACGTGTGCTCATGGACGTTAATTTTATTTATTAAATAAAACAGAATGAACGCTGCCATTGAAAAGCTTCTAAGTATAAAATAATGTAATGTCTGTTTTTCTGATTCAATTAATGTTCGCAGACCCCTAATCTGACCCTGTGGGTGAGCTCAGGTCAGCCTCTCCATCTGGTCTCTGCTCTCTCTGGTGATGGTTCAGCCACTGGAGATCTGTTCTGGGACGACGGGGAAACCATCGACACCTATGAAACAAACCAGTATGCCTACATCATTTTCAACGTTGCCCAGGTGCTCACACTTAACTGGTTTTGTCTTTGGAAAAAAAAAAAGTAAACCTAACCCGCACTCCTGTCTGATTTAGTTTGATTACCCCAATTCCTAGAAAGCCTACAGAAGGGTGAGATAAGAAGAAGAAGAGGGAATGTTTTTCTTCTTATGCAACACCTTTTAGTTAAAAAATAAATTTTTTTATTTTTTATTTTTTACAGAATTTATTACTAGTGAATCTAACATGTTGGGGAAAAACATGTTAGTCTTGTTTTGAGCTTGATATGTATATTATTAGTATTATAAATACTTATTTATGTGTGTTGCATCCTTTGTCTTGTTTTGTAGAAAACCATGACATCCCAGGTGCTCCACAACAACGTGGAGGCCTCCAACATCACCGTGGAGTCAGCTACTTTCTATGGTGTGAAGGAAAAGCCAAGCAAAGTGCTGGTCAACTCAAAAGATGCGCACTTCACCTACAGAGCCAACCAGGTGAGGTTTGGATCAGGTGTAGGGGACTTATATGGCTGTGCTTGTTTTTATTTATTATTTTTTTAATTTATGCTGAGCCACTTGTGCTTCATGTAGTTGGATGCAGCCACTAAAATATCTGGTGACTGAACACATTCTCCACAACAATGATCTTCCCTCTCATTAAACAAGAATTAATCATAAGAGACAGTCAGTGCTGTTGGTTTCTGGAAGAAAAACATTTTTGCTTTTTAGTAGTTAAATCTGAAACAGTCCATCATATTGTATAACATGAAAACAGTTGTTTATTTTTCTTTGGCAAAATCCTCAGTGGAAAAATAACTAGTAACAGCTGTGAAATGAAATGTAGTGGATTAGAAGTATAGAGCAAAATTAAATGTAAATACTCAAGTAAAGTAGTATCTTAAATTGTACACAAGAACAATAAACTGCCGTACTATTAATTAATTGAATTAATTGCTTACCAACACATTGGATAGATCTATTGGTGAGTGCAGTGATGTAAACCATTATAATCCACTCAGTAGGTTTTTCAAGTTCTTTCTATAATCTTTGTGTTACTTTCTCCCCCTGCAGGTGTTAACAGTTGATGATCTTGAGCTCAAACTCAGTCAGAACTTCACCATCAGCTGGATGTGATCAGCTCCTTTTTTCTTGTTTTATTTCCTATTTGCTACTGAGTCACAAGCTGGGACAACGTGCAGCCTTTAAGTGTTGGAGAAGAGGTACTTTTCCTGTATGTTTTACACACTGGTACTAAATGCTGTGGGAGAAATTGGGCAGTCTCCATCCATAAAGGCTTCACAGTGTAGGGCTTGTAGATCTTGCATGTCAAATGCTCCACAGTAGTTTAGACAATCCTTTAAATATCTGTGTGTTAATATTGATAACTAAGACCTGATGTTTATCTAATTTCAACAGAAAACTTGCTTTGACATTTGTACTTAGTTCTGTTTGATCAAATGTATATTTTTAAAAATTATCATGAGCAGAAAGATGACGTGCAATAAATGAACCTTTACCTTTCTAATTGATGAAAGGGATGAAAGTTATATATAGTGTATACGCTTTAATGCTGGGTACACCCTAAGTTTGCACTAATTGATGTTGCAGTATTGTCAGAGTAGATACAGGTGCCTTATGATTCCTGTTTGTGTTTCTGGTTTGTTCCATGTGATTTGTTTAGTACTGAACACCATAGTACTGCTTCACCTGAATACGGCTTCAACTGCATAATGATACCACAGCAGCTGTTAGTATACTGGAGACATACTGTGAATTCTTTTTTTATTTTTGCTCAGCAGTGTTAGTCTGATGGCAACGATGGTAGAAACCAAAACCTGAAACCAGATAATTATCTTGAACTGGTTGAGTCAAGTCAGTCCTGCCTGAATTTGACCTAAATGCTGTGGACATGTGATTGATGGTTTTCCTGCACTTTATGTAACTTTGGAAATTTGGAAAACGTCAGTTCACCTGTGCTGTGAGGCCAACTAACACCAAACCCCAAACTGTTTCTAGACATGTAAAGACACTGACGCAGTAAATTTCACTGTCATTTGATTTTGTATTAACAGTTGCAATGTTTTACCATGAAGCCTGGTGTTTATGTTTTTGTGTAAATACTTTAATGAATTAATATGTGTGAAACTTTGCTCAGAACTCATTATTAAAATTGATAAAATAGAATTATTTTAGGGCGTTAAAGTGGAAATTAAAGGAAATTAATGTCTTGTCTGTAAGTTGTACGTTTTTGTTTTAAACTATACTAATTATTATTTTTAAGAAACATTGTACTTGATATTGCCTGTGTTGCGATTATGAACCTGAAGTGCTGAAGTACACGTGCCACTAGAGGACACAATTGCCTGTTATCATTTCTTATAACAGTGTAACTTCTCTCACAGCAACAAGAACTTGCAAGATTGTGTATGTTTCTCTGTTGTAATTGCTGGAAATAAGAGACGTTTAAACCTTTAACCCTAGTGTGGCATATTTTTGGAGAGAGCTGTGAACATAAAATGTGATTAGACTTCTTTTTCAAGTCTGATGAAAGTGTCTTTCAGAAAGGTGTTTAATCAATAACTGGTCTAAGGTACTTGTGTTATCAAGTGCAAAGTTATACTATGAACACAAATATGGCTGTCTTATCTTTAAATAAAGTTGCTGTAGAATAAATTCCAACCTTGTAGACTAAGAACCAGCACAAAGTGTTGTGAATGGATCTGTTTTACTGCTGTTAATGTTCTTGTGTGAGTTGACTCTTCAAACTATGAGACTAAACTCTTTTCTTCCCCTCCCCCCGTTGTGTTCCCATCATCAGGGACTTTAAATCATCTCGTGTTAACCTCTTCATTTACTACTTTGCTTTCTGTGTAATTTCTTATTCAGCCTTCTGTCCTCCTGCAGACTCTGTGTGTGTTTTTAGTACTGATCAGCTTCCTTAAGTTTCCACCCTTTAAATCCCAGAGGTTATGTAGATAGGATTATCAGAATGTCTGTCATTAAGCTGTGTGAGTCATCAGAGGACAAAGCTACATTAGTTTGTCTCTTAAAAATTTCAATCATTCATAGTATGCGCTTCTCTCCATATAAACTAACCAGCAAACATTAAGGCAATTGTGCAAGAAGCCCTGATATGAAGCCAAAAGCTTTGAGTGGGTTCCATGAGTCATGGCACCAAACAAGAACACACACAAATGTGCATCAGTTCCAGAAAGTGAAACAAACGACTTTTACCTCTTTGATAGCAGGCTTGACTGATCCCTGACTACTGATAGAGCCGCAATAGACATGTTTTTATTGGCTTTGTGCAAATGTTCACAGGCTAACTATTTCCAGATGGCAGTGGAGGGTACATATAAAATTCAGCAGGGGAGGGAGAGGGGGGGGAGCACAAAGAAATAGAGGCAGAGTGACAAAGAGAGAAAGAAAGAGCAACAGGGGTCTGCCAAAAGCATTCAGCTCTACTGACAAGAGCATTTCCTGTCTGGATTTGGGAGGATTAAGTTTTTGTGCATGGGGGGTGTTTGAATGGTCGGCAAGTGGGGAGACACACAAAGTAAAGGACTTCATGGGGAATTCTGTACATGCATATTTGGGGAAAATTTAAGCCAATTTTTAAAAGCAAACAGTGATTAATGTCGTGTCATAGTTTGCACTTGCTGAGAAAAGCCCGTTGTTGCCAGATACTGATTCAATCTGGGCTTTCTGAGCTTGCTTTTTCTTGTTGAGTCATATCTAAGTAGAATATTTCATACAGAAGCCTCTGAAAACAAACAAGAAGAAAAAGTCACATTGCTGCAAAATAGAATTTGTTTATTAAACACTTTTTGACAGACAATCATTGTGCAAGAGAGTCTTGGGGCTCATAAAGAAGCTAAAAGCAGCTTCATTGTTCTAGTCATGCTTTACTTTTCTGTCTAGGGGGTTGTTTAAGATGAGAGTCAGTTGTGTGTGGGACGGACAAAACACACAGTTGCACAAACTACATGTGCATGTGTGATCCATACTTGTCTTCAGTCCATTAGTTTTGTAAAGTCCAGTCATTTTCGGGAACATTTGTTTGTTTCAGTTTCATGGTTTAGTCATGTGATTGGAGGTTGAATGGTCATACACAGATGACCCTGTTTAATAAGTCAAAAGTTGTTGTGCTTTGCTTGGCTGACCTAATTTTTCATGGAATGGAAAACAAACCAAAAACAAGATTAAGATACAGGATGGCTCCAGTTGACATTGTTCTTTGAGACCGCAGTGCTGACAACGCGTTGACAATTTAAGACGGCATAACGTCATCACCATCATAGGTACATTTATTAATCGCTGCTAAAAACAATAGGTTGATAAGAATCTTACATAAGCTCATAAATATATTTGAAAAATTAAAATGCTGACCCAATGTTATCACTGAAGGAAACGCTGTACACTTGGTTCTCAGGGAATGTGGACCTTGTGTTGGCTCCTAGAGATGAGTAGGATACATCATCTGGGGACCATGCACGCCTGCAGAAACATTTGCCTGGATGCATCCAGTATTTGTTGAGGATTTCAAATGTGGATCAAATCCATGAACCCATTCACTCTAAGGCTGAACTAGTAGCATGGCTAAAAATAAGCAGCAGTAAAATCCTCTTGCATGTTGATGAGTTTTAATAAAGGAGGTGAAAGAAAAACTTTATAGTGATCTTTATAGTTGCACTTACAACTGAAACACAGCTAAAAATGTGTAAATGTGAGGTATTTTACCAACACAATCTTTTACATTTTTATAATATTTCAAATATTCTGCAGGTTGATTAAGAGGTTTGACATTGATCAAGTTTATTTGTGTTACACATAAGTTGACATTAGTCTTCCCCACAGTTTTGTTGTTGTCAATTTGTCCATGATTTAGCAGTCTTACTTTTCCTTTCCTTTTCCCCTGTTTGCTTTGGGTAGCTAAGTAATGTGAAAACAAAACTCTTCATTATCTACCCACTTATGAATCCAGACGGATGAAAACAACGTGGCAGTGTAATATCCTGCTAAAAACGTCACTGTCACCATATCTAAGTATGAGTCATGCACAGCATATAACATAACATAACAGTGTGTTATTATATCCTGTTACAGTTTATTAAAGATTTAACAATACAATGAAAGTACATTTGGGTTGCACACCTACAGTTTGGATAATGTCACTGCTCTATGATGATCTGTGATTAATTTACTGAGTTACTTTTCCTTTCGATTTCCTCTCCTCTCCTCTGTTTCTCCTTCATCTCTTAAACGCCTGCAGCTTTAATTTATTGTTTAAGTCGTGTCCATTGAAATATTCTGACCAAAACCTCAGTGCAGTTTATGTTAGACAAGCAAAATGTGACCGTGAGAAACCTGACAGTCAGTTAAACCAGTACAAATATAGAAAGCAGGAGTTTGACTCCTGACCTATGGAGGAAAATAATGATTCATAATAAGTGGAGTAATGTGCTGCTAAAAATTCCCAAGTCACAACATTTAAGAATGAGTCAGGCGAAGCATTTAAACCATGTGACACATGAAGGTTTTTGTGATCCTTTAACAATAACTGGAAGTATCTAAAGATGTAAATAACTGGAAAAAAAGAAGCAGTGTGTGAAGCTGGGTGTGTTTGCTGTTACAATTGACGCCTTTTAAAGTGAACTTGGTCCCGACTACATTTACCACCTTGGGGTTTTAGATGCTGTTGCACCATTATTGGCTAAAATGCCATGAAATCCTGCCGGATTGCTTGATCGTTGCACCTTTACTGAACCTATTCAGTGGCAAATGTGAATAAATCCTCAGAAACAAATAGGACAAATCTGGAGAAAACACTTTTTACAAGTGTCTGGAAAAGAGATTCAGGTTAGTGGACAGATGTTTGTGTTTTATAAATGACCACACTGTGGCACCATTAACTGCAGCTTTTAACCTTAATGTAGTGAAATCTGTGGATTATTCTGCCAACAAAGAGACGGGACCTAAAACCAACATTACAATGCTGCAAAGAGCGTGAAACTACCAGGTATCAACAGGTTTGAATGGTTAAAACAATGACTCTCTCCTCTTTGTTGTCAGCCTGCTGCATGTTGGCAGGTGACAGGTACGTCAGCGAGCTGACACCACCCATCTCCTCCAACACGCCCTGCAGACAAGCCACGACAGGCTCATTTTACACAACCACACCTGGTTAACTGGTTGAACAGTTTATCCTCTAGTTACTAAAATAGCAACACACAACCCGTAAATAAATATGATGCTTTCCTGTTGTAATGCAGCAAATTGAACAGCTCTATATATCTGATCCCACCTCTTTATGATCAGGTGATTTCTGGTCAGGTGTGGTTAAGACACTAAAGACATCGGCCTGTTGTCTTTCTTTTTACTTTACTTTTACTTTTACTTTTTGTAAAAGTAAAAGTAAATCTTTAAATCTTTAAGGTTAAACAAATAAATTAATAGTATTTCAAATTATATTTCATTTATTATATTGTTATTTTTACTATTGTTTTATTGGCTGATTGATTTTGTAGCCATGTTTTTCTTGTAAAAGACGTTTCCAACCTGATGAAGCTGAAAATAAATGAAAACATAGTGTTTCCTGTGAATCAGCACCTGACTTCTACTACTGGTGTCATAAAACGTCATATTCTGTTTCTGGTAGGTGAAACTTTCCAAAGGTGTGGAGGTGGGGGGACTAGGAGTCCTCATAGCTCGTATTTCATATGTTGTCTGCAGCCATGTGAATTAGTCTGCATATGTGGGCCAGTGTGACGTAGCCCACACACACACACACACACACACACACACACACACACACACACACACACACACACACACACACACACACAGAAAGAGTTAAAAGAAAGAGAAAGGCAGTCTTAACTCCACCCATTCTGTGGAAATCGACCTTTCACAGGTGATAGGTCCAATCTCTCTCCTCTCTGTCACGCAGTAGAAGGTGATTCCCACAATTTATGCTCTTTCCCGGATCCACTGGGTCCAAGCCTCTCTGGAAAGTTTCTGAAGTTTGTCGCTGGTGGGAGGGAGGTGGAGAAGCTCGGTGAGTCCACAGCGGCGCTGCTGCGCTCTCACTCGGCTCCAGCGGTGGTTTGCGTGCGGCTGTGCGCTCCGGGATGGCGGCCATCAAGGCTCTGCAGCAGTGGTGCCGGGTCCAGTGTGAAGGATACCGGGATGTGTCCATCACCAACATGACCACCTCCTTCAGGGATGGCCTGGCTTTCTGCGCCCTCATTCACAAACACAGACCCGATCTCATGTAAGTAGCTGAAACCAAAGCAAAGCTGACAGCAAGCAGGAACCGTGGGAAGTTTTCTAACACTCACTTTATCAGGTGAAACAAAGCTGATGAGGCGAGAAGGAAGGAAGGAAGGTGTTGTTTCTACTTCTGAGCTTCATGACAGGTTTTAGCTGCTCTTTGATGGTAGGGAACAGACTTCAGATCCATGGATCCAAAGTAAAAGCAGGAACAAGACAGGAGGAGAGAGTTCAACTGGACTCAAGTGAGGCCAATGTGAAACTTCACTGGTCACATGGAGGTCTGCAGAGACATCCAGGTTTTTTTTTTTTTTACATGTAAAGTCCTGGCACATTACTGGGAGAAGCTTCCTCTGTGACTCCTGATGTAATGTGCAGAGGTGTGAAGTAAGACTTGACACTAGGACACAGAAAGTAGGAATGTTTGAAAGTAAGGACTTGATATTTTTCTTTCTGAAGCACTTTTTTTTAACAAAGTTACCGTGTGCTTTGGAGAAAACAACCAACAAATACAAACACAGGGGCCATAAATCAGAAGAGTGGCATGATAAAACCCTGCAGCATGTGAAATATTTACGCTTTCTGTTCTGAGACTCACTTGACTTGTTAGATAAATAAGTGGAATAGGACAGTCATGTATTGTCTCTTACCTGTCACATTTACCTGCCTTCTGAATGCATGTTGATTTATAATTTAAGTCATCAAGTCAATATTAAACAGCACGTCATCACATCCAAGAAGCTTAAACTTGACACCGTCCTTCCTTCTTTATCTATAAACAGAATCAAAAAATAGAAATGTGTTGCCTCCTCCTTATCTTTACAAAGATTACCTCATTTATTCTTTCTCTGTACTTTTCTCAAGAACTACCCAGGAATTTCCACAAGGGAATAACCATGTGTTTTTGTGCTCGACAGCTGTAAACTATTTTGTCACTTTCTGAAGGAGATTAATTCAGGTTAGATATTTCAACTCCTCCACTCACTGTTTCTACTCTGACATGAACCAGTTTCACACGGAGACGTCTGGTTTTGTTCACGAGAGGTCATCATGACAGACAGTGGTTATACTTTAACTTCAAGAGGAGACACAGCTGCTCCAGTCGTTTCCATTCCAGTTTTTACCCGCACCCAAACCAACGTGGAGGCACGTTTCATGTTTACATGGGCCGAAGCGCTGAACACAAAGGCTCGGCTCCAGTTTGCTTAATATAGACAAATACATGCCTCAATGCAGGCTGAGCCCTGTGTTAGTTTCACTTTTGGAGCACGGGATCAGTGATACAGCGGTCATGTAACTGATTAGTCACACTGTCGCTGTTGTGATATATGTGTAAAGAGGCTGTGGATGATTAAAAAAAACACATGCCTTGGCCTATATTGATTACAAACCCCTAAATAAGGAAGGGAAGTCAGATCATATGTTTTGTTAATCATGTTATTTCTCCTCTATTGCAGCAATTTTGATTCACTGAAGAAGGAAGATGTGTATGAGAACAATAACCTGGTAAGATTTGTTGACATTCTTCATTTTGACCTCTGACTGGAACAAGCAGCTTTGTTTTTCACGCAGTGATTCTTGCTTCATAAGTGCATAGTTTAGTGAAGTAGCTCTCTTAAACACGAAAATCCACTTAACAAAGATACTTTTTGTCATGATAGCAGCGTTGCTCCATGAGTGGTAAAGTTGTCCTAAGTGGATGAACTCCACTTACTTACAATCCCAGGTGTTGGTTTTCCTCAGGACTAATATCATATAACTAATGAATATTGAAGCTAAAGATTCAACAAAACTTTGTTTCTTGTAAACAAGAAAAAAAACTAAAGGTCTAAATCTAAAGATGAAAAGAGGACATACAACAGTCCTGCAATCAGTCGCGTGTTCACAATGGTGATATTGTTTTTAAACAGTTTTAGAGAAGTTAACTTAATTGTGTGATCATCGTGGAAGAAGTACTTTGTGGTGTGGTGGAACTGTTGAGATGCTGAGATTCACTGCCCGTCCAAAAGAAAGTCACACACTCTAATATTTTGTCGGCCACCTTCAGGTTTGATTACAGCTCACGTTCACTGTGGCATCGTTTCAATAAGCTTCTGCGGTGTCACAACATTTATTCTCGTCCAGAGTTGCATTAATTTTTCACCATGATCTTGTATTGATGATGGGAGAGTCAGACTGCTGCACAAAGTCTTCTCCAGCACATCCCAAAGATTCTCAATGGGGCTAAGGTCTGGACTCTGTGGTGACCAGGGTAAACATGGACTCAGACCACATGACCTTCTTCCATTGAACAGTTCTTAACCCAGTTTTAGTAGTTTCATCAATCTCTGCAGATGTTTTCTTTGCTTCATTCATGCCAATAATTTGAAACAGATTAACATCTTTTCCACGACCACAGGATGTGTCCTCAGACTTTGTTGTTTGAGAAATTAGAAGCTACTCACTGCATCATTTAGGGTAAATAACATATTTCCCACTGAAAAATAACCATCCATGCAGTAATTATCCAGTGGGAGGCTCTTACCTATTTGCTTAGTTAAATCCAGGTGGAGACCTTTTTTTTGGACGGACAGTGTAATTCTGCTAATCGTTGTCCCCATGTGCATCAGTGAGGCTAATAACACACATGGCTTACTGTGGTGAATTAAATGTTATGTACTGTTCTTGAATTTGGATGCAGTATTTTGATAAAATAACACCAGTGAGTGCACCTTGAGTTAAGTTTATCTTATATCAAATTTGGTTTTCAGCTGTAGATCAGACAAACCCTTTTTTTAAGATATGACTAGTGGCTGTTTTCTGATATTTTAAGTATCGGTATAAAATAAAAATAAAAGGGTCAATTCCAGCTCTTGATATTGCATCAGCACCCACTGATGTTGGGTAACAGGGACTTAGCATAATTGAAAATTGTTCACACGCTGTAGAGAAGACAAGTCACTGCCAAACTCTGAACATTTCATTATGGGCACTTTGATTCTGGCTTCTCTGTTGCATTCTTTAATTTTTTTCCCTGGAGCTAAATTACTGCACTCAGAACTCTGTGACTGACGATAGCCCAACATCAGAAATGTTTGCTTTGTGAGAAATGGTTTCGGTTTTGTGAATTGTAACCGAAACAAAGGGTTGGTTATTTAAAGTGATATATAAGCGATTACAGTGCCATAGGGCACAGAAAAGTAAACAATGCCTTTATCACACTCTCAACCATCTGATTACTCATTATGCATCTGGTGCACATTGGCCCGTCTTGCTTTGTTTTTTTTCGGCTTCCATGGAAATTCCTGACGCACTTACTAGTTTCTTAACACATGAGGCATACATTAAATGTGTGGTGTGAATTTGGGCTTTTTTTTTTTTTTTTTTTTGCTGCAGCAAAGCTGACACCAAGTTGTATTTTGAGAAGTCAACATCCAAACAGTTGTATAATGCACACCTGGTAGACAGATGTTTAGGAAAATTAAATAACACAAAAGAAGGTGTTTAATTCCTGAACACTGTCAGCATAAGGGTTTATAGGAAACATGTTTTGGTCACAGACTTGACTGGACTTGTGCTGACAGTGTGTGTAAGTTCAACACTCTCTAGTAGAGCACAGCCAGACTCTCAATGAACATTTTTTTGTATGATTTAGCATAAACCTTTGTCACAACCTAATACATGCATTTGAATATTAATAAAAGAAGGCAAATGTCTCATTTGGATTGTGTAATGATGCAGAACTGAGGTCTGGCTGAGTCAGGCTGTCTGCTTTTATTAAATTCATTGGTGCGTTTCCATTTTAAAGTAGCTGAAATTCTAAAATTCCTCCATGAGCTTCTGTTTTGTTGGATAAAGTCAATGTTATTTGCAGGCGTTCAGGGTTGCGGAGGGGGAGTTGGGAATTCCAGCGCTGTTGGATGCAGAAGATATGGTGGCGCTTAAGGTCCCTGATCGCCTCAGTATCTTGACGTATGTCTCACAGTACTACAACTACTTCCATGGACGCTCCCCGAGTGAGTATCCACTGAGTGTCTCGCAATGTCCGACTCTGCCTCCGTTCTGCCATCTCTGATTTAATCTGTCTGCACGCAGTCGGGGGTATGGGAGGTATAAAGCGTCCAGCTGATGCCCCCACAGATGAACCTTCTGGGAAGAAGAACCAGCCGGTGGTGTCTAAGGTGTTGCCCTCATCTAAGCCTGCCAGAGAGAACAGCCCTCCACCCTCGTCCAACATCAGGCCCTCACCTACACCTAGACAAACTAAAAATGCCACACAGGTAAACTTCATAGGAGCAGTAATTTCCTTAATAAATGAATTATGTGTCAGCTTTCAATAAGAGAAGTTTTCATTTTAAAGAATCACTTTGCTGAAAAGGTAGTATTTCATCAGGTCAAACATGTCAGACATGACCTTAATACCTACAATGATCTCTTGTTTGTACCAAACTGCTATTACAAAACAGAAAAACCCACATTGCCTCCGATCAGTTACAGCATGTGCGGTTGTAAATGCTTGTTTCCACTTGATGAAACCTTCCTCACCCTTTCTTCTTCTTTTCTAGCATGTAGCGGTTGAGAAACCTCATCCGTCAGGAACTCTGAGTAACAAATGTGTTGCCTGCAACATGCACGTTCATTTGGTGCAGCGACACCTAGTGGACGGGAAACTGTATCACAGGAACTGTGCAAAGTAAGGACCAGCCGAATGTGAACGTGTGAATGTGGTGTTTCTTGTGTCATAATTACAAATACATCTAAAACATTTGCCAAATATAAGTAATTATTTCTCAGTTTATCAAACAATGACTTAATGATTTCGTATTTAAATTTAAATTAAAGCTTTTCCTACATTTCATTAATCCAAATTGACTGATCAACTCTGTATTTATGTGTTTTGGTGCGTTCTGTCTTTCAGGTTACAGTCTCCTACAAACACAGCTACACCTCTCAGACCTTTACTTACAAACACTCCTGTTTCCAAGTTCACACCTCCACCAGACTCTGCTAAAACCAACACAACTACACCAACCCAGGCACCCTCCAGACTGGGTCCCACATCGCTGACAGAGAAACCCAACCCCCCTTCGAGCTTCTCCAGCACTTTTTCTACTACATCTCCTTCCCGGGCTACTACAGGTTTCTCTTTACCTGCTGGACAAAGTCAGACAGCTTTTGTCTCCAAACCTACGGCTTCACAGACCACTTGCGTAACTACATTTACTACAACGACCCCTATCACCACGAGGCCCATCGCTGCTCCTCGTACCTCAACAACAGCAGAGAAGACGCAGCAGGCCAAGCTCAAGTTCCTCCAGTCTGATAACACTACTAACAATGAAGAGAAAAAGACTTCAACCATCAACGTGGTGATAAATAAAGAGCCAAAGGCAGCTAGTAAGGCACATGATGTCAAGGCTCAGACTGTGGTTGTAAATATTGGTGGTGCTGGCAAAAAAGAAACAAACACGAGTGGTGGGGAGAAAACTAAGACGGCTGGTGTGGGTGGAAAGGTGAGTTCAAAACAGGAGGACAATGACAGTAATAAGGCAAAAGCATCAGCAGCAGCTTTTATCTCCAAGAAACTTTTCGAGGAGAACAACAATAAGCCATCGTGGATGAACCTAGGCCTGAAGAAAAATGACCAGTAAGTAATGCAGCCCCACTCACAATTATACTTCATTCTAATTGATGCTTTGGACTGACCTCTACTGGGGAGTAATAATATCTTATAATACTTTATCACTTTTAATCAGACCTCAGTCTCAAGTCGAGACTCCTAAAAGAGAGACCGGGGGTGTCAAGGGGAGAGTTAAGCTGAAAGCCGACCAATCTATCCTCACTGACCTGCAGTCTCTCGACACCCCGAACTCTGCTCCGGGCCCGGCCAGCAAGACCGGACTCGGAGCCAAAACTCCAGACGGAGGAGGCTTAAAACCGGCCAGTGTATCACCCAACAATTCAGGTTAGGCTCAAAACACTTTCATAACTGTACATACAGTGGGTTCTCTTGGCATTTCCCTAGGAACTTGTTTAACTAAGGTGATAAACCTTCTGCGACCTCACATCTTGTAGCTAGTAGATGATTGACTACTTAAACAGACATCAAACACATTCACACAGTGAAACTGTTTGTCTACTGATAGTTAAACGTTTTAATATCCTAGTAGTTTGTTTTCAGATGAAGAGTCAGTGTGTGAAAATCTGGTTTGTGACTGAACTGTACAACATGAATAAGTGGATGATTGTTTAAATCATTATCTAAATATGAACTTGTATTTAATATTATTCTTTAGATTACCGGGAGTCGTTAATTTGGACTCCATTTCATAATTGGGTTAAAATCCCAGCTGTGGCCTAGCTCCAGTAGGTATCCTTAGGCAAGACCTCCTTACGCTTACCCTTACACCCTGTGTCTCACTTGTAAGTTGCTTTGCATAAAAGCGTCTACTAAATGATGAAAAGTAAATGTAAAAAATATGATTCAATTCAAATTTGAACTACTACCAGCCTTGTTTTGTTCTATATTTGCTAGTGTCTCAGTGGCCAACTAGAACAATGAAAAACAGAATGAAATCTGTGACTACAGCTTAGTGTTGCAGCTACAAACACTTGGCCAAGTGACAGTACTTTGTTTGTGCATTATTTTCTGTGGCTTATTTATTGAGAGCATAAATATCTTGTAGTCATTCTGAATATTGTACATTAAGTTTGTCTTTTAAGAGAAACTGAATTCTGATGTCATCCTGTGAACAGTTTTAAATGTGTGTAGAACAAAGTAATGTGAGCTTCTTTTTTAGTGGCTGTCTTTGGGGAAATATAAATTATCCAGTGGTATTTATGTCTCTTAATACTTACATAATTCAGATACTCTGTTGATCCTTCATTTGATGCCTCTTTGCCAATATATAATCACTCTATTACTTCACCTGGATATATTTGGTGATCATTTTCATGGTGCACCCTAAGAGTTAGAATCATGTAATCAAAACACACAGCAGGTTGCAGTTAATGCAGAGCTTTAATATTGTTCTCCCCTGGTTGTGCGACCTTACTGTTGTTGGCAAATGTCATCTCTTCATACTACAAGTAGGATTTGACATTTGATAGCTGGTGGTTCACTCATAACTTTCAATGATTTCTTTATCCTCAACAGCATCAGAAAACAAGACACCTGCAGACTGGAGGTCCAAGCTCAAACCTGTCACCAAAGAAACTAAGTAAGTCTTGTTTGTTGTTTCTGGGTTCTTTATATTCTCTGTTAATTCCTAATTGCATTTTAGAACAACAGGTAGTAGCTGATTGTGTGTACAGCACATCACAGTCATTCTGACTTTCTCCTGACGTCCTGTCCATCCTTCCATCCGTCCTCTCATCCAGTCTTTCATCCATCTCTCCACCCATTCCTCCCACAGGACGCCTGTACCTGCTGCTCTTCCAAATGGCTCAGCCATCACTTGTAGTGAGAGCTTTCAGTCTCTCCTCTTCCGCCACATGCATGTGAGCCCCAAATGGTGTCAAGATTGAGTAGAGTCCTCTGTGGTGCAACATATGCTCAGTGCTCAGAGTTCCTTTCCCCAGATGACCTTTTCCTTTCGCTCCCATGAATCAAAACCAAGGGCTGTAGTGAGACAGGACAGAGAGGCAGATAAATTGCCATTGAAGACATTAAACTGTGACTCTTTTTTTCTTTCTTAGTCCTTCACAGTCCCCTAAACCATGGGCTAATGGAGCTGGAAAGCCACAGACAACAGAGCTTTCTGTGGGACCTTCCACACTCTCCCCTGTTGCTCCCAGTCCGGTTATTTCTGTCACACCACCTGTGTCAAAGGGTAAGAAAAAGGTTTTGTAATTACGTTTAAGAATAAATTGAACCAAGACACACAAATACTCAAACTCCTACCTCATTCATTATATTAATTTATTGTTTTCTCTTTGTTTCGAACCTTATTTTCTGCAATTTAATTTTTAATTCCTTTTCAGGATTTCAGAATGGTCAGAAGGACAAAACTACCAATGGCACCAACTCGAATGTTTCTAAGGTACTGAACCTCGGATGGAAAATAGATTTTTTTTCTCATGTAATTTTAAACTAAAACCTTTTGATATTTAAATAAAACTCAGTCAAAATAAGTATTTAGATGATGGCACCATGAGCCGTTGTATGTTAATAATGTCATGTTGCGTAAACCTGTGTTACGTCTGTAGACAAAGCCAGACTACATCCCTAAAGAGGACATCAAAAAGGAGCTTCAGGAGATTGAGGATAATTTAAATGAGTTGGAGAAGAGAGGAGTCGAGCTGGAGGTGAAGCTCCGCAAGAGCGAGGAAGGTGAGAAAAACAGACACTTGCCTTTTTGGTCGGGGCAGAATGTGGAAAAACGCCGACCTGGAGGAAGGATCGTATCTGGGATTAACTGTGTGTGTCTGTTTGTGTGTCAGAGGGTGAAGATGACTCTCTCATGGATGAGCTCATGGTTGAGTGGTTCAACTTGATCAGGAACAAGCAGGTGGCCATGCGCCGGGAGTCTGAACTGGTCTACATGTGAGTCCGCACACATACACATGAACACACACTCAGGAAAAAGGCCATGCCACTATTTAGCGATTAGTGAGACAGACTTGCGGCCAGAAGGTTGACAGTTTGAATTCCCAGTGTCCTCCCTCCTCCGTCCCCCAGCAAGACGTCCTGGAACAGGACAGCTCACCCCCCAATGGTTGAAGTGGACAGAGAAGTGAGAAGCACGATGCTTCTTAAAGCACACTTACAGTCCAGTTATTCAATATTCCTTTGATAAATATGTATTAAAAAGAAGAAACTCAAAGAGTAAATCCTGTACATTTGTGGATGTAATGATGTCACAATGTCAAATACGTTTATTTACAGTAAATGCTCCACAGCCATAGCTGGCACAAAGGCCAATGAACTGTTTTGAGGCTGTCATCCTAATACATTGTGCATCGAATATGATGAATTTCTGGTGAAATAAGGTTGACTCAATGTCATCCATGTACTTTTTACAACTATTGCCAAAGCTTTCAACTGCAACCTGATGAAAATTACACAGTGTAATAGGTCTGTTTGAATAGATCCAGTGTGTTAGACTAAGGAACTGTGTTGTGCAATTCTAGGTGATGGTGACAAAATAAATAATTTGAATTTTTATTTGTGTGCCGTGTTTTTTTTTTTTTTTTTTTGTACAGAGGAAAAACCCAGGACCTGGAGGAAGAACAGCCCAGTGTTGAGCAGGAACTCAGGAGACTGATGGAAAAACCAGGTGAGAACCTAAGGGGAACACACTTGACACAATCAACACAACAGAAACAGAACATAGATGTCAGATTAAAATGTGTGTGTGTGTGTGTGTGTGTGTGTGTGTGTAGATCGTCTTAAAACTGCCTGGGACCGGAAGAGAGAAGAGCAGCTGTTGGAGAAACTGATGGAGATCGTCAATGACAGGAATGCAATCATAGAGGGTCTGGATGAGGACAGGCTCAGGTGTGTTTTTAGTGAAGCTGAGATATAATCTTAATGTTATATTTGTTTCCAGTTCACTTTCTGCTGTTGTTAAAACAACATTTTTCTATTCATGCTTCTGACAATATCACTTCTAATTAACAGCTCTACCTATTTAACACGAACACGCTCACAGCCAGAGAGTTAACACAACTAATTCACAGCTAGACTAATAATCCACAATGGTAAATGAACATCCACAGGAAAAACATCACCTGTCTTCTTATGGATATAAAGACTTCAACCTCATACTGTAGTGCAGTAATACTGAAATTATTATTTGAATAATCATTTTAAAGCTGCAGTGTGTAAGTTTTAGAATAATGGAATATAGTTTGCATAAATATGTTGTTGATTAGTGTTTAATAACTAAGTCCTATGGATTCTGGATTATTGGTCGGAGAAAACAAACAACTTCATGAGGTCACTTCAGACTCTGGAAAGAGCACGACGTTCTAGACGATACAGTGACGTGTGTCACTTGTTTAGATCGGAGCTGCTGTTTTTCTGTGTTGACTTATTGTCTCTTCTCTGTTCATTTTCTCAGGGAGGAAGAGGAGGACGAAGAGCTAAACAAGATGATGATGAATTTCAGTGAGTGTCTCCACCACCTCCACAGGCCGCCTGACCCCCCTCCGCTCTGTTCATTAGTTTTCACAACCTTGGTGTCACTGCAACTTGGTGGGCTTATAAATTATCCAATTGAGGATTTTCATCATGGATGCCTCTAATTGAAGTAGATAGAATTCTCGTTGTGATTTATGGAAGTGTGCGAATGTGCTGCATTTTTAAGGGTGCCACTGGGCGATGTTTTCATCTCATTTGATCTAATGACTGCTAATGGAAAAAGCATCAAACAAAATGCTCCCCCTCTTTTTGTCAGTGGCGCTCCTATTAAACAAATGGATAATGCAACCGGTTAATTTGACCCTCTGATAGAATAGCGTTAAAACCAGCTTCATTTGCAATTCATGACAGAGAAAGCAGGGCTGAAATTGAGGAGATTTATTGAACTTCAGTGAAAGGTCGTTATGTTCCAGCGAGTGAATGCCGACCGTGGGCTAGAGACCAGCCATTTTAGTTTAATGTATTCATAAAGTTAATGCCAAAGTTTCACAGTTCAGTCCCACTCAGTCATTTCATAGTTTACACACACAGTTCACACTGAACATAGCATATAACTTCTTTAAAGACGTGGCCACAGAAAATACTGATTTGTGATCTTACCCAGCTCCAGTTTGATGTTAAATCAGTGCAACAAGTACTTTAATCTGCAGTTAATTCTGCTTTAAACCATGAGTTTAAAGCAAAACAATTAGTCAATTAATCAATTTTATCAGTCAACACAAATTTCATACCAACAACGCTGTGAGCGGATAAACAGTTGGAGTCGTTTGTGAAGCTAAAGCACCTCAAATGCACCAGATCTCACTCCTGCAGTGTAAGACTTTTCTTTTTTTAAGTCTTATTTTGGCCGATGTAAGTGCAACAGGAAACAGATGGAGACATGCAACAAAGACCTAAGGTGGATTCAGAACAGGGATGTTGCTGATGGAGCACTGATATATGGATCTTCTGATTTGATCTGTGCTTTTGATAATAGCAAATTGATAATTTAGTGGTCTGGAATTGTTGATTGCGGACACTGAGTAGGTTTACTGAATAGGCAGTAGTACATTGCAGTTTGGGAAACTAATAAAAGTACTGTATTGTGCAGCCCCTGTTCAACCTGTGGCTGAAAGTCATATGTAAATGAGTGTCTACTATTATTTCTACTGTAATACAGCTTCCAGACTGAAATTGATTGTTTCTCGCTGTTTTTTGGCTTAATTTATGTGGAAAACAGGGTTTTAAAAATTGGATTACTGTTTTTAAGCTCACTTTTTCCTCTGTGATCATTCTTTACCCAACTCTACCCTCTCTCTCTCTCTCAGATGTAAAGAAAGACAAACCCAAGAAAAAGTCTCCAATGGCCAAACTGTTCGGCTGGGGAAACAAGAAGGAGGGATGATGCTCCACGTAACACAGCGCTGATCCTTGCTTTGATGTTTTTGCTGCTCTTGTTATAGACTTAATGTCGGCGTAGTCAGTCAGTGATTCATGGGATGCAGTGGATGAGTGTGTGTGTGTGTGTGTGTGTGTGTGTGAGAGGGATCTGTCATATTGAGCACTTTCTAGTAAAATGCTCTTCCCTCTGTCGACGGCATTACTCCTGGTCTGATATTACCACACACACACACACACACAGATGATGTTGAGGGGTTAATGACTCACCAGCCGTGATGTGATTGGGTTCAGTGCTCCAGTTGTTAGTTTTAATCCTCTTCTAGTCCTAATCTGTTGACTTAATGTCCACACACACACACACACACACACACACACACACACACACACACATGCTCCTTATATCTTCTTACTTGTACAACATATTGAAGCGTTGTAACGCTGATGCTAATTGGAGTTAGTTGGGAACGAGACCCATCACAGAGGTGAGACAGCTGTTTCTTGCTCTCTGGTCCTGTTTTTGTTCACATTGCATGTCACTGGTGACTCTGTGACTCTTCCTGACCCTGGTGTTGTTGGATTGTGTTTCTCTTTTAACCACACATGTTGTTTTCTGTGTACCTTTTTGTCCTGGGCAATTCGCCGCAAGTTTGTTCAGAGCATGGCCCCAGAGCACTAAACTGAATTTAGCTGTTATATTTAATGGCATTTTTTCACACTAGTGGCAACAAATCTCTGCTACACTTTATGGAGTCATCATAATCATGCTTTGATTACCTGTAAATGTAGATTTAGTTGTCAGTGTATTAACACTAAGCTTAAACTAATGCAGTGTCATACAACAGTTCTTTACTTTCCTGGCTGATAATGTTGTACTTGAATGTGCAGGAAGGTAATAATTGTGGTTGGTGAAATGTGACTCACAGGCTTAAGTATTTAAACTGAAATCAAACTGGGCATTTGTGAGTCTTGGAAAAGCAAGAACTGGTCCATATTGGATCTGGATGTGTACATGTTTTTAGTCCTTCTTAGCTTGTGTAACAGTGTTATAAAAATGTAATAATAGCTGTTTGCAGGAGCACTCAAGCTTTTTTTTTTTTTTGTGTTGCGGCCAAACGGATCAATTTCAGCGGTAATAGTAATAGTTGTAATATCAAACACCTGACATTGTATATATGTTAATGTTTCTGTCCCCTTTATTTTTCACTTAATTAGCTCTGTATATTGTGTAGTAAGTGTGTAACAGTCTTATCATTAAATACAGCTGCTCTGGATTTTAAATTGATTACTGTAATAAATGCACTCTGATATTACTAAGGACTTTACTCTACTCTACTTTATTAATGGATCATGGTGCACGATCTCAACTCACATGACTTAAAGTCTGTAAATAATTGTGTTTTACCCATATGTATTCACATTTAAAACAGTTCCAGTGAAGATATCTTTGTCTGTATAACCACTAGGAGGCAGCATGAGTCTTTCCATGTCACTGGAGCTTTCATCTTTGCACCTTAACAATTAACAATAGATGCACTGTTCGGGTTTCATTGGAAAAGGAAAAGCAAAGTTCTCAGCTCGTGGTTTTTCTCTTTTTCTCACCATAGCATAAATAAACTCACATCGAACATAGTCTGTCCTCACTTCTTTGTCATTTAAATTATTGCATAACTCACTTATTGGCTTTGACTGACATTTCACAGAGTTGACATTAATTCCAGTAACAAACTGGGAGTCTTATTTACAAAAGGTTTCACTGCTTCCTAGTTTCTAAAATAAATAGGCTTCACTAAACTCTTCACCGCAAATTAGAGGAAGGAGGCATCTATTGTGTGACTTCAATTCAAGCAAGCATTCATTTGCAGGTCAGGAAAACTGGAATGTCTGCACAAGAGATAAAACTAAGATGTTAACAGAATTTAAAGTTATAATTCACAAGTGGGAGAATGTGTGGTTATTTTTCTCATCTAGTAGTATTGTCAGGAGGTGTAGCCAGGAATTCTGTTTATTCTGTTTTTAAATAGAATAGTTACTATGGTTAATTACAGCTGAGTCATTTTAAGAAGTCTACATTAAGATTTTTAACCAAACCTGAGGCTTACTTTGCATCATCATACCTTTAAAAATGCAGGTGAGTGGTGAGTATTACAAGCAAGTGCTGCAGAGCTGTCATTGGAAAAACAGCAGCAACAAAACCATAAAAAAATGTGACAAGGTCAAATGCACACATGCTCAACACTACACAGTTTCTCTCTGCCACAGTTAAAATATCCATTTACAGAGGCAAAGAGGAAAGGACAGAAATTATACAACAAAGGAAGAAAAGAGCAGGAAAATTGACTTTTAGCTTCTGGTTGTTGGTTTTATGTGTCTTAGTGTGAAAATACAAAACTGTGTAATCTTCTCCTCTCTGAAGGCAACATCTGTTCCTGTTGTTATGTGTGGAAGCGTTTGTTGATTCCTTCCTCAGACCATGATAAAATGTTCCTTCCCTGCACCGCCGTTTGTCTGAATCAGTCATGTCTCCACTTAACTTCAGAACATTTTTATCTTTGGGGTGAAAATGTTCCTTTAAGTCGACTCAATAAGGTACATTTAAGAAGCGGGACACTGGGGGTTTCAGTGCTGCCTGTATATATATATATATATATATTTGCATAACACAGCGGGACCTCACGTATTATTCACACAGACTTTTAGTGAGTTTCGGTGAAGCTCAAATCTGTTTCCGCTTAATTTGATTCAACCATTCATGATGTGATGCACATAAAAAAGTAGTAACAATAACAAAAACCTGTTGGTATTGTTGTTTCACATGCTTTTCTGTTTTTCTTTTTATCCTTAAAAGATTAAAAGAGAAGCTGTGTTCATAATTTGACATGCTGAATACATATTTACTTATCCTTTTATAACTTTTTCCTGACAAACACCACAGATTTTATGAACAGTTGTGTGCTGTAACATGGGACTGTGTTTAGCATGTCCATTTGAAACTGGAATGGACATAGAAGTCTATGAGATACTGATCAGCCTAAAGGGGTTTACTTATAGTAAACCAGGAATGTATATATATATATATATATTTTGGCTGCACAAAAAGCTGTAAAGACAACATTAATATGCAATATAATCATCAACTTTTTAGCAAACAGATGCATTTTTACTCATCCAGCAACAGTTTAATCATTTATTAGGATTCATTTTTATGTTCAGTAATATTAACTCTCTTTTCTTTCTCTGTTTCTAGTTTCTACTAATTCCCAAAGAACATTTTTACATCTGCAGCCGCTAAATGCTTCTTTATCTTCATCAGCTTGTTGCTAACTGCAGCTTTTACATCATATTTGTTTTACCCGCAGCAGCATTAAACTAAATATTTTTCCACTTGATTCTTGCCTCTGAGGCGCTAACAGGAGCATTTTGAGCATTGAAAGCTAATAAGACCAATAGTGTGTTGAGGAGAGACACCTGTCCAAGTTAAACCTCGGTATCAACAGTTAAATATTTCAACATGACAACGTGAGCTCCATAAAGAAACTGTTTTCCCAGTTTGCTGGGGTAGAACTTGACTTGCCCCGACCCACATGCCCATACAACACTTTTGAGGATGAAGTGCAACAGCAGCTGTGAGCCAGGTGTTAACGCTCAAAATCTGCTGCTAAAAGGTTGGTGTCCATCAGGTGTTCCCATACTTTTAGCCATAAAAACTTCCATTTGTATTTAATCTATTTTTTTAAACTAATAAAATATAAAAATCGATATAAAGTACAATTAAACTTTTTTAAACCCAGTTTATAGCATGTTGTAATATTATTTAATATTTAATAAATGGTGCTACAATCTCTGAATTGTTTTTAAAAAGAAACATTCAATGTAATAAATACAATAATAGACAATAATGACTGTTAACATGGCGTTTATTGAGAGTTATCCCTATAAAGGGTTTTTTGTGTGATTATGAGGGAGTTTGTCTTCCTCTCCCTTAGTGTGTTTTTGATGGATTTCACGAGGTTATTATAAACCAGCAAGAGGTCATAAAACGGACCACATGAGGAAGTTTAAAGTGCTGTAATCTTGTTTTGTTCAGCAAACTGCTTTATTGAAAAAAATCCATCTGCAGATGTTTAGTCTGTGGTTGGGTAAAATTCTTTGTATTCACACACAGCAGCACAATATGTTCTGCTTTGGCAAAACAGTGAGAATAATGTGTAAACGTGATGACAGATTTAAGAGTGAAGACAGATTTTGAAGGAGAAGGAGGGGAGGAGGGTGGGATGCGTGTGGAATCCATAGCAAAGTGATTTTTGGTGTTGGTATGATGCATCGCTGCGTGCATGCAAACACACAGTGGAACAAAATGGTTGGGACTGAACTGCTGCGTTCTGATTTGTTTTTGTTATTTTATGTGTCTGTGCCTCCATCACTATGTTTTGACACTGAGCGGTGTTTGAGTACAAGTGTGTCTTTGTGACAACGGCACTGGAAAAGCGATCACAGCCCGGGGACCTCCTCAAGAACCTCTGGATGTCGCCCGTGGAAAACCTTTGCATGTGGTCTCTGCACATGTACACACACACACACACACACACACACACAGTAGAGCGAACACACACCTTAGTGATGGTGACAGACGGGAAAATCATTTCAGGATTTTAGTTGAGGTCTCCCTCTTTGTGTTTCTCTAAGTGTCTGTGACAAGGCAGGGGGGCAATGATCAGTGTATGTGTGTGTGTGTGTGTGTGTGTGTGTGTGTGTGTGTGCGCAGACAGATTAAGCTCCTCTATGCTTTTGCGAATGAGTAATGTGAAAGACAGAAAGGAGATGTGCGCAATGAATCACAAACACCATCTATCAGGGTAAATATTTCCACTCCCATTTTCTAGCCAAGACTTTTTAAAAGACAAAAAAATACTTCTATTTATTTAGTTTAAAATGTAAAAAGCCCTGATTTTTCACTTGTAATTTAAAGTCAGAACTGTACTAGGCCTAGAGATTGTCAAGTAGAGCCATGTTATTTATATATTAAAACAGATTAAACAAATGCTACAAAAGAGCACTAATTAAATTAAAAGTGCAAAAACATATATCATGTGAAAAACTGTGCTTCATATGTATTACTATGTTTCTAGTTACTTTGTTCTATATATCACTGTTTAATACTGCATTTTTACAGTTAACAGTTAACGACTGTAGCTACATTAAAGTTTAAGATATCATGTGTAAAACATATGATGCCAGTTCATAGAATATTTATTGTTTAAGATTAAATTGCCCTGCAGCATATAAAACTGTAATGGCAGAACTTGCCTGAAAATTATTGCATTTCTAAGTTTTCTTCTATATCAAAGTAACTCAGTGACAGTTGTCAGTACATCCTATGGTGCAGAGCAAACATAAACTACTAATAGAGAATTCAGCTTAATTGATTTTCAAAAATGTGAACTAATAAAGGCTTAAATCCAACATTACTCACTGAATCCACTGCAATGTTATATTATCTGTTGTTCTAAATGCTTACATCTGTTTACAGACGTAGATATTCATTCTTTAATGAAACGTTTACATGACAGAGTTTGTGGAAGTTAACAGAGCTAACGAGAGTCCACTTAGTTCTTCATTAGAAACAGCTGATGTCCTTTAAACCTCCACTCTACTGCTCCAAGCTGGCAACACTGACCACAGCTTGTTCTCCATAGTATGGAAAGAAAGCTGATTTCAAACTCCATGATACTCTGGTAAGACAGAATGAACCTTCACTGAATAACGTTTGGCAAAGAAACCAGCTTTAAACACAGTGACACCTTATCAAATTTAAATTGAATTAAAAACGAATGCCCCCTTTTTTTACACACCAACCAGCTGCAGAGCAACATTATCATCCCTCTGAGTTGTGTTTCTGCCTCCTGATGAATGTAAGTCGCACATTTATTCTCCTTTTGGATGTTTTTGAATGTTGTTATATTCAGCTGAGGACTGCTGTGCTACTACAGGTTACATTGTGCAATGATATTCAGTATTTGTGTTTTCAAAACAACAGAACTCAGATGAATGAACATTGTGGAAGATTTGAAATGAAGATTTAATGATGATCACACATGATTATTTTAGTTCATGGGTGTTACTGTATGTATGTTTCTTTCTGTGTTTTCTGTTCTTTAACTTTGTTAAAATGAGGGAGGTTCTAGTTTCTTATAGCGTCTGCTGTATTGGAGTGGAAAGTAAACAGATTAAAGAAATGCTGAATGAGAGGTTGGACTGAGTTATAAAAGTGGCACAGGCATTACCATGGATTTAATGAGTGAACCAAAACAGTAAAGCTGCAAACTAATAATTATTGTAACATAGTTGATTACAGGTAAATGACGCCGATTATTTACATTTAGTCATTTGACAGACGCTTTAATTCAAAGGAGCTTACAAGTTAGGTAAAGCATAAGGGGGTCTTGTCTAAGGACCCCAACTGGAGGTAGGCCACAGCGGGCGGCGATCTTGCCACTACACTGTCCAGCTGCAAATTATCTTGTCACAGTGGCACCCATCAAGGTACAGGATATATTAGAAGGCAAGCGAACAGTCTGTTCTTGTCATTGATGTGTTACAATCTGAGCGACTTTGACATGAGCTGAATCGTGACGGCTTCATGACTGAGTCAGAGCATTTTCAAAACAGCAGCTCCTCAGGTGTATTCCTCTGTATGGTCCCTGAACGCCTCCACACCACTCGCTGACTCGCACACTGAGGAACCTCCATGGTAATTCGGTCTAAAATAGTCCAGCTACTAATGATGTAAGTTAGACTTCTGTATAAAAATAAAATGTGTTTGTCCTCTTTTGGCATCTTAATATGATCTGTACTGTATAGGTCAGGTGACACTGTGTGCACGTGTGTGTGTGTGTGCACTGTGTTTATTGTGCATCAGCAGCAGAACCACCACCACCAAAAGCTTAAAGAAGAAAATGAGAGAAGCACTCAAGTGGCTATCAGTATCGTAAAGGAGCAAAAGTGAACGAGGGCAGGGAGGGAGGAGGGATGAAAGGAGATGATTTGCAGCATTAATCCAAATTGAATTACGCTGATAACATCTCTCTTTCTGCCTTTACTTTATTTATTCTTCTCATTTCATTTCGCACATCCACTGTACGTGTTGTTGCTACTTGCGCTCGTGACGATATGAGACACAGTTTGTCTTTGGTTGGAGAGGTAGCAGCTGGCTGCCTGACGATATTTCTTTAAAAACACAAAGCCACTAATGAACAAACAGCAATCAGTAGGTATTTATTAGACGCTCTTCCCTCTCCTTCTCTAGTTCCTTCTCTCTGCTAATAGTGTAAATTAGCATATAAATGAGAGATGGCATGTGATAGAATCCACTCTGTTTCAATCTGTCCATTGGGACCTATGATTATCTCTTTCTTCTCCTTTTTTTCTGCACTGCTTATTACTCTTTTCTTCCTTTCTTTCACCCTCTCTTCACAGATAATTATTCCTTTCTTACGCTTCTTTTTGAGGACTCTTTTTTTTTTTTTTTTTTTTGCTTTTATTAAATGATACAGTTAAAGCGAGTTATTTGCTCTGTTTGTGATTATTTGTTTACCTGCCTGTGTGTTTGGGCTGCCTCTGCGTGCGGTTAGTTTAAGCGTACTTAATTGCTCCTGACTAATTAGCAGATGAGTCGAGGCATTTGGGAGATGGAGAGCACACACACACACACACACACACACACACACACACACACACAGATGTGAAGGCACATACACCGAGGCATTAACACACACATTTATAGCACCTTTTCGTCTGTGTTCTAAGTGTTCGTCTCTTGTTCCTTCCCTCTCTTGGCTTTGTGTCCCCGGACAGTTGAAGCACAGCGGTACGCAGCAGGAGGTGTTAATGATGCGAGGGCTCTGTGGTCTCTGCTGGGAGCGATGTGTTGTGTGTTAGCTGCTGTCTGTCACCATACGAATAGAAAAACATCTTCACAGTTGTGTGCGTCTTCATTTGTGTGTGTGTGTGTGTGTGTGTGAGTGTGTGAATGTGAGTGTGGAGCTCTGAAACTGATGTCTGAGTGTAGGGGTGTCTGGTTTTCCACTTTTCAGTTGCTCTGCATATTAAAACTCATGAATCTTCCTCCCGCCCTCCCTGCCAAACAACACTTTATTGGGGTGTGTGTATGTATGTGTGTGTGTGTGTGTGTGTGTGTGTGTATGTGTGTGTTCATCCATTTTTGGTTATGATGCCTTTGCTTCGCGTCGCTGTTCCCTTTTTATAATTCAGATTTGTTGGTTGTGCAGATGCTGGATGTGCTCATGTTGTGTTTGTGTTGTGTTGTGTTGTGTGTGTGTGTGTGGCCATGAGGTCATGTTGTTAGTAAGAAACAGAACTGAGCTTCAGGTACTGGTACATGAACAATCTTTTTATTTTGAGAGACTGTCTTCTTCTACTGCACAGTCCATTTCAGCTCAACTATATTTACCTAATGGCTGCAGTCATTGATGTTTGCACATTAAGCCATTAACCTTGAGCTATTGGTTTAAGGATACTGGTCTGCACAGGGCAGCTATTCAGAGGAATCGTTTCCCATCATTTATTAGAGAGATTGCTTTTTTAAACAGAAGTTCTGAATGAGTGACAAATGGGTTATAATGGGAAGTGCATTGTTTTCAAAGACTGGATAGTTAAGAACACTCATTGCAGTGTATGCTGTTTTATTTCATTACCTGTTTCATATCACCAATAATACACCTCGTAACAATTTAAATATTAAATTTAGGGGGCAGCTGTGGCTCATTGACTGATCACAGGGTTGGTGGTTTGGCCCTTGTCCTATATTCCAGTGTCCTTAAGCAAGAGACCGAACCCCAAGTTGCTCTTTTTGGGTCAGGCCACCCCCTTGAATAGCAGCTCCACTATCAATGTGTGTGTTTGTGTGTGTGTGTGTAAATGGGCGAATGAGAAGCAGTGTAAACCTCTTTCGTAACCAACAGGGTAGAAGAGCGTTTTATACTGTATGTGCAGTGCATTTACCAAATATAAGATCATAATACAGTAAGAACAACATTTGGGTTACCTCGTTGTGACTTATTGAAGCAAATGACTGATGCAGCGAGTCTGCACCATCTGGAATCCATTTATTAACCATGTATGAACATTTATTTAATGGATTTAATGGAACATGTCTCTTTTTAAGGTCACGTTATGGGCATTTTAGCCTTTATCTGATCATTTTTGAAAGTAAGGATACAGGCAGGAAGTATAGAAAGAGAGAGTGAGGGTGTGACATGCAGTAAAGGTCCCCAGCTGGACTCGGACATTGTGGTTACGTGCAGATGAACCATTAGGCTCCCTGATTTCATTTCAACATTTCTAACTGCACTGATTACAAATCAAAGGAGAAACACATCCAGAGATTATTAAGCCACAATTTATAAAATATTTAATAAGGACTGGATTTTTTACAACTTATCTCAGCAGGTAAAACAGGAACTACTAAATGTAAAAGACAAGCGTAGTGAGAATGCATATTTTTTTGTGTAATTTGGCA